>NC_143510.1:89392180-89762180 GCF_031878675.1 Megascapheus bottae | reverse complement strand
TCCTTCTGTCCTCTGGAGATGTAGGGGGTCAGAGACAAGCAGCCCCCGGGCAGGTCACCTGGTGTCTAATCATATGCTTTAATCTAACACTTTTGAGCCTTGGTTCATATTCTCGTGGGAGGGGGAGTGTGAGAGTACAGAGGAAAACAGGTCAGGGTTGGAGAGCACAGCCCAGTGAGCAGTGTCAGGTCCTGAGATTGAATCCTAGTCTTGCAACAACAATAACAACAAAAGATGAAAAAAAGAAAGGAAAAGAAAACAGCAGTTAGGTGGTCCCTTACTCTTAAATGTTTTTTTTGTTGTTCGTTTATTTTTCCCAAGGTTGGGTGCCAGTGGCCCACTTGTGTAATTCTAGCTACTCAGGAGGCTGAGATATGAGGATCATAGTTTGAAGCCAGTCCAGGGAGGAATGTGCATGAGACTAATCTCCCGATTAATCAGTGAAGTTGTAGCTCAAGTGATAGAGCACTAGTCTTGAGTGAAAAAGTTCAAGGACAGTGCCTAGGCCCTGAGTTTAAGCCTCAGTAGCCCCTACACACACACACAAACACACACACACACACACACACCCAAACTCCTTTTTCTGATTAATTGGGTTCGCCTAATACCGGAGAGGCCTGTGGCAGTCAGTTCTCAGGGCTGCACTCCAGCCTCCTCCCAAGTCCTTCCACCCCTTCCTGCCTGGCCCGAGGCAGCACTTTTGGTGTGGACTTGCAGTGTCCCCCAGCTCCCCACACTGTAACGGGCAAAGGAGGCTGGGGTTCTTGAGTTTCCTGTCTTGTTCCGCTCCAAAGTGTGCAGATGTTGGCAAACCTCTTCTTGGTACTTTCAAGCACTGTCTTGACATGACAAGTGCAGGGACGGCCAGAGCAGGGGCTGGCGTGACCCAGACACGCTACAACACACATGTCCCATGCAAACGTTCTCAAGAAGCGTGCTCTTCACACCTTAACAAGGCCACTTCTGAGCCCAACAGGGGATCTGGAAAAGGAGAAACGAAGGCTCCAAAACATCTTTGCCACTGGGAAGGACTCAGAGGAACGGAAAAAGAAGGAACCCCCTGTGCAGCAGGAAGAGCCAAGCCCCGAGGTGGACCGCTTTGAAGAATGTGAGCCGGTGGGGTTAAGGGGGCGCCAAGAGAGCAAGATTACAACACAAAACCACAAACAGGCCAAGCTGGCATGGGTAGGAAAGTGCACAAAACTCTTATCTTCAATTAACCACCAAAAAGCCGAAAGTGGAGCTGTAGCTCAAGTGATCGAGTGCCAGCCTTGAGTGATAAGTGTAAGGACAGCACCTGGGCCCTGAGGTCAAAACCTAGTCCCAGCATAGACATAACTAGAAATAAAGAAGCACTGGGAGGCAGTGCACCGGCCCATACACCCCGTGAAAGCCAGTCCCAGACACTGATGCTTCTTTTTCTCTGTCCAGTGGTGAAGGAGATCCAAGACAGGAAAGAATTCCTGACAGCCATGGAGGCCCTGGGACAGGGCAAGCAGTACCGAGGCCTCATCCTTGCTGAGATCTCCCAGGTAGATGCAACCAGAAAGTGGGGAAGGGGTGGGTCCACCAGAGGGGTGAGTCCAAGAATGGCGGAACCCTGAGCTGGCTGACCCCAGTCTTCCCATACAGAAACTTCGGGAAATGGAAGACATTGACCGCAAGAGGAGCAAGGAACTTAGCAAGGCTCTGGCCACCACTTAAGATGGGTGGGCCCGCTCAGCCTGGCCACGGGAACCCACCCACACCAGCTGCCAGCCACGTCACGTGGCAGCATTGGCACCACTTTGATGTACAGAAGCCAGGGGCTCCCCTGACACTCCAGGAATGTTGGCACCCACAGTCAGACACAGACTTGGAATCTTGGAATCTTTTCTAGAGGGTGTACCCAGACACCGGGAAGGCAAGGCCCAAGCCTCACCATACTGGACAGGGCATCCAGCAGCCCCTCCCGCCGCCTCTGCCACTGCTGCCGCTGTCACCACTGCCTCTGGGGATCCTGTTTGTGGCCTCTCCAAACTTATACATGAAGATGACTCCTTCCATCTGCCTGTCTTGGGACCTATTATTGATTTGACTTTTTATAGCCTCTGCAAGGATTAATTGACCAATAAAACACATTTAAATTGGGTCCCTACCTGCAGCTTCCTGTTGATTTACAACTTGTCAAGGACACATGATTTCCATCCAACAGCCTGTTTGTTATGCCAAAAGAAAACGGAGCTGGATGCCAGTAGCTCAGCCTATAATCCTAGGTACTCAGGAAGCTGAGATCTGAGGCTGTCAGTTTGAAGCTAGCTCAGGGGAAAAGGCAGAAGACTCTTGTCTCCAATTTAACCACTAGAAAGCTGGAAGTAGAGCTGTGGCTCAGTGGTAGAGTAAGTAGCCTTGAGTGGGGAAAAAAAAAATGCCTGAGCTCATGTCTTAGTTCTGGCACAAGAAAAAAAAAGGAAGAAAATGGGACCCAGGCTCTTTAAGCACTCTGCGGCAGCAAGGACTGCAGGTACTGAACTGGAATGGACAGTGGACATGGCTCATCCAGCCAAGGGCACCTGCTCAAAATGAAGCTTGCTTTGGTCTTTCATATAAGCAGACAAGAAGAAATGAAGAGGTGGACAGGGCCCATACTTGACTGGACCACCAAAGGGTGGTCTAGCCTCACCACAGTTCACATGACCTCAACCTTAACTTCTGAAAAATTCCAAACCTACAGCCTGTACGCTAGGTTATGTTTCTGTAAGGCTGAGGAGTGACTGACAAGAAAGCAGCCCCCCCAGCCTGGTACAGTGGACTCGAGGGCTAGTCCCCATCCCTCACGCTTCTGTCATCCGAGCCAATCTTCTCCAGGGCTCCCATTTTCCTGTCCCCATAAATCACCAAAACTATTTCGGATGTATCAGCCAACCCCGATGGGTGTCACATGATACTGTCAGATCACACAGCCCAGGTTTTGGTTTATACAGCAGTCAACCACCTAAGGCTAACTGAGAATGTATCATGTGAAGCCTTTGTCGCACTGTTCACAGTATGATAAGGACATGTCCTCCACGCCACCCCAAACTGGAGACCAGAACTCCAGTCCACTCCTGGCCAGATAAGGTATATATTCATAAGTTACATATACGAAGTCTGGATTCCACTGTTGCTTTTGAAAAATGAAAAAGATCCAGCAGCCCTGGGCTCATGGGCTACAGCTCACATAAGTGTGTGTCAAGGACCCCCTGAAGATGGGACCTGACATACAGCCTGCAGAGCCATTCAGGCCACCTGCCTACCCCACAGGGCCTCGGAGGTGGCGGCCCAGCTCGGGTCAGATGTCAGGAGCCAGCTGTCCCTGCAGAGGAAGAGAATGCTGCCAGTGGCAGGCAACCACATGCTGGCCACAGACGTGGCGATGGCAGGCAATAAGGCAAACACAGCTATGGCCCAGGGCTTCAGGGCAGAAACAGCTGAAGTGGTGTCCATTTATTGTTAGTGAAGAGCACCCTAGAGTTAACACAGTGCTGTCTTTTCTCCCAAGATGCATGGAAGAAGGATGCAGGGGGCCCCAAGAGCTTATAGAACCGTGCTTTGACCAAGAGCTGCCTGGTACATTCCCTGGACAAAACAAAACAAAACAAAAAGCAGGGCACTGGTGGCTCAACCCTGTAACCCTAGCTACTCAGGAGGCTGAGATCTGAGGATCGTGGTTCAAAGCCAGCCTGGGCAGGAAAGTCTGTGAGACTCCAATTAGCCACCAGAAAGCTGGCAATGGCTCTGTAGCTCAAATTGGTAGAGTACTAGCCTTGAGCAAAAGAGTGACAATGCCCAGGCCCTGAGTTCAAGCCCCACAATCAACAAGAACAACCAAAAAAAACCCCACGAAAACAAAACAAAGCAAGTGCCTCCAGTGTTCCTTTTCCTCACAGCCACTCAGAGGGTGGTGGCCGTCACTCTCCCGGGTGGGAATCAGAAGGGAGGAACAACGCAAGAGACAAGACTGGTGAGGAACAGACAGGCATGGCCCCATCCCTGGGCGTGGGATGGAGGAGGAGAGCCAAAATCAGGGGTGAGACTACAACGTAATGGAGAACCACAGTTGGCACCTTCCTGAAGCGCCCTTCCCTATGCTGATGATGGAGCTCAGAACTTCTCCCTCAGGGGCCCTTGCCAGGGGACTTGGCACTGAGGCAGCGAATGTTGACATCCACCTGCCGTGGCAGCATCAGCCAGGGCCCGGTGTGGTGGATGAGGCTTCCTATGGAACAGAGGGAAGGAGAGAACAAGCTTTGAACTCTGGGGGAGAGTAGGTGGGATTTGCCCATTCAGGTCTGACAACACAGATGACCAGAAACTAGGCGGAGCTGAAGACATCATAAATAGAGCTCCTGAGTGAGGGATCATGGGAGACAAGGCAGTGGGTAGGAAGACAGACTCAAGTGGGCTGGGTAGGAAGGAGCCACCTGGGGCAGAAACAGCCCAGGCCAGGAGCCCCAGGCCGAGTCTCACATTGGGCAAAACTTCAGCAGAGCGCCCACCTGTCCTGGTCAGGTCCAGAAGGGAGGAGGGGCCAAGGAGCTGTGCTAAGGGGACATAACATGAACAGCCACGGTCCCTCCCGGGTCCCCAGGTCCCTGCTTGCCTCGTGAGACTGTCACAGCATCTGAAATGGTCAGAATCTGACTGGACAAGGCTGAGTCACAGCTGTTTGGAATGCAGAGAAGAAGGAAGAAAACTCTTTGGCCCAGGCAAGCCAGAGGATCCTGAGGCGGGCAGGGCTCACCCAGACTGTGGATTGGAGGGGAGGAGAAGGTTTCTCCAGGGGCTCCTGCAGCGAGCAGTCACACAGCTTCTCTCACTGTCAGCTCTTGTCCCGGGGAGCCTTGCTCTTGGTGTCACGCTTATTTCCCAGCAGCCTCAGCATCTTCATGTTCTTGAACTTCCCCTTCTTCTTGCCCTCAGGTTCAGCCTCCTTCTGGAACTCTGCAACAGAGAAAGAGGAATGCTTAACCAGATGGCAAGGTGAGGCCATCAGGGCAGGCCTCGTTAGCCCAGCTGCTCACCTCCCATGGGAAACTTGGGACTAATCAATTCACTAGTTAAAGCCACCCTTTGCTTCTCTGTATGCAGAGACCAGTCTCCCCCAGTGTTTTGGAGAGGACAAGGAATCCACAACTGTCAGAGCAACGGGGGACCCCTGGTGTGTGCTCTGGGTTAGATGAGAACACTAGAATGGGCTGCCTCACCAGAACGGGCCTCACCTTTCTTCTTGATCATAGCTTCCAGCATCTTGTCTTCCTCTTCCTCCCTGAAATGAGCAAGGGACACTCAATGCCCTGAGGAGGGTCTGGTCACCTGAACCCCTTCCAGCCCCAGGGCATGGGGCCGTGCCTAGGAGCGGCCCCATCACTAAACCCCAATCCCAGCACCTCTGCCGGTCCTCATCCAGGCAGTTGACAATGGCGTTGCGCTGTTCAATGAGAGTCACAAGCTCCTGCATCAGCACCTTCTCCCGACCCCGATCCTCCTCTGTCCAGTCCTTTTCTGTCAGGCAAGAAAGCCCAGATGGGAATGGTAAGAACCAGGGTTCAGGAACTGCCACCTAAATAAAGCGTGTTGGCCCCAAGCTAGACGACATGTGACAGGAGGGCAGACCCTTGTGGACCCTGGAGGGTTGGGGCCCACAAGTTCTTGCAGGAAGTAAAGGTCAATGGAAAAGGAACCAGGATAGTAGGCTACCTTCTCAAGACAAGGAGTCTCCTTCAAGGAGCCTGAGCAACACTGGCACAATACAGCTGTAAGGGCAGGAGCCAGCCGGGTGCCAGTTACTTACCCCTATAACCCTAGCTACTCAGCATGGCTGAGATTTAAGGACTCAGGTTCAAAGCCAGCCCAGGGCAGAAAAGCCTGTGAGATTCTTATCTCCAAACTATTAAAGCCAGAAATGGAGCTGTGGATCAAATGGTAGGGTGCCAGCCCTGAGTAAAGAAGTTAAGGAACAGGCCTTGGGCCTGAGTTCAAGCTCCAGTACTGGCACACATGCACACACACATACACACACCTCAAAGAGGCAGCTGCCTCCCACTTCCATGCTGCAAGCAAGTGGGTACCAGGTGGCGTCTTTGGAGAAGCACCAATGGGGTAAGCACAGAGGGGCAGGGAGGCCACAGGGGACTCCTTGCAAAGTGGCCCAAGTGGCACACAGGGACATTCACTCAAAGCCACAGAGGAGGACCGGTGGAGAGGATTTGGGGAATAGGAACCTAGCCAGGTTCCATTCGTGTGGTACACACTTGTGGCCCCTCTGGTTTCCTCCCAAGCCCCAAGTCTGTCACTACAGAGGTCCACCTGTGCCTTCGAGCGCCAGAGGATGGGTGTCCCATTTCACATTTCCTCCCTACCATTTGCCTCATGTTCAGAAACAAATACCCAGGCCGGGAGTTTGGCCTAGTGGTTAAAAGTGCTTGCCTAGCATGCACGAAGACCCGGGTTCGATTCCTTGGTACCACATATATAGAAAAAGCCGGAAGTGGTGCTGAGGCTCAAGTGGTAGAGCTCTAGCCTTGAGAAAGTCCAAGGACAGTGCTCAGGCCCTGAGCTCAAGCCCAGGACTGGCAAAAAAAAAAAAAAGAAACAAATACCCTGAGGCCACTCAGTCACTGTTCCATCCCCTACCACCTTACGTAGCCAAAACTCTCAGAAGCAGGTGACTAGTCATGTCCCCTAGTTCCGGGGGAGAGAACACAGACTCAAGAGCCATCACCCAAATGCAAATTCAGCTCTGCCATGTGGCAGATGGGGTTCAAGGAAATTCAGTCCATGACACAGCAAAGGTGGGATCAGTATTTAATTGGGGCAGCCTGACACCCCCAGTGATGGCCGTCATGTCTTTTGGGTCTCCATCCCTCATGGGGCTCTGTAGATCAGCAGCAGCATCCAAAAGCAGCAGCGGGGCCAAGCTGACCAGCCCAGGCTGGCAGGGGAATCGGCGTTCCTACATCCACTCTGACCTCAGGGTGTCGCTGTGGCTCCCGATATAGTACTGCCCCAACCTCCCGGAGCTGTGGGTGTGACTCACAGCTAGAACTAGAAGCCTGGGACATTCTGTGCCTTCCTCAAGGCCACTCCAGCCTCCCAAGGTCCCAGTCAGTCACAAGAGACAGGAGGACTGTGTGCAGGGCAGAAAGTAGCCACACCAGCTCCAACACTAGGCTCAAGGTCCCAGCCTCTGCGTACCCTCCTATGAAATGCCAGGGCTGGCACTCGCCCTGGCCACAGGGAAGAAATCAAAAGCCCTGGCTCCGGGCTCTATGGTACTATAGCCACAGAGCAGGTAAGGAGCCCATCTCCCCAGACCTGCTGAATTATAGAGTACTTTTGCATCCTGTCTCCTGGTCCCAGAACATATTCCAACACGGGTCATTTCCTCCTTACACACTAAACTACTGAGGTCCAGTAAGGCCAAGAAATGGGCCAAGGTCACACAGCAAGTTGGTTGGTCTGATCCTCATGTCCAAAATTAGCCAGGTTGCTCATGGGCCTGCTGTTTTCTGACAGCTGTCATTCTGGACATTCAGTGTCACACTCCCACCTGTCCCAGCACTTTTCTCTCATGGCTGCAGCTATTTGCCACCAATTCTGCTTGATCCCATCTTAAGACTGCTCACATGGCCCCTCCTGCCTCACTCCTGGCCTGGTCACCAGCCCGTGGACCGGCTCTTCCCCACCCCAGCTGCTGGCAGCGATGCTCACCAGGTTTGTTCAGAAGGCACCGGAGTTCGAACTCTACGTCAGCCTGCCGCTGCTCCAGGTTCTGCTGCTTGAAGCTAGAGGGTAGGATGAGAGCATGCATGAACACTGGTGTCAGGAGGTCAGGGGGCAGCGGGCACGGGGTTCTCAGCCCCCAGCACCATGGATCCCAGGCAGGAGACAAGACTCACATGTAAATGAGCTCAGACTCCCGCCGCACCAGCAGGTGCTTCTCATGAATCAGCTTGAACCAGTCCACCAGCATGTCATCCTCATGGCCCTCTGCAAGGTACAAAGCCACTGAGGCCAGGGCTAGCAGTACTTCCCAGCTTAGCCCACCCTCCACCAGGACAAGGGGCTCCTGCCACCCCAAGACCCCCCAGATGGCTCCCAGCAGCTTCAGACCAGGTGCTCCGCCACGCAGCTTCTCCTCCAGCAGAACCCCGCGGTGCTCCAGGGCATCGAGCTGGCGCTCGATGCTATCCATCTCTCCATAAATGTCCTCCTCGGGGACGTACTGATCAGCCTGGACCTGCCACACAGGGTCATGGTCACCTGAAGGCCAGCCATCCCTCCACTGATACTGGTAGAACTTGGGTGCTGTCCCTTAGCTGTCCTTTTTGTGATCTACCACTTGAGCCACAGCTCCACTTCTCAATTTTTGGTGATTGACTGGAAATAAGAGTCCCATGGACTTTTCCGCCTGGGCTGGCCTGAAGCTGAGACCCTCAGATCTCAGCCTCCTAAGGCAGTGACAGGCACAAGCCACCACGCCTGCCCATCTCTCTGCTAGTGCTGACCACTGCAGGGTGCAGGGACCTGGGCTCAATCTCACATGTCTTCCTGCACAATAGCAGACGAGCAGGGAAGGGGTAGAAATCACGACCCTACACACCCTGAGTCCCAGACATCCTGTCCTTCCTGGAAATCCTCCCCCTCCACTCCCAGGGGAGTTCCCATGCTTTCTACCACCCAGGGGGAGTGAGTGACCATTATGGAAACAACCTTGAGATTACAGAAACAATTTGGAGGACAGCTCCTCAGTTTATATACAGGCCTCTCTGGTGTTCTCGACACTGCTATTAGTAATAAGTTCAGTGCCTCCTGGGAGTTTGGCCTAGTGGTAGAGTGCTTGTCTTAGCATGCACAAAGACCCGGGTTTGATATATGGAAAAAAGCTGGAAGTGGTGCTGAGGCTCAAGTGGTACAGCTCCAGCCTTGAGAAACTCCAAGGACAGTGCTCAGGCCCTGGGCCCAAGTCCACGACTGGCAAAAATAATAATAAATAAATGCCTCTCCCACTGTTCCTGATTGCCCACGGCCCATCTACCTGCTCTAAGAGCAGCCTTCCAGTCAGGCCACCCAAGAACCCTGCTTAATCACCCAGGCCCTAGACACCCAGCTTAAGGTGCCAAGGGGAGGGTGCTGGCCCAGGTCAGCTGGGTCTCTGTAATCCCTGGTACCTTGCGTTTGATGAGTGGAAAGCCATGCCCTGGGGCAGGTGGCCTGGCAGGTTTGGGTCCTTTGGTGGCCTTCTTTGTGGCTGGAGACGCAGCAGGTGATGGCTTCCGGTTGAAAGGATTCTCCTTGCAGGAAGACTAAGGGGAGGGGCAGAATGGCTTAGGAATGAGAAGGGGGCAGCCTGATCACAAGCAGGCCCAGATCCTAGCAGTAAGAGGGAAAGGACCCTGACAAGAACAGGATTCCCCCAAATTCCAATCTGTTGCATTTAGTCATTCAACAAATACTTCCATTTCCAGAGACATGGCATTACTGGTGTTCTACCATCCCCAACGTCTAGCAGTTTGGGGGTTCAGTGGAGTCTCTTGGACTTTTTCTGCCCAGGCTGACTTATACAATCCTCAGATTTCAGCCACCTGAGTGGTTAGGCTTCCAGTGTGAACCACCAGTACCCACCCATTGGCTGCTAATTCATATGCCTTCCCACTTAAACCTCCTAAGCAGGATCAAGGGTTTGTACCTCAGTGTTTGCCTAGCATGCACAAGTCCCTGCGTTCCACCCAAACATCACACACAAATAAAGGCTAAGTCCCACAGCCACCCTGCCGAGTGGGTACTGTAATGCCCACCTTACAGCTGAGCAAGTTGAGAGGTTAAGCACCACGCTCAATGCTGCCCAGGCAGGCCTGGAAGTCACCAGCACCGAGGAGGCCTTACCACCAGACTCTAAGGCCCAGACAGGCAAAGTACCTATCCAAGGTCACCCAGCCAGCGAGTGCAAAAGCAAGAATCTTCCCCTCCTTCTGGCTGGCAGGTGAAGGAGACAGCCCTCACTCTACCAGCTAGCCCATTACCAATACTCCAGATCCCTCACGCCCTTCTGTTTCTTTGCAGAGGCCTGTGCCCATTCTGAGACCAACAGAGCTGGAGCTGGCAGGGCCCTCCTTACCACATGGGCAGTGTCAATGCTCCCCAGCTCACCAGAAGCAGCAGAGAGCTCCAAGGGGTATCAACCCACAGTCAGGGAGGGAGGGCCTGGCCTGGCCTCCACAATGACCAGTACTGGTCAGCCTGACTACAGCTGCCCAGGGTGAGCCATCTGGCCACCCTCTGCCCAGAGTTGGCCAAGTCTTAGGGCTGGAAAAAGCCTGCAGAGCAGGCTCTGTAGCCAGGAAAGAGATGTAACTAGAAGCCAGGGCAATGCCCTGACCACAGGGCAATGCCAGGTGACCACAGGGTGTTGGCACAGATAGAGAACATAGGAGTCCACATCCACAGAGCTCCTGAACACTGGCTGCTTAGACAAGTTCATCCCTAAGAAGAGACAGCATCTTCCAGCAAAGGCTGGGAGGGGCCCGACAAGGGGCCTGAGTCTGACTCCCCTGCAAGCACCTCACACACAGCACTCAACAGAGCTGCTCTGTAAGGCCTAGGTCCTGAGCCTGCCTCCTGCTGTGGACTGACCCTGTTCCTTCAGATACCAGCAAGACAGCACATGGAGCCATTTACTCCAGCATCCCTCTGAGCTAGCTGTGAGCACCCCATTTCTAGGACCACCGTGCTGGCATTACCCTGGGACCCCAGGCTGCCCCCTGCCTTGACCTGTAGCAAAAGATAGGTCTCCTGAGGGGACACCTTTCCCTCTGCTTTGCTCCAGACAACCTTCTAGAACAACCATATGTCTGTTCTCTTGGGTAGACTGTGAGCCTCTAAATGGCAAAAAAAAAAAAGTCTTAATACCATTGTGGCTGGGACTGGAAACAATGGAGGCCCAGGGAGTAAAAGAATGGACAGGAGGTGTGTGGATAAAGAGAGGCAGGTGAACAAGTCTCAAATGGGGACGAACCATGCATGGGTAGGTGAGGAGAAGGGCAGATGTGGCAGATGGATGGATAGACCAATGGTCTGAGCCTTGTTGCACAGGTGTATTGGGTGGACATAGCCAAGTCACTTAAACCAGTGGCTAGCAGGGTCTTCAGACCCTGGACACACATGGTGGTAATGGTCCTAGGATTTGAATTCGGGGCCTCACACTCAAGCTTACTTGCTCAGCTGGCACTCTACCATTTGAACCACAACTCCAGCCCTACTTTTTCTGATTGTTTTGAAGACTCAGACTTTTCTGCCTGGTCTGGCCTCAAACTGCAGTCCTCTAGATCTCAGCTTCCTGAGTAGCTAGGATTACAGGCGTAAGTACCAATGCATCCTTGGACCATTCTAGGCCCACGCCAAACCCATATCCACTTGTGAAGATGGAGCTTTGGGGAGGATGAGGGCCACGCACCTTGACCTGTAGTTGTGGGGACGCACTCCCCAGGGAAGGCACGGGGCTTTTGTCTCCAGCCAACAAGAGAGGGGTAGGGGTGGCACCAATGCAGGGCTTGGCTAGCTGGGAGCTCGGGCTGCCCCTAGTCCTGGCCTGAGGTGCCCGCTCCCCTCCAGGTGGTGTGAGTTCTCCGGAAGACAGGGAAGAGTCGACTGAGGGGCTAGCAGAGTTGGCAGGGGTGCCAGGGGCACCAGGGGCATTCACAGCAGGCTCTGAGGAGCTCTTGGGCACAGCAGGGGGTTCCAGGAGCTCCGTGCTGGCTGTGTGGCTACAGGTCTCGGATGCCAGGCTCTCCACGCTGAGGGCTGGCGATGGTGTGGCCGAAGGAGGCTCCGAGTGTGAGAGGCGGGAGGCGTGCAGAGCTGCGCAGATGAGCAAGGAGGCAGCACACATTGGGTGGTCAGGACTTCCAGCCTCACCCACCATGTGCCACTCCCTAGAGCTACAGGTAACCATAGAAACCAAGCCTTTTCCCCTTGGGGAGTGTGGGGGCAGAGCCCAGAGATCAGCAAAGGGCAGAACTCTAGTCACAAAGTATGGCTGCTCCATGCCACGACATCTTGTAGCTTATCTGTGGCTCTCACCACCCTGAAGGACTGCTGCCTCCACTTCCCCATCTGTCCCATACATCTAAGACCACTCCAAGACAAGTGGCTAGGGCAGGGGAAGTGAGATAATGCAGGCGAAGGCCAGGAAAGTAAGGCTTTCCTCCTGGCCTCTGACCTGTAGTGCAGAAGCTGGGAAGCTGGAAGGGAAGCAACATGACTACAATGAGCTGGGCACTGTAAATACCTGACTCTACTTACTTCCCAGACGAGGCCTCAGATTCAAAGTAGGGGGGCATTTACCATGGCCAGAGCTGGCTTCAAACCCAGCTGTGACCTACTCCAGAGCTCTAGGCCTCCCCTGGATCCTGTCATCTAATCCTGAATGTCCATGCACAGGGAAGGGACCTCTAGACCCCCTGGCACCATGTGTTCATGCATGTGGGCCCTCTGAGTACTTGGAGGCAGCCAGAGCCCAGCTGTGACAGAAAAGGACCAAGATGGGGAGAAAGGCAGAACCAAAATTGCAGTGTGTCAGGATAGTTCCAGTGCTAAGCCCAGATGGGCCGCCTGAAGACACTCAGAAAAGGAGCTGCTCAGCCACTGAGTGACAGTGACAGTGCCTGGGTGCCAACAGCTGCCCCGTGCCCTCCAGCGCACCATTGGGAACAGCACTTCCCTGGATCCCATGTTGAATTAGCACAGCAGGAGGTTACAAGTACAGACTTCAAGCTCATGCCTAAACCTGGCTATTTAGGAGGCTGTGATCGGAAGATCACGGTTTGAAGCCAACACAGACAGGAAAGTCAATGAGACTCATCTCCAATTAATCACTTAAAAACTAGAAGCTGTGGCTCTAAGTGGTGGAGTGCTATCCTTGAGCAACATAGCGAGGGGCATTGCCAGGTCCAGTGTTCAAGCCCTTGGACTGGCACACAAAAAATACTTTTTAACAAAAAGAAAAAAAACGTAAAGAGGAACTAGGAACTGGGTGCCAGTGGCTCACACCTGTAATCCTGGCTACTCAGGAGGCTGAGCACTGAAGATCAAGGTTTGAAGTCAGCGCAGACAGAAGTCCTCACAACTAGGATCGACAATTAACTACCATGAAAGCAGAAATGGGCACGTGGCACAAGTAGAACACCAGCCGTGAGTGGAAAAAGCTAAGGGAGAGCTCAAGGTTCTAAGTTCAAGGTTCAGTACCAGCATTAAAAAAAAGTACAGGGGCCGGGAGTTTGGCCTAGTGGTAGAGTGCTTGCCTAGCATGCACGAAGACCCGGGTTCAACTCCTCGGTACCACATACATAGAAAAAAAAAACCGGAAGTGGTACTGAGGCTCAAGAGGTAGAGTTGTAGCCTTGAGAAAATACAAGGACACTGCTCAGGCCCTGAGCTCAAGCCCAGGACTGGGAAAAAAAAAAAAAAAGTACAGACTCCAGACTCCAGACTCATGGCAGAGCCATGACTCAAATCCTGTCTCCACTACTTGAACCCTGCAGAGTCCTGCAGCCCTTCTCCCAGGCAGTGGTGCTGACACCTGCTCCAGGTCTGCTCCAGGATGAAAGGAGAGAGATGGGACCATGCAGGCAGATGGCCTCAGAGGGTCCAGGGCCACACCTGCCCCCACCCTGCCAACCCAAGGGTCAAGACGGCTCCAGGAACATCACTCACCAAGAGGGGACGCACTGGGTGCTCTTGGAGCAGGACGCTTCTTTGTCTTAGGGCTGCTTGTGGGGGTGATGCCATACCAGGGGTGCAAGGACTTGGGAGTGGACTCTGAAGGGGCCGGGGCAGGGCTAGGGGCTGAACTGGGCACCACCGCTGCTGGCACCTCTTCCTCTTCCTCCTCCTCAAAGGGGTTGTAGGGCTTGGGCTCTGGGCCAGCCGCAGGGCTCTGCTGGGCCCCCTCTTCCACACTGCCATTCTCCACCTGCCTGCTGGCCTGGCCTGGCAGCCCGGGGCTGCTGCTGGGGGGAAGTGGAGCCGGCTTCTTCTTTGGTTCTGTCTGTACTAGTGTGATCCATGGGGGGTCTTTCCTGGGGGCTGGTGACCTAGAAGGAGGCCAAGGGAGGGTCAGTCTACTGCTCTCTCAGGACAGTGTTGAATCTATTTCAAAAGGAAAGGCGCAAGCCAGGCACTGGTGGCTCATGCCAATAATCCTGGCTACTCAGGAGGCTGAGATCTAAGGATCACAGTTCTATGCCAGCCAGAGCAGAAATCTATGAGATTCTTATCCCTAATCACAAAAAAAGACAAAGGCAGTACTGTGGTTCAAGTGGTAGAGTGTTAGCCTTGAGCATAAAGGACCTCAGGGATAGCACCCCAGACCCTGAGTTCAAGCCCAAAAGAACGAGGAGGAGGAGGAAGAGGAGGAGGAGGAAGAAGAGGAACAGGAGGAGGAGGAGGAGGAGGAAGAGGAGGAGGAGGAGGAGGAGGAAGAGGAGGAGGAAGAGGAGGAGGAGGAGGAGGAGGAGGAACAGGAGGTGGAAATAGGTTACCCTTCCTTACACCCAGCCCAAGGGCCAAATTTAAGCCCAAGGCTGGCCCATACCCATCACATCAACCAAGTGCCTTGAAAGCTCAAAGAAAGTAAAACTTCAAGTCACACAGCCAAAGAAAAGGCTCTGTATAAGATCTGAACAGGGGGCTGGGAGTTTGGCCTAGTGGTAGAGTGCTTGCCTAGCATGCACAAAGACCTGGGTTCAATTCCATGGTACCTTATATAGAAAAAAGCTGGAAGTGGTACTGGGGCTCAAGTGGTAGAGATCTAGCCCTGAGAAAGCCCAAGGACAGTGCTCAGGCCCTGAGTTCAAGGCCCAGGACTGGCAAAAAAAAAGTCTGAACAAGACCCAGGCACCGATGGCTCATGCCTGTAATCCTACTCAAGAGGCTGAGATTTGAGGATAGCAGTTTGAAGCTGGCCTCGGTAGGACAGTCTGTGAGATTCTTTTCTCTGATCAACTTCCAGAAAACTGAAAGTGGTTCTGTGTCTCAAAGGGGTACAGCCTTGGGCAAAAGACCTCAGAGACAGTGCCTAGGCCCCAAGTTCAAGCCCTATGACCAACAAATAAAAAGATCTGAACAAAATCACCTGGCCCCTTATGTGTCATCTGCGGATAAGGACAGTAATGTTCCCCTGCCTCACAGGGCAGCTGTAAAGATCCCCCAAGTTGTATGGCAGGCTCTGGGCACAGCTGCAAGCCAGCAGCTACACGAACATTAGCCGTCATTCTCCCTTGCACATGGGCCAAAGCATAGTTCTCAATGAAAATAGTAATAAAAAATTAAAAAAAAAAAAACTCTGGGCCGGGAGTTTGGCCTAGTGGTAAAGTGCCTGCCTACCATGCATGAAGCCCTGGGTTCGATTCCTCATTACCACCTACACAGAAAATGCCAGAAGTGGTGCTGTAGCTCAGTAGAAAAGCACTAGCCTTGAGAAAGCTTAAAGACAGTGCTCAGGTCCCGAGTCCAAGCCCCAGGACGGGCCAAAAAAAAAAAATAAAAAACAAAAAAACAAAAAACCTTCAAAGCTTGGTGCTGGTGGCTTTCTCCTGTAAACCTAGCTATTTTGGAGGTTGAACTCTGAGAATTATGGCTCAAAGCCAGCTTGAGTAAGAAAAACTGAGACTCTTATCTCCAATTAACTACCAAAAAGCCTTTTCCTTATAAGGAAAAGCTAAGGGATAGCAATTAGGCCCTAAGTTCAAGTGCTACAGAAGAAGGGGCTGTTAGCACAGCTCTCTGTCCCCATCCAGAGACAAGCTTCTTCCTGAGCAGTCCCTGTCCATCCATGGGAAGCCCTGTCCCCACTCAGGCTCCAGGGATCCCCAGTTCATCCTTATCAGGGATTCCAAAGCCTCTCAGGGGCCAACATACCTCTCTGACAGCTTGGGTGTCCCTCTTGGCTTGGGGACAGGGGCGTCTTGCAGTCTTCCTAGATGGGAGAGAGTGAGGCAGGTCTTCATGAACAGCAGAGAAGGGCCCCGGAGGCCAACTAGAACACCTGCCTCGCCAAGGTGCACCCTTCTTCACCCCTGGCAAGTCATGGGGCCCAGGTGGCCATGGGGCCTCCCTGCCCAGGCCTTAGGAGATTAGATAAGCACCAAAGGTGACCAGGAGAACAGTTAAGGCCAAGGACTTTGCTTTCCACTTGAAAAGAGGAAGCCCACTGCCATTTAAACACGGCAGGGGTGATCTCAGCTTAGCCTAGGCACCCCTTATTCTAGAAGGCTCCCCTTGGCTCCATGTCCTCTATGAAGCCCACAGCAGTTCCTCCCTTCTTTCCCTCCTTTCCTTCCTTCTTCCATCTCCTTCTTCTTTTCCCTTTCTCCCTCCACTTTCACAAGCTTCCCATGTTCTACCAAAATGCCCATGTCTGCCTATGTTTCTCTTTCTCTCAAACACACACACACACACACACTGGCATGACCAAGTAGGTACAAAGAGGTCTGAACATTATTTGTGTCCCCAGGCTCCAGAAATGCCAAGTGGAACTACACATGTAGAATGTTCTGGTGGAAGCCCCAGGGACCCTGGGCTGCCCCCCAGGCTTCACTGCCATCTTGGGTTATAAGGACCCTGTTCCCCTGAGCTATGGGAACTCTGGCAGGTCACCGGGAAAGGACCAGGCCTCCACCCTACCACACCACACCAACTCAGGGAACCCCTGACCCTTGGCCCTCCCCAGCCAGCCAAGGAACCATCAGTCAGGCTGGACACAGGAGGTCACAGGAGAGTGGAGGGACACTTGAATGACATCAACATGTGCAGGGTTCCTGAGACACTCAGAACACAGATGAACACTCACCCCACCCCCAAAACACAAGAGCACGTTAATATCCCCCCCACACAGAAGCAGACTGGACGCAGTCCAGTGACCCAGGCAGTGAGCACTCATGAATCACCAGCGCAAACACCACACACGCTCACCGCACACTCACCTCCTAACACTCCTGGGTGCATGGGAGCAGTGATACACCAGAGGCACAGATACACTCACCCATGTGCCTGCCCACACCTCACTCACCATTCACCAGGACACCGCTGCCGCTCTGCTCCACAGAGCCGTCCTGCTGCAGGCTAGACCGGGGCCGCGGCGTCGGGGGCGTTGAGGCTGTGCTTTCAGGGGCCTTTCTGGGAGCAGGTGTAGGCCGGACTGCAGGGGGACTGGCCAGCTCCTGGGATTTGCCTGGAATCGGGGGCTTGGCGGGGACCTGAGGCCGCGCCTCAGCGCTGACCTTGGGTGCATCTGTGCCAGCCTGTGCAGCTGCTCTGGGGCTGGAAGCACCTCCATCATTATCCTTGGCTTCTGTGATTGGTGGCTGCTTTGTCTGTAGGAGGGACCCAGGCCTGGATCCTGCCCGGCCCCCTGGGCCTGGCCTGGTGCAGCGCTCAGCACAAACAAAGGTCCCCTCGTCGGGCCCATTCCTGTAGGCCCCAGGGAGCAGGGTGCTGGAGCACTGCCGACACCTGTAGGTGAAGACAAGGATGCCCCTTAGCAGGGCAGCTCTGCCAGGCACCAGCTGACCCTGCCAGGAGGATTCAGACTTACATTCAGGACTTCCCAGAAAAACAACAACAATAACTGACAGAAACAATGAAACTATAAATTTGCTTGAACTGGGATCCAGGTCTGAAGGCCAGGCAGGAAAGTTCATAAAACTCTTGTCATCAATCAGCAACATGCCAGAAGTGGAGCTGTGGCTCAAGTTACAGAACACCAACACTGAACAGAAAAAGCTAAGTGAGAGAGCATAAGGCCCTGAGTTCAAGCCTTAGTACCAGCACAAAAACAACCTGCTTGAAATCAACAACAGAAATTGTGAAATGCACCTTCAGTTTGTCCTGCAAGAGGAAGAACAAAGGTCTGCCCCAGAGGAATTTCCTTTGAGAGGGCAGCCGCCAGCTACTGGTGCAGGAAATTCATTTGGCAGTTTTCAACCAACCACTACCCTTTTGGTAGTGGTGGGAAAGGGGAGGGGGGAATTTGTGTACAAGAGCCAGGGACGGGGCTTGAGCTCAGAGCCCCAAACTCTCAGTCAGCTTTCTTGCTTCTGGCTGGTACTCCGCCATCTGAGCTGCTTCTCCAGTTCTAGCTGTTTGCTGATTAACTGGAGATAAGAATCTCTCCTATACTTGCACAGGCTGGTTTCCAACTGTGACCCTCAGATTTCATAATAGTTTTGTTTTTGTTTCGTTTCATTGCCAGTCCTGGGGGCTTGAACTCAGGATCTGGGAACTGTCCCTGAGCTTTTGTGCTCAGGGCTTGAGCCACAGCATCACTTCTGGCTTTATTGGTGATTAATTGGAGATAAGAGACTGGCTTCGAACCTTGATCCTTATATCTCAGCCTACTGAGTAGCTAGAATTACAGGATTTTGTTTATGCCTTGCTGGGAATCAAAGCCAGGACCTCATACTTAACATCTGTGTTTCGCCTTTCCAGTAAGCTAGTCCCAGTCCCAGCCAGATTTGGTGGGTTTTGCAGTGATGGGGATGGAAATGGAACCCAGGGTTCATACAGTAGGCAGTCTCTCCACCATTATGCCACATCCCCGACCCAGGTTCATTTGCTTTGTGTTTTGTTTTGTTTTGTTTTTGACAGTCCTGGGACATGAACTCAGGACCTGAGCACTGTCCTTGGGCTTTCTTCAAGGCTAGTGCTCTAGCACTTGAGCCTCAGCACCACTTCTGACTTTTTCTGTGTATGTGGTACCAAGGAATTGAACCAGGGTCTTCGTGCATGCTAGGCAAGCACTCTACCACTAGGCCAAACTACTGGCCCCCTTCATTTGTTTTGTAATGAAACAATAAAACAAAGTTTTGTAACTCTTATTCCAGTAGTGTATCTATTGATACACTGCAGGTATTTACATCTAGTAGATGCCAAATGCCTTTTTTTTAACTAAGAGTTAGCAAAAAGTTGCTAAACCTCTGACCAGGGGCCAGTTCAACCTGTTTCCTTGCATCTCCACTCTGCAGTAAGATGACTGGAGCTCTACACCTACCCACTAAACCCAGTCCTACTGATATTCAATTTTCTTTTTTTTGCCAGTCTCAGGGCTTGGACTCAGGGCCTGAGCACCGACCTTGGGTTTCCTTAAGGCTATAGCTCTCCCACTTGAGCCACAGCACCATTTCCGGCTTTTTCTATATATGTGCTACCAAGGAATTGAACCTGGGTCTTCATGAATGCTAGGCAAGCACTCTTTTTTTTTTATTTATTCAAGTTTTAAATATTCTTTATTTGACATTTATACATAAGCCACACTAAAATGCCTTTCAATAAGTAAAGGCAGTTTTCAGAAATGGGGAATTCTAATTAAATTGGTATAGTCAAGACCAAAAATATAGACATTGCCTCATCTTCAATCATTGCCTCTAACAGGCACTTAACCACAAGCCAGTGTTACTTAAATCGGGACTGTCCAAAAACATTCTGTCAGCCATTCATGATTTGAAATCTGATGATCAGAGATCAATTGGATTATGGTACACATTAAAAAGCCATGAGACATTTGTTTTGCAATAAATAGTTAAGGCAGTGCTATTACTCATGTGTAGCTTTTTTGAGATACGCTATCAAATCTGCCCTTTCTCCCTTCTTCTTAATGCCAGCGAAGTTCATTTCTGCTCCAGGGATGTACTTTTGGGATTCTCCAAGGACTCTATCAGTGTATCCTCTCCCCAGGTAGGCAAGCACTCTTAAGACTAGGTTTGGCCTAGTCTTTTGGGCTAGATGCTAGTGTTCACATTGCAATCCTAGTTATTCAGGAGACTGAGATCTGAGGATCATGGTTCAAAGCCAGCCCAGGCAGGAAAGGCTATTATCTCCACTAAAATTCAAGTGATAGAGTGCTAGCTTTGAGCAAAAAGAATCTCAGCCAGAGCCCAGGCCCTGAGTTCAAGCCCAAGGACAAAAACAAAAGAAAAAAATTGGCGGGGCTAAAAGTGTACCTTATTGGTAGAACTTATCTAGCATGTGAAGAGCCTGGATTCAATTACCAGAACTTTTTTTTATTATTATTATTATCTGATCAGGGTCTTGGTGGCCCATGCCTATAATACTAGCTACTCAGTGGGCTGAGATCTGAGGATTACAGGCTAAAGCCAACAAATCCCCAGAGACTCTTATCCTCTATTAACCAGAAAAAGTCGGAAGTGGGGCTGTGTCACCAATGGTAATGTGCCAGCCTTGAAAGCAAAGTGAGAGCACGAGACCCCCAAGCCCCAGTATTGACACATGCACACACACACACACACACACACACACACACACACACACACAATTTTTTTTCACCATCACCAAGACTACTTAGTTTGCCCTATAGTAAAGTAGATAAGAGCCAGGAGTTCTGACATGGTGACACCTGGCACACATGGCTGCTGAACTACACAAGCAATCTCCCTTCCAGCTTCTGGCATGACAGGGACACATCCTGCCACCCCTCCCCACATGCATGACTTCCTTCCCCCCCACCCCCGTCCCCCACTCACCGGAAGCAGTGGCGGTGGTAGAGCCTGCCCTCAGCCAGGTACCGCTGCACCAGATGCACGTGCTGCCCGCAGGCTGCACAGGTGCTGCTGGGGGCCCGGTGGAGGCCCTGCTCTGCCAAGCTGCCGGCGAGCTCCTCACCCTGCAAACGAGGGGGATCAGTCTCCAGCTGTGCTGTTCTCCTACCCACCTCCCCAGCCTCAGAGTGGTCCTATGCAAAGATCGGAGCCCTAGGAGGTCAGAGGTCAGGAGGCTGTCACTATGGCCCAGGATAGAAACAAAAACAAAACAACAAAAAGCAGACTTCTAAGCCAGGTACCTGAGGCGCCTGTAATCCTAGCTACTCAGGAGGCACAGCCTTGAACAAAAAGAAGCTTAGGGACAGAGTCCTGGCCCTGATTCAAGTCCGAAAGCTGGCATGCGTGCGCACACACACACATACACACACATGCACCCTCTTCTGCTTTCCCATTGAAGGCAGCTCTAGACTACAGTCACTCCTGGTGGCTGCTTTCCTTTGGGGTGGTCACAGAGAGTCCCTGTGGGGCTCTTCCCTCCTAGCTCCCCTCCCTGTCTCCTCTGCATGCTCCTCCAGAGCTGCAGTTAAACCCCAGCTGTGGGATCGGAAGCTCATGACCGGCCTCTCTGGCCCTTGACTCTCTAGAGCATTGGAAAATCAGATGTCCTTAGACAAGTGACTGGCAGGGTGTCCCCACTTCATGCCAGGCTGACACCAACCTCCAGGTCATTAGGAGGACTGGATGGACCCAGGCTCAGTGGTCTGTAGTTCTGCCTCAACCGGAAGTCAGGGGGAGGAGTCACCTCATTATTCTTCACAGCCTCAAAATGGCCAGTCAGCCTGGGGCCTCCCCTCCCTTCCCATCCCAGATATGCCAGAGCCCTGGGATTCAACCTGTCCCACCAACAAGCCAACTTCCTCCCATGACAGTTAGTACAATGACCACTGTCCCCAATCTCTCCACTCTGGGCATCCGCCTACCTGAGCCTCGTCTTCTGGCTCCACAGCCGCAGGTGCCACTGGTGGGGAAGAAGGTGATGATGGCACGTCCTTTCTAGGTGGTGAGACACCAGCTGCCACGAAACAGGAAAGGTCCTGAGGCAGGCAGAGATCCTAGAGCCCAGGAGGTCCCAACCTGCCTGAAGACTTGAGTTCCGCAGCCATGGCCTCTGGGCAGGACACCTGATACAGATTGGACAAAAACAGGCTCCCCCATCACAGACCAAAGGACACCCTCCCTTTCTTTTTTTATTTTCTTATTTCTTTATTTTCTAATTTTATTTTGGTGCCAGTACTGGAGCTTGAACTCAGAGCTTGAACACTGTCCCTTGGCTTTTGGCTCGAGACTGGTGCTCTACCACTTGAGCCATAGCTACATTTCTGGCTTTTGGTGGTTTGTTGGCAATCAGATTCTCTTGGGGGGCCGGGAGTTTGGTCTAGTGGTTAAAGTGCTTGCCTAGCATGCATGAAGACCCGGGTTCGATTCATCGGTACCACATGCATAGAAAAAAGCTGGAAGTGGTGCTGTGGCTCAAGTGGTAGAGCTTTAGCTGTGAGAAAGCCCAAGGACAATGCTCAGGCCCTGAGTTCAAGCCCCAGGACTGGCAAAAAATAAGAGTCACTTGATCCTTTCCTACTCAGGCTTGTCTTTACATTGTGTCCCTCCTAGCTTAGCCTCCTGAGAAGCTAGGACTGTAGGCATGAGCTACCAGTACCAGCCTGCCTGACACTTTCACTTTCAAACTACTTTCCGAAGACAAGCCACCGAACCTAATGAGCCTCTAGACAGGGAGCCAGAAGTCTTTACTGCCCTGGGTCCCAAGAGGCCAGTTTCCCAGCATCCTCCCACCAGGTAAGGGGCTAAGAAAGAAAAGCACACAAAGGCTAACCTGAAGGCTGAGGAAAGAGGCCTATCCCAGGTGAGCAGATGTGGCCCAGAACCCTGCCTGTAGCCCCTCAACAGAGAAAGCCCGCCCAGAGCTCCTCTCAAGACCTTTGCCTTCCTCCTCCACAAGTATTAAACAAAGCACTTAGCCGGGCGCAGTGGCTCACGCCTTTAATCCTAACTACTCAGGAGGCTGAGATCTGAGGATCAAGGTTCAAAGCCAGCCTGGGCACAAAAGGACCTGAGACTCTTATCTCTAATTAACTTCTAGAAAATGGGAAGTGGGACTTGGCCCCTGGGTAGGGCAGTAGCCTTGAGCTGAAGAGCTCAAAAAAAGCACTTGCTTTCCACCCAAGAACAAAAACAAAACCCCAAATTCCAGAGAATGGTATTCCTACTGAACGCATTGTAAAATAAGCGAAGTTCCTTACTGAGATCTACTCTAACAAGAACCAGACTTCATTTCATAGTCGGTTCGTGCAGCCTAAAATCATTCAGTGGATGCTAACCACACACTTACAAGGCAGAAAAGCTCAGTGCTGGCAGTTCTTACCTGTCATCCTAGCTATTCAGGGGGCTAAGATCTGAGGATGGGAGCTCACAGCTTAGTTTAAAAAAAAAGTCTCCAAGAGTCTTATCTCCAGTTTCCCAGAAACAATGGAAAGTGGAGGTGTGGCTCAAGTGGTAGAATGCCAGCCATGAGTGAAAAAAGCCAAGCAAGAAAGTGAAGCCCCAGGGCCGGGAGTTTGGCCTAGTGGTTAAAGTGCTTGCCTAGCATGCATGAAGACCCGGGTTCGATTCCTTGGTATCACATACATAGAAAAAAGCCGGAAGTGGTGCTGAGGCTCAAGTGGTAGAGCTCTAGCCTTGAGAAAGTCCAAGGACAGTGCTCAGGCCCTGAGCTCAAGCCCAGGACTGGTAAAAAAAAAAAAAGAAAGAAAGTGAAGCCCTGAATGTACACCCTATATTGGCACAAAATAAACGAAACAGAAGTGCAGATATGTTTGTACTTCAAGTGTTGTACTGGGAAGAAGTATTTCTTGAAAGGTTTCAGCTATATATGTGTGCATATTCTTGGAGTGAAACAGGAAATGTCTTTCTTACTGTGAGTCATACTAGAAATTCTGGAATCCTGGTGGCCTAGGCAAGTCCCTACAAGATTTTCCCACTGTGATAGCACCACCCACTCCTCCCTGCACCGTTCTCATTTCTTCCTCCACGTCCTCCCCAGCACCACACACCCCTATCACCCGTGGCCGGCAACATTCTACCTCCAGATCTGTCTCAAGGCTGCCCAGGCAGCCATGTCCTCCCCCTCCCCTTCCTTGTCTGAGACTCAGTCCAAATAGTATCTCCTCAAAAGCCCTCCCCTACCACTCATCTGAGATCTGAGAATTGGCTGTTCGAAGCAGCTCCTAAGGACAACCCTGGTGGCTCACACCTGCGATCCTAGCTACTCAAGAGGCTGACATTTGAGGACTGCGGTTCAAAGCCAGCTCAGACAGTGAAGTCTGTCAATTTTTTTTCCAGTTACCCACACCAAAAAAAAAAAAAAAAGCTGGACATACAGGTGTTTGACTTTGCCAGGCACTGGTGGTTCATGTCCGTAATTCTAGCTACTCAGGAGGCTGAGAGCTGAGGATTGCGGTTCAAAGCCAGCCAGGACAGGAAAGTCTTATCCTTAATTAACTACCAGAAAACCAGAAGTGGCAGAGCACTAACCAGGCCCATAGTTCAAGCCCTACAACTAACAACAACAACAACAACAACAAAAAAGGTGTGTGGCTGAAATAGTAGAATACCAATCTTGAGCAAAAACACACTAAGAGGTAGTGCCCAGGCCTTGAGTTCAAGCCCAGTCCTATCACAAAGAAGGAGAGAAGAGAAAGAGAAGGAAGTTGGGCTGGGATTGACCGCATGGAGAACAGGCAGGAGACAGGACAAGGTAGGATCTGGGACCCGCAGGCAGCAGGTCTCATTTAACACTCCTACTTGACCCTGTTCAAATTCTCTGCTGTGTGTTCTTGAGTGTCCTGCTTCTCATCTCTCGGCCTACTTTCACCCAGGAAGAAAGGGAGGCCTAGATGTCCCAGGAGAGGTTTCTGCCCAGGGACAACTAGCAGCCTCACAAGCAGAAGCAACCCGTCACCCAGACCCCCTGGTTTGGAGGCCTTGGAAGTGAAAACCCAAGGAATGGGGTGATCATCTTCAGGAAGAAAACGTTCAGGGGAGCGTCTGCCCACAGGACGTGCAGGGAGGTGAACGCAGAAAGTGAGCTCACCCCGTCTCACCTCCTGACTTCATTTTGTCCATTTTCTGGTTTTTTGCATTTGATGTTCCGTACCCCCACCCAGACAGTGAGCAGTGATCATGCTTGATCATGCGCCTGGCTGTGACCCCAGGCCCTGCAACAAGTTAATAAGTGATTCCACAAATGAATGATGGCTGCCTTCCTAGCTATATGCCCTGTGCAATCCCGCAGCAGGGCTGGATCCCCACTCACCTTGGCCAGGGCTGGTGAAGTGGTTATAGTATTGGGACACGTAGGTCATGATGCTGAGACAGTCAGGGACACGCATGGAGACCATGTCATTGGGGTCCAGGAGGGCAGGGATCCCCAGCTCCTTCTCTGCCACTTCAAAAGCCTGGAGTGGGGCAGGTGAAGTCATGGCAGAAAAGGAAAATAACGGGGGAAGGCTGTGTGAATGGCCACCTCCCAGCTAGGCTCAGTTGGGAGTGGGTGACAGGGGCTCCCCTCAGTTCTAGAGCCCCATAAGTGGCCTGGAAAAGGGAGAAGCCTTTGAAGCGGGAAGTGGGGAGGAGGAGGGGCAGGAAGAGCCTCCCGCAGGCAAAGCCACCCAAGTCTCCTGTCCCCCCAGCACACATGCATGTGCATGCACACAGCCTCAGGGGCTTGCATCTGTCTGGGAACTCACCAAACGGTTATTCTCGAAGACATTGTCCTTGGAAAGTGAGTCAAAGTCTCTGCAAGAAGCATGGAGGAAGAGGTCAAGAAAGGAGATGACTGCTGGATGCTGGTGGCTCATGCCTCTAATCCAAGCTACTGAGAAGGCTGAAATCTGAGGATCATAGTTTGAAGCCAGCCCTTCAGGGAATGTCTTCCCCACTAGTTCTGAGGTTTGAACTCAGAGGTGGGCACTGGAGCTGCTGCTGCTTCTTTTATTTTTTGGCCAGTCCTGGGGACTGAACTCAGGGCCTGAACACTGTCCTTGGGCTTTCCTCAAGGGCAATGCTCTACCACTTGAGCCACAGCACCACTTCCAGCTTTTCTATGTATGTGGTATGGAGGAATGGAACCTGGGTCTTCGTGCATGCTAGGCAAGCACTCCACCACTAGGTCGAACTCCTGGCCTCCCTGAACTTGTTTTTGCTCAAGGCCAGCATTCTACCACTTGAGCCACAGCACCACTTCCAGCTTTTTCTGTGTATGTGGTACTGAGAAATCAAACCAAGGGCTTCATGTATGCTAGGCAAGCACTCTACCCCTATGCCACATTCCTCATGTCCTCTGTGAGACTTTTATCTTCAATTAACCACCCAAAAATCCAGGAGTAGAGCTGTGGCTCAAGTGGCAGAGTACTAGCTTTGAGCAAAAAAGCTCAGGAACAGCACCCAGTTCAAGTCCCAGGACAGAAAAAGAAAACAGGAGGTGATGGGTGGAGTCTGAAGTCAAAAACGAAGGACAGCCCTGGCCTTGTCCTCACCAGTGTCACATTCAGCTCCCAGGGTTAGGGGAAGGAGGCTGTGTGATTCCTGGGGAGGGAACTGAGGCGGCAAGCCCATGCTAATGGAGCTGGAAGAGGAGTGAGCTTGCTGTATCTCTGAGCCCTGGAGGATGGGAAATCACCTGGAAGCCGGGGGGAGGGTCAGATCTCGTCCCTTCCCTTCCAGATTCTTCCTCTAACAGCCATCTCCAGGTCAATTGCAATGACTCAACCAAGGCCAGGATTTCCACCCCTAGATGACTGGTCAGTCAGCCCAGGGCTGAGCCTGTATTTTCAGAGCCTGTACTGAGAGGTTTGAATGCAGCGCCTGAGCTGTCCCTGAATCCCTGAGCCTCATTGTGCCAGCCATATGAGCAATTCTGTATTGATAGGTTTTTACCCCATTCTACAAATGAGGAGACTGAGGCTGGGACTGCCTTAGGTTTCCATACTTCTGGCAGTCACACTCCCATAAACCACAGAAACCCTAAGTGCACCCCAAGCCTAGCTCAGCCTCAGGATAAGCTTTTTCTTTCCTTTTCTTTTTTTGCCAGCGCTGGGACTTGAACTCAGGGCCTGGACACTGTCCCTGAGCTTCTTTTGCTCAAGGCTAAGCCACCTTTTAGCACAAGTATTTTTTCTTAACAGAGCCAGGAATAGAAGTGTGAACCACAATGGAAATGGCACCCCCTCCAGCCAGTGCAGCTGGGTCATTCCTGGGGATTCTGGGACAGCTTCCATTAAGGGGTAAAGGGGTTTCCCAGTTTCTAAACTGGAACAGGTGAGACAAAGCAGGACCTGCGGTGGTGAGGGGCAGCTGGCAGGCCTGCTTTTTTATTTAGCGAGGCAGAGAGCAGCTCAGCTTGGGCCTCCTGAGAGAGCATAGGCATTCCCTTCCTTGTATGGTGGAAAACTGCAGCTCATCCAGCCAGCCAGGTGGGCGCCAAACAAGGGCAGCCGCTGTGGCCTGGATTCCAGGCCTGCTCTCCCAAGCTGGACTGTGTGACCACAGACAGACTTTCTCCAGCCTCTATTCCCCTATATGTGAACCAGGACCCCAATTCCCAGACCTCCTAGATATTCAGCAGGTAAGCACAACCACTTTGCCACCCCAGGTACTCACCAGTCTCTTGCAGGTCCTGTGGACCCTGGGCAGAGGCAGGATAAGGCGAGTCTACAGAATCATGGTAGTTCCAGGTCTCCTTATGCCAACTATGGCCAGGACCCTTGACTGCCTCAAGAATTAACTCTCTGCCTAAGAGCAGACTTCAGGAAAGACCCCCTCTGTGCTGTAGGTGACCCCAGCATGGAGCCAGGGACCATCAGCCACCCCAACATTTATTTATAACTCCTCAACAGAGGTCCCAAAAGGCCTGTGGTCACATTTGTCACCCCAACACTCTACACATTTCCTAGTACTTAGGGATGCTGCATAATGTTGGTTGAATGAGTAAATGCTGAACACTGAAAACTCCCCACAGTCCCCTCGCAGAACACTGCAGTTTCCCCCCTGAATCCTCTCCCCGCCCATCTCTGCCCTAATCAACATCTGGGTTTTGGTAACATAGATCTTTTCTAAGGATTTCCAGAGGCCTGGAAAGTTCCATTTGGCTCTAGGGGAGATAAAGGAACAAAAAGAAAACCCACAAGATCCCTTTGCCTCAAGGGAATGTGTGAGGGGGAAGAGAGGGCATGGAGCAACCCTTCACCCAGCTGCAGGGGCCTGACTGGCACCTAGGCTGGGCACAAGGCCCCCGAGACTTGAAGCACTGTATAGGATGGCTCTTGCTCCCACCCCCAGCCCCATCCCTACTCTTGGGGAGGCTAGTCCCTAAGGTAGATTGCTTGCCTAGCACATATGAGGTCCTAGCCTCAATTCCCAGCAACAACAACAACAATAACAATAGCAGATATTGGCCTCTACCCATAATTGAGATGTCCCCTATATACATTTTTGGGGGGATCTGGGCCTCAGTTTCTCTTCTATACAATGGGCTGGCTGCCCAGACTCTGGCCTTCCTGGCAAATGCCTAGTTTCAATTCTGAAAAAGTCCTGGAGGAGAAAAACACTTCTCTCTACATGTTCTCAGGCTACATCTTCCTTCTTCCCCACCAAAAAAATCCCACATGGCTCTGGACACCCATCCTTAGCCAGCTGAAGAGGTCCCTGCAAACCTAGCCCGCCCCATGTTCTGGCTCTGGCTATGCCACCTCTATGTCACCTCGGCATATCTCAGCCCAGCTGTGGCCATACCTCAGACCTTGCACTGAACTGGGGCTCAGGCCCAGCCCTTACCTGACTCTGACCTTCTCCTTGAAGACTGTGCTGTTCTGGGGGCTTCCCTTGAGGAACTTGGACAGAGCACATAGGTTGTGTGGGAATGTGTGTCGGGTTTTTGTGCTGTCAGCTGGCATCTCCATTACTAAGTCCAAAGTCCAACACACAGCAGCAACTTTATAAATATTTGTCACATAAAATGAAAGGGTCAAAATACCATCACCTCTCCCTATAGCCTAATAACATCTCTGAATGTTAATTGCATGCTTACTATCTCATCTAACCCTCACAACAAGCCTGTGGGGTAGGTCCTGTTATCCTATCTAGATAGGAGTATCTAGATGCCTGGCAGGACCAACAATTTACCCAGGGACTCAAATCCAAGAATCAGGCTCTAGTGCAATAGTTAGCGCACTAGACTTTCAAATCCAAGAATCAGGCAGCCAGTGCATCCATGTCAACAGACTTAGAACTGCCACCCTGCTCAGCTTGATACCCAGACATATCCTCTCTAAGCCTGATGCTTGTCTCTGGCCTTAGCACCTGTCCCCAGCCAAAACAGAAGATCCCTGGAGCCAGGGTTCTAACACAGAGTCAGATCCACCTTCTCCACCTCAAGCCCTGCTCGTGAGCTCCATGGCCCTTGCTGCCGGGCCTCCATTAGAAATGGCGTATGCTCTGTGGAACAGCTCATGTACATCACCTGGTTGCCTATGGCTTCAAAACCCTCAAACCTCTCTCCTCCAGGGCCCAGCCTAGCAGACAACTACTTCGGGGTTACCTCAGTAACCCAGAAGTGTAGGTGCCATCAGATCTTTGAGGTGATCCTTCACAGCCCAAGACCAAGACTTCTATCCCTAACTTGCCACTGAGACCTGAAGCAAAAAGGAATGGTAGGCACCAAATGAACCTCATTGTTTTGTGAATGAATGAATGAACAGGCTCTGAGGGCAGAGAGCTGAGAGAGAAGCCCCAGGTCAGCTAAGCTGGAGATCTGAACACATTTTTCCATGAGATTCTCAATGAGCAGCTCTAAGCAGGAAGAGGCCATTTCCTGGCCTGGGATAGCCGGGAGATGGTTGTGAGCCTTCCCAATGCCATCTGCCTGAGCCTTCTTCCTTGCCCACCCTGGGGCACACACCCGGGGAAGCAGGTCTAACTCCTAATTGAGGAGGTGCTAGGGAATGTGGCAGACCACCAGTAAGCAGCAGTTATTCACTAATTTGTCCCAGAGACAAATCCCTGCCAAATCAAAAGTAGAGTTCAGGGACAGAGGCATGGCTCAAGTGGTAGAGCACCAACTAAGCAAGCAGGTCCAGCAAGTGCCAGGCCCCCAGTGTTCCAAGCCCCAGTACCAGCAGGGGAGCCTGGGGGGGCGGTGTCTCCATGGTTCCTTCAGGGCAGGTCCCTCAGGGGCCAGCCCCTGCGCCTTGTGGGAGTGGGGGAGTGGGCCCCCCAGTCTGGGTTCTTTGGCTGTGCTAGAAGTTGGCCTCATAAAGAGCTTAAAAGAACTATATTTAATGGCCCACATTCCTCCGGGAAACTCAACATTCAGACTCTGAAGAGTCAGCTGATGGCAGTCTGGGCAGAGAGCGTCCTGACTGGGGAGGGCGCGGGGAGGGCGCGGGGTGGGCGCGGGGTGGGGCAGGCCGGGCTGGTCCCCAGATGACCAAAACGGTCGGCGGTGGGCGCTCCCGGGTGTCTGCGGCTCCCCGCCCCCGCTGGCACCAGGGCTCCTCCTGGTCCCCCCGACAGTCACATTGTGGGGTGGTGTGTCCCGGAGAAGGGGCGCAGGGCCCGGAGGGCGGGGCCCGGTGGCGGGGGGGGGGGCAGGGCCGCCCCGGGGTCGGGGTCGGGACGGGGTGGTCCCCGGGTCCCCCCAGGGGCGGCGCCCACCCCCGCGTCACTAAGGGGGGCCCCCCCCCGCCGCCGCCCCGGGACTCACAGCAGGTCGGGCCGGTGCCGGTGCAGGATGGCGCAGAAGGCCAGGCCGTCCCGGAAGGAGCCGCTCAGGTCACGGACGTCCACGCCGCGGTAGCCTTCGCACTGGCGGCGACACCAGGCCAGCAGCGCGCCTCGAGGTCCCGCCATGGCCGGCGCGGGGTCCCGGCGGCTGCCGGATCTGCTCCGGACCGAGGAGGAGGGCTCGGCGCCGAGGTCAGCTCCGGGATCCGCTCCGGGATCCGCTCCGCGATGGGCTGCGCTCGGCTCCCGCGGCCGCCGCGCGGGCCCCGCTTCCGGGCGCGGAGCTCGGGCGCCCACCGGCGGGCGGGGCGGGGCCTCGGTGTGCTCCCTGGGCTCGGCGCGGCCGTCCCCGCCCGCCCGCCTGCCCCAACCTGCCCGGGCCGCCGCCGCCGCCGCCGCTTACTCACCGCGGCCAGCCGTCCTCCCTGCGGGCCGGCCGCGGGCGCCCGCCGCCGCCCCGTCCCCGCCCGCCGCCGCCCGGGGAGCGGGAGAGGGGAGGGCGCGCCCCGCCCGGCCGAGGCCCCGCCCCCGGTGCCGCCCCCCCCCCGCACCCCGCGATCCCGCTCAGGAGTCCTGGCGTGGGGACCATCCACCCCACGCTGGCTCTGCCCGGCGGTCCTCCAGGCCGGTTTCTAAACTCACCCACTCCTAAAGCTGGGCAGTTCCCCTGCAGACCTCAACAAGACCCCCCCCACACACACAACCTCCACCATGCTGGCCGCAGCACAACACCCCAAGTACCAGCCTGCCGGCTCTACTTTCCCATCCCCGCCCTCGGCAGGCCTGGGTAATTCAGCCCCCTCTACCATCTGCCCTGAAATCCTCCATGGGGTGCTGGGATTGAGCCCCACAGCCAGCTGGCCCTGCTCAGCCCCGCTCATCTGGGATCTCTGTCCCCCCCCATACACACACACACACACACACACACACACACACACACATACACACACTCTTCTGGAGCACTGATTTTACTGGCAGTGGGCTGGCCTGGTGACCTATCTGTGTGTCCTGGGGTCTGAGGCCCAGAGACACATCTGGCTTTGGAAGGGCCCCAGCCTCTCTGGCCATCTGCTGGCCCCTTCCAGATCCAGGCCAGTGGACCCCTCCACAGAAACCTCCAGGCAGATGAATCAGCCTGGCTGTTGCACAGGCAGTGATGTCACGCTGACCCATGCAGCCCATTCAAATGGGTTTGTTGCTCTCTCCCAAGGAACAAGGTCTTAGTCATCTGGTTCTGGAGGCAAATCTCAGGCCCCGGTTCTGGTTCTCCCACTTCTTAGCTATGTGACCCAGTGCCTCCATGAACCTCAGTTTCTACATCTTGAAAAAGAGAGCTAAGTGTGGTGGTGTGCTCCTATAGCGTCAGCAGACTAGAGGCAGGAGCATTTCTAGTTCAAAACCAGTTTGGGCCACATAGCAAGTTCAGGCCAGCCTATGCTATGTGTATAGACATTTTGTCTCAATAAACAAAAAACAAAGACCAAGAGATATGTCTCAAGTGGTAGAGCACCAGCTGTGAGCAAAACAGCAGAGCAAGAGGAGTTCAAGGTCCTGAATTCAAGTAGCAGTAATGGTACACACACACACACACACACACACACACACACACACACACACAGAGTATAATCCTAGCTGTATACACAGGAGGCTGAGATCTAAGGATCACACTTTATAGCTAGTCTAGACAAGAAACTCCATGGGACTCTTACTGGCCCAAACACTAGCCTTAAGCACAAAAAGCTCAGGAATATCACCCAGGTCCTGAGTTTAAGCTCCAGGATCAGCACCAAAAGAACAAGCAAGAAGCAAGACTTCGGGCCAGGGTGTGGCCTAGTGGGTAGAGTGCTTTCCTAGCATGCACAAAGCCCTGGGTTCAATTCCTCAGCACCACATGTACAGAAAAGGCTGAACGTGGTGCTGTGGCTCAAGCGGCAGGGTACTAGCCTTGAGCAAAAAGTGTCTAAGGAAAGTGCCCAGGATTGACAAAAAAAAAAAAATTAAGACCTTGAGTTTAAGAATTCATACTGACACCAAGTTTGTTTTTTTGTTTTTTTTAAAAGAGGAAATATACAAAACAGGAGGAGTTGAGAATGTAAGTGAGAATGTTTAGCATGGGAAAAGGTCCTGGGTTCTATCCCTAGACCAAAAAAAAAAAAAAAAAAAGCTACAAACAAAAAACTCAGGAGGAGAGACTGGGAATGTTGCTCAGTGGTAGAGTGCTTGCCTAGCATACATGAAGCCCTGGGTTTGATTCCTCACTTATAATCAGAAAAAGCCGGAAATGGCACTGTGGCTCAAGTGGTGAAGGTGCTCACCTTGAGCAAAAGAAGCTCAGAGACAGTGCCTAAGCCCCTGAAGTTCAAACCCAGGGCTAGCCAGAAAACAAAAACAAAACCTCAGAAGGAATTGTACCCCTGCTCTCAGGGTTTCCTTTAGGTCCCCAGCCACTGCTCTAGATTTAACTTTGATCTCTCCTGCAGGCCTAAGACCTCACACTGCACTGTCCATGGCCCCATTAGCACTTGTGGGCTCTGTGATGCCATCATCTGTGCTCGCTCACCATGTTATGGAGTACCGACCTTGCATGCCAGACACCTCATCCCCATGAAGCCCAATTTCCTTCTCTATAAGGTGGGGATAATAATCTTCGCTCTGCCTCTGACCCACGTTTATGGGCAATCTAGGCAGATAATGGTAGAGAACATGCTAGCAGACTGTGAATCCAGGGTGCAAGTGGAGGGTGGATCTGTGTTTACAGGTGAGGTCAGAAGCCACAGACAGATCCAGACAAGTCAAACTACGTGGCCAAAGTCAGGCTGTGATTTTAGGATTAAGACTGAGAGCTTTGGGTCCTTCAGTGTTGTTGTTTACGCTTCAGTTTGAACTCAGGGTCCTGCACACTTGCTTGGCTTTTTCACAGTTCAAGGCTGGCATTCTACCACTTGAGCCGCAACTCCACTTCTAGCTTTCTGGAGATAAAGACTTTTTTGCCCAGGCTAGCTTTGAGTTGTCATCCCTAGATCTCGATCTCCTGAGTAGCTAGGATTATAGGTTTGAGCTACAGGTGCCCAGCCCAAATAATGTTCATGGTTAAATTCGGGAGTGAAGTTAGGGCCCATAAAAGACTCAAGTTTTACAAATAATTATGGCTCAAATTCGTAAACACTAGCAGATAAACCTCTGCAAAATAACAACCGCAAAGGGTTATTATAAAAGAATATCAGGGGCTGGGAGTTTGGCCTAATGGTAGAGTGTTTGCCTAGCATGCACGAAGACCCGGGTTCCATTCCTTGGTACCACACACATAGAAAAAAGCTGGAAGTGGTGCTGTGGCTCAAGTGGTAGAGCTCTAGCCTTGAGAAATCCCAAGGACATTGCTCAGGCCCTGAGCTCAAGCCCAGGACTGGCAAAAAAACAAAATTATCTATCTATCTATCTATCTATCTATCTATCTATCTATCTATCTATCTATCTATCTGTGGAGCAAGCAAGCTGAGCAAGCAGGAGTTGAAACCCCAGTACTGGCAATACTAAGTAAAAGAAAAAAATAAGATTTATTTCCCATACTAAGACGTTTGTGCCTTTAAACATACAGCTCAGATGTCCACTAAGTTGTGCAACCCACACCATTTTTTTTTTTTTTTACCTCAGGGCCTCAGTGCTGTCCCTGAGCTTTTTTGCTCAAGGCTAGCGCTCTACCACTTTCAGCCATAGTGCTACTATGGTTTATAGACATAAAAGTCTCATGGACTTTCCTTCCTGAACTGGCTTTGAACTGTGATCCTCAAATCTCAGTCTCCTGAGGAACCACCAGCACTTAGCACCACTATTTTAAAGCATTTTCCTCACACAACTCTGCACCCATTAGCAAGCACTCCTAAGATCTCCTCATCCTTCCCTTCCCCACTCATGCTGTTTTCATGTCTATGGCTTGGCCTGGTTTTGACTTTTCATATAAATGGCACACAGGGGGCCGGGAGTTTGGCCTAGTGGTTAAAGTGCTTGCCTAGCATGCATGAAGACCCGGGTTCGATTCCTCGGTACCATATACATAGAAAAAAGCCGGAAGAGGTGCTGAGGCTCAAGTGGTAGAGCTCTAGCCTTGAGATAGTCCAAGGACAGTGCTCAGGCCCTGAGCTCAAGCCCAGGACTGGCAAAAAAAAAATAAAAATAAATGGCACACAGTATGTAGACTTTGCATCTGTCTGGCTTTCCACTTATTGTAATAAGCTAGCATAGCTTTTAAATTTTTACTGTGTGTGCATGTGTGCGCACAGACGCACACATATGTACAGATGTACACGTGCGTGCACACACACAGGTATGACTTGCTATTTTAGCCAAGTTTAAGTACACTTCTGTTGCAAACAGTGCATTCACCTCATTAGGCCACCACCCATTGCCAGAACTTTTTCATCTTTCCCAAACCAAGCTGCATACCCATCAAACACTAACACTGCATTCCCTCCTCTCCCCTGCAACTACCCTTCCACTTTTTCTTTTTTTCTTTGTGGGTCATGAGGCTTTAACTCAGCCTGGGCACTGTCCCTGAGCTCTTCAGCTCAAGGCTACCACTCTACCCTTGTGCCACAACCCCACTTCCCATTTTCTAAAAGTTAATTGGAGATGAGTCTCAGGACCTTTTGTGCCCAGCCTGGCTTTGAACATTGATCCTCAGATCTCAGCCTCCTGAGTAGCTAGGATTACAGGGATGAGCGACCGTGCTCAGCTTACCCTTCCACTTTCTGATTTCTTCATAAGCTGTCCTGCACCTGCACTACTTTATTTATGCATTTATTTTTGGTGCCAATACTGGGGCTTGAATTTAGGGCTTGATGCTCTCATTTAGCTTTTTCTGCTCAAGTCTGGCACTCTACCACTTGGACCATACCTCTGCTTGTGGCTTTTTGCTGCTTAATTGGAAATAAGAGTTTCAAGATGTGTCTGCTCAGGCTGACTTTGAACTTGGATCCTCAGATCTCAGCTTCCTGAGGAGCTAGGATGACAGATGTAAGCTACCAGCATTCAGCTGACTTTCAAACTTTTGGTTTGAACTTCTTTCACATCAATACAATCTTGCTAACAGGGAACCTTTCCAGAAGGAAATCAGGCTCTAGCTATACTCTATGATTATTGTTATTAGCATTTTTTTGGTAATGCCAGAGATCAAACCCAGGGCCTTGCCCTAGGCCAAGTGCTCTATCACTGAGCCGCATCCCTAAATCCTAGGCTCTAATTTTAAAATAAAACCAGCCCCAAGCAAGCGGAAAATAAATTGTCCACTCAGCACTGGGGCCACAGGCTGATGATGGGAACATGAGAAGTCTGGGTAACTCCGGGAGGGGGGAAGCAGGAATCACTTTTCTAACCAGCAGAAGATGATGAGGACGTGGGCCTGTGTCCTCTAGGCTAGTCGGGCCGGGACCAGGACACCTATGACCATCTAATAGAGGCCTGCAGTTTTCAGTGCAACCCTGAGCTTCAAGGTTCTTGGCCCAGGATTCTCCAGGTTCCATAGCTGCTTTTGTGGGTCTGACCATGTTGCTGGAATCAGCTCTGTCCCTGCTCTTGGCTCTCAGCTGCTCCCTGGGGGGCAGACTGGCAGAACAGGGACAATAGCAGCATTGTGGGACCTCAGGAGCAGGGCATGGGCCAGCGGAAAGTGAGTGGGAGGTTCTGTGGCAAGAGTGGCAGCTTTTTCCCCTCTCCATCATCCTTGCTGCACCAGAGCAGCCCAGCGCATGGCTGATCTCACCCATATGAAACGTGGGCTCCTAGAACGCAGATGTCTCAAGCCTTCCGCCATCCTACAGACCATACTGCCTATGTCTATACATGTTCTAGAAAATTCTCCTGACCCTGAGTAAGCAGGCTTGCTGCCTTACCTACAAATGGAACCCTCTCCAAGGGTGTGGTGCTTACTGAGCTGAGCAATCTGACTTTGTCACCTTGGACTGTTCAGGATGGGATAAGCAGGCAAGTTCCCTAACCTAGCAAAGCTCCCTCCAGGAACTGAGAGCTGAGTGAAAGGAACTTATGCACTCCACTGTGCTCTAGGCTGCTCTTGGGGAGCCCAGCCTCTCAAGACTGTCCCTCCCTACTTTTTGGCTGAGCTGAAACGCCTACTGCTACCCCTTCCAAACCATCCAAAGACTCTAGGACTGGCTCGGACAGAAGCGGGCTCTAAAATTTCTCACTGAAAGTTACCCTTACCATGCAGGACCCAGAGGGGAAGTCCATGCTGAGAGTAGGATTCCCACACGCCTACCCAGGAGGGCCCGGGGTAAGGGGATAAGATAGATCATGGAGCTTTTACCACCAACAGGAACAAGAAGGAAAGATGGAAGCCAGAGAGAAAAGCAGAGTGCTTCAGGGCCTCCAGAAGGCATGAATAAAGACCTTCCTCAAAGGCTGGTGGCATCTGAAATTATCCATGCTGTCTGGTGGGTGCATGCGTGCGTGTGTGTGGAGATTCTGAGGCTTGAACTCAGAGCCTGGGTGCTATCCCTTAGCCTTTCCACTCAAGACTAGCACTCTTAACACTTGAGCCACAGGTCCACTTTTGGCTTTCTGGTGGTTAATGGAAATAGTTCGAAAGGATTGGATGCTAGTAGCTCATGCCTGTAATACTGCTGCTACTCAAGATGCTGAGATTTGAGGATAGCGGTTCAAAGCCAGCCCAGGCAGGAAAGCCCATGAAGTTTATGTTGTCTGTCATGTATTTGTGCAGGGCTCTTTCTACCGATTGACTGTGACATGCTTAAGTTCACAGTCAGTGAAACAACTGGGCATCGACTACAGTTCAGGCTTCCAGTATGTTTGTTGTTCAGGCCTATTGCCTGGCTGACTCTTTTAACAACTCTGAGCTAGACTAATCTTCATCCTTGCTTAGCTATAAGAGTAAGGCTGGAAGAAGGGGTTAAACAGACTCAAAGCTAGGTGCAGGTGGCTTATGTCTGTAATCTTAATTTTTGAGAATACTGAGATCTGAAGATCATAGTCTGAAGTCAGGTGGGGCAGAAAAGTCTTTGAGACTTTTATTTCCAATTAACCCTCAAAAAGCCAGAAGTGGAGCAGTGGCTTAAGTGATAAGAGCACCAGCCTTATGCAGAAATACCCAAGCAAGAAGTGAGGCTGTAAGCTCAAGCCCCGGTACGGATACAAAAAGCCAGGCTTCTGGGAGCCACCCAGCAGGCACAAGCTTTGGTGGACACAACCTCTCTCTGATCTCTCAAGCAACTTTCCTCATCACTAAGAATCATGGCAGGCATTGTGTCCACTCTAGCGTTGCCTACCTGGTTATCCAACAACTTCACTCCTGTTACTTTTCAGGAAGCTGATGGATTGCGGCCCGCTCAGGAGCTCTGGCCCCACAGCTTCTGGAAGCTCCTGTGCCTAAGGCTCTGCCCCAAAGGCAGCCTCTTGGTCTCCAGCCTTAGCCTTCTAGAAACTTCTAGTCCACTACAATATTTATTGCTATTGGGTTTTCCCACCTGGCCAACTAAGTCAATGTCTGGGTCTAATATGATATTCAAGCCCCTAAGAGTTGGGCTCTTGCTGCTCTGTAGAAGCTCCTGAGCAGAAATTTGGCAGGAGGAAGGGACAAGAGGGTCTGACTGAGGGATGATATTTGTGGTGAGCCTCCTGCCAGTGCTTCGGCTGTGATTCAGCAGAAACTAGGCTTATGTCTGCTAGAGCCCCCCCCACATCAACACAACCAGGGACAAGTGACGGGCAGGGAGAGGTGAAAGGGCTCCTGAGCCTCCCTGACAGGAAGGACTGAGGGGCAAGGAAAGGGCTGTCACACACCGGAAGGGGCCTGCTTGCTAACCTTACTTGATGTGTTCTTCCTGTCACAAGCACAGTTTTCTCTTTTCCTCTAAACAGAGCCAGGGTCAGGCAGGATGCCCCTCATCTCAAGTAACCATGCTACAGGTGGGAGAAACACCCACCCAGCCATGTCACCCTCCCTGGTGTCAGATGCTCACCGGGGAAGCCCAGTGGTCCTGGCAGCAGTGGCTCAGAGAAGTTTTGAGGTGTGTGTGTGTGTGTGTGTGTGTGTGTGTGTGTGTGTGTGTGTGTGTGCATGTGCACACATGCACACGCAGGTACTAGGGCTCTTGAACTTAAGTCCTTGCTCTATTGGCTTTTTGGCTTGAGGCTGGCACTTTTTGGTGGTTAAGTGTAGGTAAGCATCTTTTGGATTGTCTTTAGTGCAGACTGACTTTAAACCATGATCCTTACATCTCAGCCTCCTGAGTAATTTAGGATTACAGAAGTGAGCTACCAATGCCAGGCTTCAGCCAAGTTGTGTTGAAGCAGTGTCAGGAGGTAAACCGTGAAAGAGCGCCCTCCAACCTCAACCAGAGGGAGGAGGGCTAACCTCCCTGGATCCATGGGGAGACATGGAGGCAGGGGATCTTGCATAGGGGCGGGTGGGGACCAGAACCAGTCTTTTTCACAGCAGACTGGACAGGAATGCAGAGCTCAGACACCAGGATAAATTGGTGTTTCCTATTCTTCAGGAAACTGCTAGTCAGGCTTCTGACCTTGACACTGGCCAGGGCCCTGCTTCCCTCTCAGCTTCTTCCTGAAACCCTGCCCCCACACCAGAGGCCAGCTCCGGACCCCAAGCCACACTGCTGTGCCTCTAGGATCAGGACAGGTAGTCACCAGAAGAGGAGCCTGGCAGCCTTTAGTCATTACAGGCCCACCTATCGATCACTAGTCTTCTACGCTCTGCCGTGTGCCCCGACTGCTCCCAGTTCATCTCATCCTCATTCACTGACTTCTCCACTGCCAGGGTCACTGCTACCCAGTGCTGCCCCTTTTCACATGGCTCCTGGCTCAGGTTGATCCAGATCTTTTGTAGAATTCTAGGCCACCCAGGCTGCAGTCCTCAGACAACAGCTAATTCCACTGCCTCATTTGGATAAAGAGCCACTAAGAGTCTAAAAGATCAAGGATCTAGCCACAACTGGTTGGTTAGTCTGGCCCCAAATCCTTATGTTCTGGGCACCTTCACTCCATCCCTACTGCCCTGCCAGGTTCCCTGTTCCTGTCCTGTCCAGCACTGCACCTCTTAGTGGCCCTACCATGCTGAGCTGCAAGACACAGCAAACGGGACAGGACAAGTCCTATCTGTAGCTGTCCAAATCTTCCTTGAATTCTCGTTTCTCCCCATACCTACTGCTATCTGTGCAAGCAGCTGAGCTCATGTTTAGCTGGGCTGCTTTAGAAAGTGCTTCTGGCCAGCTACTCAGGAAGCTAAAATTTAGGGCTGCAGTTCAAAGCCAGCCCATGGAAACTCTGACAAAAGTGGAGCTGTGACTCAAGTGGTAATAGTGGTTGGGGGAGAACTAAGCAAGAGTGTTAGGCACTAAGATGAAGCCCCAGAACTGACACATGGGCGACAGGGACAAAAAGATAAGTACTTTGGCCACTTTTCAGGCCTGGCGACTGCCCTTCCAGCTCCCCTGCAGAGTTGCAACCTCAGACCCTAGCACAGGATAAGCACAAGTACTACAGGCTAGACACATCCCAGGCTCATCCTCCTTTCCATCCCAGAGGAACAGGCAGTGGGGAGAGCCTCTGTTGATGTCTGCATACTGCAAAACCCCAGCTCTACCATGACACGCCAGATTGTCTGTCCTTCATGTGACCTCTCCACCTCTGACAAGGTCACTGTCACCCCTTAATTATATACCCGACACTGTGCGGGGAACTTAGTGTAATTTAATTAGCCCATCCCCATTTAACAGATGAGAAATAAAAGGTACTGTGGCTAAACTGACTTGTGCCAGGTACACAGCTACTACATAAGAGTCTGGACTCACACCTAGGTCTGACCAGACCCCCACTGCTGTGCTTCCTGACAACCCAGCCCTGGCTGCTCATGCCTGCAGGATTCTGAACCTGCTTACTCTGCCTGGGCAAGACAGAATCAAGCTCCTGTCTTGGCTGCAGCTGCTGATCCTGCTGCATTCCTCGAGCGGTGCCAGGCAGAGATCAGCTGTGCCTGCCCCTCATAAAGCTGCTGGCCACCCAACACAGCCACTGGGTTGAGATGGCCTGGAGCCAGGGGCTCAAACACACCACGTCTGTGTGGCCCTGGGCCCCTGAAACGACATGTCTTTCAGCAAGGTTGAGGGCTGAGGCCTTGTCAGACACAGCATGCTGACCTGGCAAGACTTTCATGACAAGAGAGAGACCTTGACAGAAACAAACGCTGCTCCACTTACAGCTTTTTGGAAATAAGCTGGAGATAAGAGTCTCACTGACTTTCCTCCCCTGATTGGCTTCACACCACCATCCTCAAATCTCAGCTTCCCAAGTAGCTAGAACAACAGGTGTGAGACACCGGCGCCAGGCCCATGAAATTACTCTAGTGTTGAATTCAGGTTAGCTGGGGCAGCTGCTCAAGTGAGTGAGTCCTTATGATCTACTGTGCTCAGGACAGGGCGAGTGGTAGGACAGTGACTTTCTTTAGCTTTCACGATGCACCAGACAAGGAACAGGAAGTGGCTATGAAGCCTTGGCTGGCCTGGGAATCAGAAGCTTGCTAGATCCTAACTGCCATTCATTAGGCTCCACAAGGTCACGTACCTGGAAAATAACCAAGTGTTTTACAAACGTTTAGACTTAGCGCCTATTAAGAGAGACAGACTTTTGCTTTTCCTTCCTTTGGGAAGAGAGGCTATTGTCCCCAGGCTGACCTGGGTCGATTCTTGGCTCCACCCTTTCACTGTGGAATTTGGACAAGTTCTGTAATCTCTGGTGAGGAAAGGCTTCCACTTTACTGGGTGTCAGTCCTTATTACCACGTCCATGCCCCATGTCCCCCCTTCCTTAATCCTGGCACACACGCATCCACGCAGGGCCTCCACTTGCACTGCTCTCCAAGCAGAGCTCTTGTCGCAGGGATCCACACCCATGACCCCCTCAGACTCTAGCCAGAGCCACCTCCTGTCCTGCTCAAACTAGAAATGCGACCCTTGATTCTTACCACACCAACACACTATCCTCCCATCTCATTAACAGAGCTCCGTGAAAGCAGGGCTGTGGCTCCCCGACCTCACGTCCCCCTTCCTAGCAATAACTGGCTAGTTTTCTTATAGGAAAAAGCATCAGCTTCTGCTCTAAATTCCTAATTGTCTCCAATACCCATTAGATGCCTGGAGCTAAACAACACAGTGAAGTAGCTCCAAATAAAAGAAATTCCCTGCTCTGGAAGCCAGAGTCCAAAATCAAGATGTCAGCCACTTCTGGGGGAGAAGTGCCTGCCTCTTTCAGCTCCAAGCTTTCCTTAGTTATGGCTGAGCCCAGTGTCCTCACACAGCCTCTTTCAGTCTCTCCTCAGTAGTGTCTGGTAAGGACACCTGTTCTTGGACTTGGGGCCTGCCCCAGTAAGCCAGAGGATCTCATTCCAAGATCTTTATTTGACATATACCAGGGTCTTCCCCACAGGCGGTCACCATGAGCACAACTGGGAACCCACTAGAGCCTTTTCCCTGAACAAGAAGATACAGCACTGACATGAGCTCCAGGCACGTGGGAGAAGCAAACACAACTCCAGAATGGACCCTGTGTACCCTCATCACTGCCCAGTAAGAGCAGGCTATCCAACCCAACTGAGAGCCAATCTGGTGCCCAACCTAGCGGGCAGGTACAGCATCAGCACTCAGAGATGGAGAAGCCACTCACTCAGCCCTTCCCAAGCCTCAGTTACAAGGCCCCATGATAAATACCTACAGCAGACCCATTGACTGACAGTGGCACTGATCTGAGCAGAAGACTGATAAAAGTAGTCTGGATGGGCCAAGAGCATGGCCTAGTGGTGGCATGCTCCTCTAGCATGTACAGAGCCCGGGGTTCAATTTCCTGGAACAACATACATAGGAAAAACTGGAAATGGCACTGTGGCTCAAGTGGCAGAGTGCTAGTCTTGAGCAAAAAAATGTATTCAAGGACAGTGCCCAGGCCCTGAGCAAGGCCCAGGACTGGCAAAAAAAAAAAAAAAGTAGTCTGGAACCAGTTTGGCTGGGTACTATGTGGCTGTGATCAAGTCACTTACCCTCAGTGAAATGGAGAGCTAGCATTAAATCAGACATATTAAGCATGGGTAAGGGCTAAACATGCTTCTGGAGACCTCTTGGGACAGTTTCTGGCAGCACAAAATGTCTGATGGTATATTCCCAGGACCTAGCACTACCACTAACATGCCATACCAATTATGGCCAGTCACCTAAATTTCAAGGGATTCTGAGGGGTTTTTTTTGTGCCAGTCCTGGGGCTTGAACTCAGGGCCTAGGCACTAAGTGGTAGAGCCACTTAAACACAACAGCTCCAGGTTTTTAGTGGTTAATTGGAAATAAGAGTCTCATTAACTTTCTTGCTTGGCTAGCTTTAAACAGCTGTACTCATATCTCAGCCTCCTAAGTGCCTAGGATTACAGGTGTGAGCTTAGTAGATACTCCAAGGGATTTTTTTTTTCTTCTGTCAGTCACAGGACTTGAACTCAGGGTCTGGGTACTGTCCCTGAGCTCTTCAGCTTAAGGCTAGTACTCTACCAATTTGAGCCATAGCACTACTTACAGTTTTCTGGTGGTTCATTGGGGATAAGAATCTCAGACTTTTGTGCCTGAGTTAGCTTTGAACTATGATTCTCAGATCTCAGCCTCTGAGTAGTTAGGATTACATGCATGAGCCACCAGTGTCCTGCTTGAGGGTTCTGATGAGGCACACAAGATGGAGCATGTGTAAAGGTCCTGTAAGTATCCATCAACCCTATGCACATTGTCTGTGCTCTATGAACACTATAAGGACAAGCAACTTTTGGGGGGTTGGTCGTGGAGCTTGAACTCTGAGCCTGCGTGAGGTCCCTGAGCAATTTAGCTCAATGCTATATCACTCTATCACTCTGAGCCACCGCAGCACTTCTGGGGTATTCTGGTGGTTAACTGGAGATAAGAGTCTCACGGACTTTAGTGCCTGGGCTGGCTTTGAACCACCATTCTCAGATGTCAGCCTCCTGAGTAGCTAGGATTCCAGGTGTGAGCCATGAGCACCCGGCACAAGTAAACTCTTACGAACACTTTATGCGCTCTATGAAAACCAAGACCCAAGAATTCCATTCATTCCTTTGCAGTACCTAAGGCACATGGGAAATGACACTCTGCTCCTGGATTAATGATCCCCATAATAATGATAGGACAAATCTGGCTCCAAAGATCCTTTACTACTGAAAACATTTCAGTCCTTAATTTGAGGGAATTCCAACTCAGCTGATGGCAAATTTGAGTAAAGGCTTCATGGTGACAAAAATACTTCCCATCTCAATGACAGTGTCACTTGAGTGCCTCAGGGTCTCTGTCCCATTTTCTTCAGGGTTCGATTAAGCTAGGAGACAGAGAAAAGCAAAGTTAGATGAGGGATCTTCTAAACATAGCCCAAGAGTGCGCACAAGCATTATGTCAGATTCCCTGCCAAGGAAAGTCCTGTGTGTTGGCAGGGGGAGTGGTGGTGGTCCTATCACACTGGCAAAAGCCCTCTACCCCTTTTTTCCGCTCTGCCCAGTTTATAGACAGAAAAGGGTATAGTATGGCCAGCACAATGGAGCTTCAGCTCCCTCCCTTCCCAAGGAACAGGATCCTGGCTAGAAAACAGTCCTAGCCCATGACCAGATGTGAACTAGCTAGCTAGGAGGAAGAAGAGCACTGGCTCAATGACTTTGCAAGAGCCTCATCTCCACTGGATGTACCAGCACGCAGTGCCACCAGCAAAGACTAAAACAAAATCCACACCCCTCGAGTTTCTTAGAGCTATACACAGAATGCATCAAGTCTGTCAAGACAGAGCTTCTAGTCCTCCAGCCTGCAGAAACTGGCCAGACCAGTCTCAGCTGGAGAAGAGCACCAAGTGGGGGCAGCAAAGGCAGCGGCAAATCCAACCATATTAGGAAATACCAGGGAGGGAGAAGAGTGGCCATCCAGGGCTGACTCAGCAACCCCCATGGGTCCAAGCCCCAAGCAACAGCAGCCAGCATAGCTCAGAAACCTCAATGTCCAATCTCAGGCTTTTTTTTTGTGGGTCATGGGACTTGAACTAGGCCTGGGTGCTGTCCCTGAGCTCTTCAGCTCAAGGCTATCGACCTAACCTTGAGCCAAGCCCTACTTCCTAGTTTTATAGTTATCTAGAGGTTAATTGGAAATAAGTCTGAGGTCTTTTTGTGCCCAGGCTGGCTTTGAACCTTGATCCTCAGATCTCAGCCTTCAGAGTAGCTAGGATTACAGGTGTGAGCCACCGCGCTGGCTCTCAGGCTTTCTTTTTTTTTTTTTTGCCAGTCCTGGGCTTGAGCTCAGGGCCTGAGCACTGTCCTTGGACTTTCTCAAGGCTAGAGCTCTACCACTTGAGCCTCAGCACCATTTCTGGCTTTTTTCTATGTATATGGTACCGAGGAATTGAACCCGGGTCTTCGTGCATGCTAGGCAAGCACTCTACCACTAGGCCAAACTCCCGGCCCCTCTCAGGCTTTCTTGAAAGCAGAAATTTTCAGATCTCTACCCCAGCCAATAGGCAAACGCTCACATTTCTCACCTCTTCAAATTTGTGGATCTGACGGATAAAGAAATCCCCATAGCGCCTGGCGACCTTGGTGTCTGCGATGTGGATCATGTCCTGTGGGAAAGACAAGAATCAGATGACAGAAAGCACAAGGGGCACGTCCACTTAGGCAAGGAGACAATTATTGTAAATCATGATGCTAAGGGCAAGATAAACCTTACACGGCTTTCAAAAGCAATGTTGTGGAGGGAGGCTAACTGGAAGAGCATTTCTAGTTCATGAGAAATAATAAAAACCTACAATAAAAAGTTAAAAAATTAGCCAGGCACTGGTAGCTCATGCCTGTAATCCTAGTGACTTAGGAAGCTGAGATATGAGGATCATGGTTCAGCCTGCACAGGAAGGAAAGTCTGTCTCACTTCCAGCTAGCCTGTGCCTCAAGATATAGAGTGCTAGCCTTGAGCAAAAAGTTCAAAGACAGCACTCAGGCCCTGAATTCAAGTCCCATGACTAGCATACCCATACAAAATCTAATAGTATCAGAAAGATGTATCTGGGCATCAGTGGCTCACATCTGTATTCCTAGCGACTCAGGAGGCTAAGAGCTGGGGATCGAGGTTTGAAGCCAGATTTTTTTTTTTTTTTTTGCCAGTCCTGGGGCTTGAGTTCAGGGCCTGGGCACTGTCCTTGGACACTTTTTACTCAAGGCTAGCGCTTTGCCACTTGAGCCACAGCACCACTTCTGGCTTTTTCTGTGCATGTGGTACTGAGCAATTGAATCCAGGGCTTCACGCATGCTAGGAGAGCACTGTACCACTAAGTTATACTCCCAGCCAGCAGTACCAAAAAAGCCAGAAGTGGATCTGTGGCCCTCAAGAGTCAGCACTCTGGCTCTGAATTCTAGTCCTAAGACTGGTATGCACACACTTGAAAGTGCACACACACACAAGGTGATTTAAAAAAAATGAAAGAACTATTTTAGATAAAGGGGTAACTATTCTAATCAACACAGACTAGAGGCTTCTCTGCCCTCAAGACATACAGTAACTGGTACTAGGAGGCTGGGCTGAGGGACACACCAAGGCCAAAGTTCAGCAGAACACCCAGGATCAGGACACAAAGAGGCAGGAGAGCCTAGCAGATCAGCCAGGATCCCAAAGGGCTTCACACACCAGTTCGTGTGAACCAGACAAAAATGCTCACCAAAGAAGCTATGGGTTGGGCTGTCCATTCCCTTCCATAGTTAGTACAAACTAACTCTGGCCATTTCCCAAGCAGTCGGGAAGCAGAAACTGAGCTCAGTTTACCATGGCCCAGATCAATTATACCCTGAGCCACAGGAAGTTCTAAGGCAAGGTTATTTACCCTAGGTGGCAAGAGATGCCAACAAGTTTCTCAAGACCAATGAACCACTCATAGTAAAAAATAACCAAGCACCAGGAATCAATTAACTGAGAGTTCATGGAGCAGCAGTTCATGCAAAGCTAATGTTCAGCAAGAGAATCCAGGTACAAAAACAGCACACCCTGCTGGCCACTGGTGGCTCACAACTGTAATCCCAGCCACTTAGGAGGCTATGACCTGAGCATCACAGTTCAAAGCCTGCCTTGGCAGGAAAGTCTGTGAGACTCTGATCTCCAATTAACCACAAAAGGCCAAAAGTGGAGCTGTGGCTCAAGTAGAAGAACACTTGCCTCGAGTGAACAAACTCAGGAACAGCTAGCTCTCACGGCTCTGAGTACACAACCTAGCACTGGCACCAAAACCCCAAAATAAACATTATGTCCCGCAAAAAGCTATTCCAACTCAGCTCACTGACAGGCAGCAGATCTAGCTTAGTAGTAAGGTCAGGGCATGGCTCCAGCCTATGAAGTCTTCCCATTCTCCAAAGCATCTCTCCTCTATTCTGCACGCTCGCCTCCTCCCCATAGTTCCTCTCCCCATATTGGCACATGGCCACACAGCAGCCCTCCCTGATACAGGGCTCAGTGAGCCCTGACCTATCCTGGTCCCTTGCCCCCACTTCCCCTAACAGGAAGGCTCTAACAAAGTTACTCTGCTTGGCTTATTTCTTTTCTTTCTTTCTTGTCAGTTGTGGGGCTTGAACTCTGGGCCTGGGCGTTGTGCCTGAGCTCTTCAGCTCAAGGCTACCAAACTATCCCTTAAGCCACATGTGCGATGTGCTGCCTATCTTTATGTGTGCACAGTGATCTTTTCTTCTTCTGTGATGACATGCCAGAAATCTCAACCTTCTAAATAGCTAGGATTATAGGCGTGAGCCATCCTGCCCCACTAACATTTATTGTTTATCACTGCGGGGACCATGGTGCCCCAAGAATGCTGACCAGAATGGGGGCTTACCTTATCAATGTAGAAGTCAACCTCAGAGGCTGACTGGAATTCACCATCGAGGGCAGAAATACCACTGGTCCACACCAGATTCTTCATCTTGTGCTTGAAGACAAGAAGCTGGATGCGAAACTCTTGCTCAGTGAGGTCCAGGAAACCAGCCAGCTTGGCCACGGGCATGGTGGTGTAGAGCTTGAGAAAGCTGCGTATGGTGGAGAGCTGGGCCTGCTGCTGCACTTCATCCGAGAACACCTTCAGCTGCTGCAAGAAGGGCTCTTTGTGGTAGTTGGGGTGCACGTTGTCATAGTTGGGCACGACAGGAGACAGGAACTTGGGGCAGGAGTAGCTGAACAGCTCCTCGTAGACCTGAGGGTCGCCCTTCTGCATCCGCAGCATCTTGTCCCCGTACTTCTCCCGCAGCTGGAGGTGGATGCTCTCATCGATCCGCATGGGGTACATGGTGAGTGCAATGGCCAGCAGTGCATGCATCTGCTCGTTCTGCTTGTTGATCTGAGGGGAGGGTGGGGTGCAGTCAGTGAAGCATGTTCCCAATGCCGGCTGTCACCATGGCCAGGACAGTTCATCTACACTAGCAAAGCCTCCCCTCAGTGCTGACTGCACACTAGCCACTCATCTCTAGCTCCTCTCATCCTCCTTCTGGCTCTGCTGCACTCTGCCCAGTGCCATGTTTTCTTCAGCCATCTTGGGATCCCTCACTGTTCTCCTGGAACACTCTTAGCCTCTCCGGCTGGCCCATGTTACTGGCAGGCCAATTTTCATATACCAGCCAGGTCCATGCTATGAGAAATCTGTACAAGACTCAGTACTCGCCCTGAATAATAAAGTTCCTGACATCCCCCACTGCTGAATCACTTCCAAGCCCTGACCGACCCTTTGCTCATGCTAGCCACTCTGCCACTGCCTAGAATGTGCCCTAAGCCACTTGGTGAACTCATCCTCCTCCACGGATCAGCTCTGAGCATCAATCACATCCAACAATACAGCGGCTGAGCACTGGCCCCAAGAACTTGTGCAGCCCCTCTAACTAACTTTAAAATGCCCACAGCTCAGAGAACCTTCAGCACACTGCTGCTGAGTGAGTGAATGAATGAACGCAGGCACTGCTGGGGAAAGCTGTGGCCCTCATCGTGACACCCTAGTGATGAGGAAATGGGCACAATAACACGCAGCAGGATGCCCATTCAGCAGCTAGGTGCTTGCCTGTCAAGTCATCACAGAAGTAGAAAAGATCACTGGGCAAATAAAGACAGGCAGCACGTAGCACATGTGAGAGCTACAACAGTGGGTTTCACACATGTTGAGAACTGGGGTTTAGGATCAGAGAAGGGAGGAGGGGAGATAGATGGTAGCCAAAAAACCAGCAGCAAAGTAGCTAGGAGGAAGTGCTCTACAGTGTGAGAACACAACTGTAATTCACAATGATCTGTAATTTGTACGTATGAAGAACTCCTAGAGGGGCTGGCAATGTGCCTTAGTGGTAGAGTGTTTACCTGGCATGCATGAAGCCCTGGTTTCAATTCCTTGGTACCACACACAAAGAAAAAGCTGAAAGTGGTGCTGCGGCTCAAATGCTAGAATTCTAACCTGGAGAAAGCTCAAGGACAGTGTACAGCCCCATCCCCTCCCCCCCCAAAACAAACAAACGAAGAGGTGCCAGGAGTGTGGGCCAGTGATAGAGTACTTGCTTGGCATGCACAAAGCCCTGGATTAGATTCCTTGGTACCACATACACAGAAAAAGCCAGAAGCTGTGGTTCAAGCGGTAGAGCACTAACCTTGAAAAACTCAAGAGCAGTGCCCAGGCCCTGATTTCAAGCTCTAGGATTGGTAAAAAAAAAGAAAGAAAGAAAAAGAAAAGAGCTGTGTGTGGGGAGGTGGGGGAGATAAGTGTATAAGGATAAAGAAATTGCATACTACATTTACCTAATTATAATACTCCATGAATACAAGTTACTGGCTGTTTACTGCAAAATGGCTGGGACAGGGCCTCTTACCATCTCATACTTGTATGTGGTCCTCTGGAACATGCTCTTGGTCCTCTGGATGTAGAGGAGGATATTGGCAAAGACTCGGATGGCATCCTGGTAGCGACGCATCATCAAATATGCAAAACCAACGTAATAGTATGTGGTGACCTGGCACTCGGGCACACGGGAATACATGCTCTGTGGAAGAAACACCCAGGTGTTCTCAATTTACCTCAGACAGGACCCCAACACCAGTGGGGTCTAGGGGCAGCTGAAATGAGAGCAGTGAGCTTCTCCTGCAGAGTTCCTGAATTTCCCAGCTGAAGCTGAAGCTGGAGCGTGGCTGGTTAAGTTGAAGCCTTGAGGCTTCACTGTGTCTGGTTGTAGCACAAAGGGACCAGAAGAATCCTACTCCCCTTTCACATCTGAAACTCAGTAGACTTCAGCACTGTAATTTCTCTTCCCTTTCTCTATGTACAGACAGAAAAGGGCAGAACAGGCACACAAACCAAATGCCAAAAAAAGTCCCCGTTCTCCTGAGGCCAGGAGGAACGCCCAGTCTTGTAACAGTAGACAGACTATCATCTTGCTTAGACTAGAGAAAGCCAACATCCTTCTTCTGCTTTGAAAACAGAACAGAGACTGCAGAGTACCAATGAGTGTCAGTACCACCCACACCATCCAGCTCAGATTTTCACGGCAGGAATCGGCATAACTTTAGCCTCAACTTTCAACTGGCCTGGAGGAAGGGTTTTCTTTCCCCTCCTAGAACTTCGTCCTGGTTTAGAGTTTCCCTGAAGTACACAGACACTGGGAGCTCTAGAAAGCAGGTGGTAGCAGGCAATTTACCTTCTTGTTCAGTTCAATGTTCTCCAGCACCTTGATAGCCTGGTAGTAATCTCCCAACAGGGAGTGCAGGCGCAAGAGCCCCACAAGGCTGAAGTAGCCAAGCATCTTGTAGAGGGAGTGTCGTCCATACTCCCCAGCCACACTCTCGGGGTCACCTGAGAGGGACGGACACAGGGTATGCTTAGGCAAAGCAGGGAAAGGCAGGCAGGACCAACCTTTCCATGTCACTCAGTAAGCATCTTAACTGCCGCCAGCCTTTCAAGGTTCCAGGCTGCTTCCTTCCCCCCATGAGCCAGAGCACTGCCAAGCCCTACACTCAGTCCTCACTGCATTCCCACAGCACAGAAAACAACCCCAGAGGCGGCCACTTACTCACCGCTCTGCTGCTGCGAGACACTCACCTCCACTCGTGTACACCTCCAGCTGCCTGTTGATGTTGGATTTGTCTACCAGGGAATGAAGGACGTTGAGGACACTGTGAACATTCCAGATTTTGGGATTGGAACGGAGAAAGTCAATCTCTTCCTCTGACTTCTTGGCAGTCTTGCAGCGGTACTGACTAAATGACTGGAACTGTTGAGGAAGAAGGGAAAGAGACAGCAGGGACATAAACTCAAGTGACAGACCACATGCACAGTGCTAAAATGAGCCAAACCATGGCCCTGGATGAAGGAAAGGGGAAAACAGAACTAGCACTTCTAATTTTATACGTTATTTTGATAAGGTCTTGCTATGCAGTCCACACTAACTTCAAAGTCCTGATCCTCACGTTTCAGACTCCTGGAATAATGTCCTAGTTTGCGTTCCAAGACACAATAAAAAGCACAACAGAGCATAGTACCCTGTGGTTTTCTTTTTTTTTGTTAGTATTAGACTTTGAACTGAAGGCCCAGTACTCACTTGGCAGGCACTATACCACACCTCTCAGGCCACTGTACTGGTTATTTCTCACTTCTACCAGAGTGCATGCCAAGGCTATGATCCATGTTTTAGGATGTCATCCATCATAGCTGGAAGACAGATACACAGCACAGATTCTTCTGCCCAGGATGGCCTCAAATCCTGACCTGATCTCAGCCTCCTAAGTAGCAAGAAAAACAGGCAAGAACCACTGGCGGCAGTTATATTCTTTTATTTTCTTTCTCTTTCCCCCCACCCACCAAGTTCTAGGGCTTGAACTCAGGGACTGAGCACTGTCTTCGTGAACCCAGGCAAACACTTTACCACTAGGCTAAACTCCTGGCCCAGAAGTATCATTTTCTAATGGTTACAGGCAAGTTTACAGAAATGCCTAAGAGCCATCACTGTTGATGCTGTTCCTTCCATATAATAAATTAATGCCAAGGCAAAGGCAGGAGCTTTCACTCTATCCACAGCATGAAAAAAATAATAACTTCTTAGCAATAGGAACATACTCAGATAGATATTGAATAAAACCATAAGAAAAGGAGAGGGGTGAGGAAGAGCCACTTGCCCTGGCTAGGAATAACCACGAGGGTGCTTCCCCATCCTCCCAGAATAGACTTTGGGGAACTGGAAAGCCTTTGATCAGAACATTGGCTAAGCTTGGGGAACTGTACTTAAAGGAGATGAAGAACCAGTAGAGGTTTCTCTTCTTGCTGTGAGTCTAGAGGTTGGATAACTATCTAAAACTACGACAAGCTGGGGCCGGAAGTTTGGCCTAGTGGTTAAAGTGCTTGCCTAGCATGCATGAAGACCCGGGTTCGATTCCTCGGTACCACATACAGAAAAAAAAAAAAAAAGCCGGAAGTGGTGCTGAGGCTCAAGTGGTAGAGCTCTAGCCTTGAGAAAGTCCAAGGACAGTGCCCAGGCCCTGAGCTCAAGCCCAGGACTGGCAAAACAAAAAAAAAACAAAAAAAAAACAACAAAACTATGACAAGCTAAGGAGCCAGAGAAGCAAGCCAAAGCCAGTGTAGTATCAGTGTAGTATATGGATGTTCTGTGAAGGCCCTCAAGCCTTCTTTTCAGCAGGAGGGGCTTCTCTAACAGCCCCTCCGCAAATCAATTAATCTGTACTTCATGTTCACAAAGGCTCTCTGCTCTGTGGAGCTCAAATAAAAAAAAAAAAAAAATGGGAGGCGGGGGGGAGGGGGCGCCTTGAGCTCAGGGACTGGGTACTGCCCAAGCTTTTCTGCTCAAGGGTACTACTCTACGACTCTGAACCATCACTACACTTCTGGTTTTCTGGTAATTAACTGGAGAAGAGCCTCAAGGACTTTTGTGCCCAGGATGGCTTCAAACCTGATCCTCAAAAGTCAGCCTCTTAGATTTGCTTGGATTATAGGCATGAGCCACTAGTACCTGATCTTTTTTATTTATTTCTTTGGTGTTGATCATGGGGCTTGAATTCAGGGCCCTGGGTGCTGTCCCTGAGCTTCTTTTCTTACGGCTAGTCTAGAGCTCTACCACATCAGCCAGGCTCTACATCCCCCCCACCCTTTTTTTTAAGTAGACTAAAGATAATACTCTCACAGACTTTCCCTGAAGGGCTGGCCTCAAACCAGAATCATCAGATCTCAGCCTCTGGAGTAGCTAGGATTACAATCAGGAACCCATATAGCTAGGATCACAGGCATGAGCCATCAGTACCTGGTCTACCCTGTGTGTGTTACTGGTTGCTCAGCTTTGTGTTAAGGCTGTGTGACATATACCTGGTAGATAAACTCATCAATGATGTCCCACAGCCACTGGTTGGGCAATTCAAGGGGAGCAGGTCCGTCGGCATCTGTGCAGATCAGAGAAGTCAGACTCAAGGCAATGACTTAACCCCTGTTTAGTAAGGCTCTAGAATGTTCTAGAATTTGTCTAAAGCATTTGGAATCATTAAGAACCTCCCTCCCCCACCGCCCTTTCCACTCACAAATTAAAATTTGCTAAAAAGAGTAGGAGGCCTACAGCAGAACTGCACCTCACTCAGCCATATCCCCCCCTGCCACCCCACCATCAGCCCCACTCCCTGGCCAGATCTCAGACTTACTAAGAATGTAGTTGAAGAGATTACAATAGTTGTAATAGGATTCAAATCTCTGCTCTAAGGAGGGTCCACCCTGTAGAGATAACAAGAGACATTAAGCCATAGATACCTAAATGTGTTTGATCCACGGTCCTATGAAGGCTGAGAACTGACATCATCTTGCTTGCTAGGAGAGAACTCGGGAATGAGGGAAGACAGCAAGCAAACACTGTAACAGAGGCATTGTACAACGAACCATACGTCCAGCTTTTATGACCACAGATTTGTTGTTGTTGTTTTTTGGTTGTGGGACTTGAACTCTGGGCCTGGGCATTGTCCTTAAGGTCTTCAGCTCAAGGATAGAGCTCTACCACTTTGAGCCATGACGCCACTTCTGTTTTCTGGTAGTTAACTAGAGAGAGAAGCCTCAGAAACTACTGCCCAGGCTGGCTTTGAACCAGGATCCTATATCTCCACTTCCTGAGTAGCCAGGATTACAGGTGTGAGCCACCAGGGCCTGGCTTGACCACGGATCTTGACTCAGGCTTAACTCATGTCTGGACAAGGGGCAAACAAATTAGGTGAAATACAGGGGACGGAGGTCTCAGAAAGAACACCAATAAAGGCAAAGAACACCTCAGGATCAGTGAGTTAGAAATGATGCATTGGGTCAGGAACTTGAGGGGTCAGTAAATTACCCCACTGCCTACTCATTATTCTTTTTTTTGGTGGGTCATGGGGCTTGAAGTTAGGATTATACCAGGTGCCCAGGGCCTACTCATTATTCTTTATAGCAGTGAAAGGCAGAAATGGCCCACAATGGCTTACGCCTGTAATTCTAGGTACTCAGGAAGCTGAGATCTGAGGATCGCAGTTCAAAGCCAACCAGGGCACTATAGACACTAAAGACCACAGACTCTTTTTGCCAATTAATCACTAGAAAACTGGAAGTGGCCACTGTGGCTCAAGGAATAGAGCGATAGCCTTGAGCTGAAGAGCTCAGAGACAGCGCCCAGGCCCAGAGTTCAAGCTCAAGGACCTGACAAAAAAAAAAAAAGGCAGAAATGACCAAATCAAACAGAACCACATGGCCCTGGAAGCCAAGATGTCAACAATGTTTTGTAATGAGAGTAGGAAAATGACTTGAAATCTTAGTCCTAAATGCTTATTTTGGATTGCTTTTCTGTGCCAGTACTGGGGGCTTGATCTCAGCGGCTCACACTTGCCCATCTTGCTGTGCTCAGGGCTGGGGCTCTGCCACTTAAGTCACGCTTCCAACCTGGAATTTTGTTGGTTAACTGGAAATGGCTTTGAATCACAATCCTTCATGTGTGAGCCTCCTGAGTGGCTAGGATAACCATGGTGAGCCACTGGTGCCCAGAATCTTTACATTCAGTCACCAAGTAACAAGACAGTTGAGGCTCTAGAGACATACAGCTGCATGCCAAGTGCCTAGCACCATGCCTTACATGCAGTAATGCTGTTACATCCATTGAGAGAGGAAGAGGCTCAGGAGCAACACAAAGCAGGGAAAAAGAACCTAAGCCAAAGCAACTAAAGCTGCCTGGGGCAGTGTAGGGTGACAAACTATAGACTTCATTGGGTCAGATACCTGCTTTTGGGAAAAAATCATTCCCTCTGTCATTTATTCGAAGATAACTCAGAGAGAACATGTAAATCAATTCTGTGAGTATGTGCTGGTACTGAGGCTTAAACTTGAAATCATAACCTTGTTTGGCTTTTTTTGTGTAGGGTTGGTGCTCTACACTTGAGCCACACCTCCACTTCTGGCTTTTTGCTGGTTAACTGAAGGTAAGAATCTCACAAACTTGTTTACCTGAACTTGCTTCACATCACGATCCTTAGCTCTCACATTCTTGAGTAGCTAGGATTAAAGGCTTGGCTACTAGCGCCCAGCTGCAAATCACTCTTGGACATAGAACCAATGTAAACTAGTGACATGTCCTAGAAATTAAAATGGCACAGAACAGAAGTGTTTACAATGGAAGAAAATACTCACGCTGACTTTGGCATATATGTGCCTGTAGTATAATTCTTTGTACAAAATCAGGAATACAGCATCTGAAAGAGATGATGGAAGGATAAAGGTAACTTTAGAGACTAAACAACATAGATTTTATGTTTATGCTACAAGATTATATATAAGGCCAACGGCGGTGGATGACACCTGTAATCCTAGCTACTCAGGATCTGGGGATCACGGTTCAAAGCCAGCCTCGGCAGAAAAGTCCACGTGACTCTTATTTCCAATTAACTACCAGAAAACTGGAAGTGGCACTGTGGCTCCAAATGATAGAGCCCTAGCCTTGAGCTAAAGGGTTTAGGGACAGCATCCAGGCCCCGGGATGGACCAAGAGAAAAAATTTACATACAAGAAAAAAATTAGGCGCCGGGAGTTTGGCCTAGTGGTTAAAGTGCTTGCCTAGCATGCATGAAGACCCGGGTTCGATTCCTCGGTACCACATACATAGAAAAAAGCCGGAAGTGGTGCTGAGGCTCAAGTGGTAGAGCTCTAGCCTTGAGAAAGTCCAAGGACAGTGCTCAGGCCCTGAGCTCAAGCCCAGGACTGGCAAAAAAAAAAAAAAGAAAAAAATTAATCTCTCATTTGTATTGTCAACCTCAATCTGTGTGTGTGTGGGGGGGGGGGGAGGTTTTGCTGAACTCAGGGCCTTGCTTTTACTCAGCCTTTTCTACTCAACATGAGCCACAGACCCACTTTCAAAATTTTGGTGGTTAATTGGAGATAAGAATCCCATAGACGGGGCCGGGAGTTTGGCCTAGTGGTTAAAGTGCTTGCCTAGCATGCATGAAGACCCGGGTTCAATTCCTCGGTACCACATATAGAAAAAAGCCGGAAGTGGTGCTGAGGCTCAAGTGGTAGAGCTCTAGCCTTGAGAAAGTCCAAAGACAGTGCTCAGGCCCTGAGCTCAAGCCCAGAACTGGAAAAAAAAAAAAAAAAAAAAATCCCATAGACACTGGGAACTGGTGGCTCATGCCTGTAATCCAAGCTACTCAAGAGGCTGATCTGAGGGCTGCAGTTCAAAGCCAGCCTAGATACTAAGTGGTGCTATAACTCAAAGAGGTAGAGACATAGCCTGTGCTGAAAAGCTTAGGGACAATGCCCAGGCCGAGAGTTCAAGCCCTACGACCAACCAAAAACAAGGGGGTGGAGGGGCTTTTGGCTTGTGTGCCTATTCCAAGTGACTGTGATGACTTTTATTAGAGGGACCTGAAACGAGTTGGGTGACAAACTCAATTCCAGCTTTCACCACAACTGAGAGACCTGTAATGCAGCTTTCACTCAACAAGCAACTTTACTAACACAGTGCTATGCACTGAGCTCCAACGAAATACTAAGCAAAACAAACACAAAGCTCCTGAGCTTTCAGTCACAGTACCCACTGTACACACAGGAGAACAGGGTTCACACTTACCATTGCCAACCTGGGGGGCAATGGCTTCAGCCTCGGGCCAAGGAGTGTTCTTGAAGAATCTTTCAGTCAGCTTGGTCCAGCTGAAAACCAAGCAGAAAAATTCTACAACTCCACAACACAAAAGACTTGACATACTCAATCCTCACGTTTTATTCTCTGACCCAGGCTGGCAGGGGGTGGGGGGGGGGATTTATCACAAAAACATGGTCAGAATCCCCCAAAACCATAACTTTGCTCCAGAAATTATTTTTGGCCAGTATAGAGGCCTGAGCTCAGGGCCTTTGAACTTGTTCAGTCTCTTTGCTCTCGGCTACCACTATTATCACTTGAGTCATGCTTCCAGACCAACATTTTTTCTGATTAACTGGAGAAAAGTCCAATAGACTAACTTTTCTGCCTGGGCTGGCTCAGATCTCTGCCTCCTGAGTAGATAGGATTATAAGCATGACTTGAGACTAGTTAAGTCTACCTGTGTGCGTGTGTGTGCGCGCGCGCCCGTGGGGTGTGTGTGTATGCTAGTACTTGAGCTTAAACTCAGAACCTCACACTCTGGCTTAGGTTTTTTGACCAAAGGCTGGAATTATACCACTTAAGCCACATCTCCACTCTGGCTTGTTAATTTGCTTATTAGATGACTACTACCATAGTCTCTTGGATTTGTCTGCCAAGACTGTCTTCAAACCTTAGTCCTTAGATTTCAATCTGGAACTTCAAAATGATTTGAAATTTGATGTCATTTGACAGGCCAGTCAAAATAATATGACTAAGGGTGGAACTCAGTGTTAGAGTGTTTGATTAGCATGTGCATGCCCTCGGTTCAACACCCAGCCAAAAGAAACCCAAAAATGGGGCCGGAAGCTTGACTCAAGTGGTAGAGCACCTGCTTGGCAAGTGCAGGGTCCTCAATTAAAAGCCAAGTATGATTTTAAAAGAACATCACATAAAGGCTGGGAATGTGGCTTAGTGGTAGAGTGTTTGCCTGGCATGCATGAAGCCCTGAGTTCTAGTCCTCAGTACCATGTAAACAGAAAAAGAAGTGGTATTATGGCTCAAGTGGTAGAGAAGGTAACCTTGAACAAAAGAAACTCAGTGACAGTGGCTAGGCCCTGAGTTCAAGCCTCAGGACTGGCAAAATAAAAACAAAAAAATATCACCTAAGCAGGGAGCCAATGACTCACACCTGTAATTCTAGCTACTTAGGAGGCTGAGATCTGAGGATCACAGTTTGAAGCCAGCTCAGGCAGGAAAGTCCATGAGACTCTCATCTCCAATTAACCTCATATCTACAATTAACCACCAGGCAGAGCAGTAGCCTTGAGGAAAAAAAGCTCAAGGACAGTGCCCAGGCCCCGAGTCAGCCCTATTACCAACAGAAAACAAACAACAAACAAAAACCTCATCATATAAAATCATCTTCAGACTATGTGCAACTGAAACACAAATGGCATTTCATGCTTGCACTTGAACCTCAGGCCCCCCCAAAAGCTTACTGTATGTAAATACCCTTGAAAAACTGCTTGATCTAGGACTTGTGTGCATTTCTGGAGATAGCAAATTACCATGGCCCTATCTCCAAAGAATTGTGAAGATCCTGACCAAATGCCCATCGCACTTTCCCTCTGCACGAGCAGTACCACTACCAGTACCACTACCAGGCCCACCCAGAATGACATGGTTTCAGCCAGCAGTCACACCTGTTCTCATAGATGTCCTGGATCTCATACACCTTCTGGTCAATGACATCACTGGAGACACGACTGGCCTGCAGCTCATACACCTTCTGGTCAATCAAATCCGAGACAGTTTTATGGAAATACTGGATGAAGTTTTTGATCACTTCAGGAATCACCTGATAGGTCTGCTGTTCATACTGACGTTCGTAAGCGAGGTCTTGCTTGGGATCACCTGAAGGTAGATACAATAAGGACTTTACAGACTGCTTCCAAGTTCACACATATGATGGAACACAGGACCCACAAACTCAGCTGGTGCCCTAGGAACCAGTCTATGTCTGTAATCCTAGCTATTTAGAATGCTAAGATGGTGAGGACCACAGTTCAAAGTCAATGAATTGCTAGGGATCCTGGCAGGCACCTGTTACATTGACTATGTGGCAGACAATCACAATTAAAAGTGAGCCTGGATATATTATTTGTTTTATTTTGTGTGTAGCTTGAACTCTGAGCCTGGGCACTGTCCCTGGGCTTTTGTGCTCAAGGCTAACACTCATCTACTTAAATCACGGCTCTATTTCCGGATCTTTGGGTAGTTAATTGGAAATATGAATCTCAATGACTCTACTCCCTGGACTGGTATCGAACCATGATCCTCAGATTTCAGCTTCTTGAATAGGTAGGATAACAGGTGTGAGTCACCAGCACCTGGCTAAAACTCCATCTTAATGGGAGAAGCCAGGGACAGTGGTACATGTTTGTCATCCTAGCAATGGTAGGATGTGAAAAATGGGAAGGCTCATGATGTGGGAAAACTGACCAGTGCAAAACAGGAGCTGTAGGCATGGTTTAGCAATAGAGTACCTGTCTAACAAGCAAGAGGCCTTGAGTTTAAACCCCAATACTGCCCTCTTTACCAAAAATGTTCCAAATTCAAGTCCATAAAAAACTAGAATAACTTCCTCTTATTTACTTTTCAGTACTAGAGCTTGAGGCTTGGGCCTCATGCTTGTTAGGCAGGTACTCAATCATTTTAGCCACATCTCTAGCCTTATATTCCCTTTCCTTTTTTTGTTCATACAATAAAGTATCAATTTAACATGTCAGCTTCTCAATGGCATCCATGCCAGCACAGTTCTTTAAACACCTAGTATAAGCCCTCCCCAAGTCACTTGCCATCTCTTGCTCTGGTTTTTCCAAAAGTAATTACCATTAATTAAAGCAATCTCTTACTTTTTGGACCTACAGAACTAAAAAGTCTTTGAAGAAGTTTTGTCTATCTCGTACACAGATATGTATTTGTACTCGGAGCCTAGAAGTTTTTGTTTTGTTTTCTGTACTGTACTTGAGCTTGAACACAGGGGTTGGGCACTGTGCTAAATTTTTTCAGACAAGGCTGGTGCTCTATCACTGAAGTCATATCTCTACTTCCAGTGTTTTGGTGGTTAACTGGAGTCTCATGGATTTTTCCTGTCCAGACTGGCTTCAACCACAAGCCTCAGATCTCAACCTCCTGAGTAGCTAGGATTACAGGCACAAGACACTGGGACCTAGCATCCTAGAAGAGTTATGTGATAGAAGTCATGGGAAACTGTGGAAAATGGTAACAGTTTATCATATTGAGTACATTCTTGCCACTTTCTAACTAGATGGTTGTGGCAAGTTAATAAATGTCTGCTCAGGGGCCAGGAGTGCACCCTAGAGGTAGTGTGCTTGTCTAGCATGCATGAAGCCCTAGGTTCAATTCCTTGGAACCACATAAACAGAAAAGTGGTGATGTAGCTCAAGTGGTAGAGCGCTAACCCTTAAAGAAAAACCCAAGGGCAGTGCTCAGGCCCTGAGTTTCAAGCCTCAGGATTGAATAACAACAACAAAAAAAGTCTGCTCAGTTTTATGATATTTAGGAAACAACAACAATGTACTTTATAGAACTTTCTAAGGATTAAATGAAACATTTCATACAAAGTATCCAGAATAGGGGCCAGGACTTTGGCCTAGTGGTGGAGTGCTTGCCTAGCATGCACAAAGACCTGGATTTGATTCCTGGGTACTACATACATAGAAAAAGCCAGAAATGAGCCAGGCACAGTGGCTCACGCCGGCCTGTAATCCTAGCTACTCAGGAGGCTGAGATCTGAGGATCACAGTTCAAAGCCAGCCCAGGCACTAAAGAACATGAGAATCTTATCTCCAATTAATCACTAGAAAAGGGGAAGTGGGGCTGTGGCTCAGGGATAGGGCAGTAGCCATATATACACACATATATATGTTTTTTTTTCCTTCAGGGCTAAATTGAAGCTCAGTAAACAGGGATGTGTCCTTAGCATGCAAAAGGCAAAGGGTTCAATTTCCAGCACCAAAACAAACAAAAAAACACACAAAAAAAATTCATTATCAGCTAGCAGACTGAACAAGGTTAAGGAATTCAGCTTAGTGATAGAGAACTTGCCTAATATGTAGGAAGAACTGGGTTAAATCCCCAACATAGGGGAAAAAAAGGAGAAAAACAGAAAGAAAAAAGAAAATCTTCTCTTTTCAGACTCAGGTGGATCACAGAAAGAGACCTGTTCACAACTATAATACTAACTACTTAAAAGACTGAGATCTGAGGCTCTCAGTTCAAAGTTAGTCTAGGCAGGAAGGCCCATGAAACTTATTTCCAATTAAGTTGAAAGTAGAACTGTGTTTCAAGTGATAAATCACCAGCCTTGAGAAAGAGAAAGAGAAAGAGAGAGAGAGAGGAAGCCTACAAGCTGCAGGACCAGTACAATATAAGTAAAAAGCCTGCTTTGTGTTTTATTAGGCTCTATACAACTCTTTCCACTCATAGGTAATGACCAGCTCCAAACCTAAATCAAGAAAAAGTATGTTTTTAGTGCTGGAGGTGTGGTTGAAGTAGGTAAGTCTCCTACATAACAAGTTGGAGGTCCCAAGTTCAAACCCCAGTACCTATAAAAGCACAGGAAAAGGGTAGAAGAAACTTTTTTTTTTTTTTTTGCTGATTCCGGTGCTTGAACTCAGCACCAGGGCACTGTCCCTGAGCCTCCCTGTGCTCCAGGCTAGCACTCTTCCACCTGAGCCACAGTGTCACTGACAGCTTTTCCTGTTTGTGTGGTCCTGAGGAATGGAACCCAAGACTTCATGCATGCTAGGCAAGCACTGTACATTAAGCCATATTTCCAGTCCCAAAAATGATTTTTTTAAAAAAACAGTAATTAGGAGGCTCGGGATGTGCCTAAATGGTACTGCCTGCCTACCAGGTGTGAGGCCCCGGTTCAAACTTCAGTACCGCCAAAATAAAAGAAGCCGAGTTTGACAGCTGGCTATCAGAGGTGGTTGTAAGTCACTCAAAAAGACGCCAATCCCTACAGAATGAGCCCGGCGGCCAGGCCTGTGGTCTCACCTGTGTGCATATCATAGTCGCCTGGGTAAGCGTACGGATCATAAGCAGCCTGTAAGGAAAGGGACACAGTCAGAGGACAGTCACCGCTTGATAAATCCCAAACGCTCGTCCTGGAGCCTACATACAAAGTCAACGGTGAGAGACGACAAGCGCAAATACAACACACGCCTGTCTGCGATGAAAGACCTAGGCGCTGTGCCACAAGACGGGCACCAACGGACAGAGCCAAGAACATCACCCGAGACGGAGGGCCAGAAGGAGCGCAGATCGAGAGGCCGGGCGGAAACACGGAGCCCCTCCACCGCCTCCGTCCTTCCCGGGACTCGGCAAGGCGAGGCCGGGCGGAGGGGACGCGCGGAGGGGACGCGCGGAGTGCGCGGGCCGAGGCCGGGTCGGTGCGGCGCTGGGCCGGCGACTGCACGAGGGCCGCGGAAGGGCAGGCCCGAGGGGGTCGGCGCCCGCGGGAGGTTCCCGACACCGCCTCGCTCCGGGGCGCAGTACCCACAGAACCCTCCCCCGGCCGCCACGGCCGCCACGGCCCCCACGCGCCTACGGCCACTCTACCTCGGACTCGTAGTCATCCACGGGATAAGACATGGCTACGGCGCTCGAGAACCCCGGGGAAGAGAGCGAGGGACACACTCCGCGCCTGCCTCCCGGAACCGGAAATCCGGTGTTCCTCGAGCATGCCGGGAAACCGGAAGTCGCCTCCGGCGCCTCGAAAGGCGGGGTGAAGCAGCCATGCTCAGAAGGTCGGAGACGAAGCACTTCTTCTACCTCTTCCAAGGAGAATCTTTTCTAAGAGTGTGGCCCTAGAATCCTGTGGTAACTCTAGAAACAGGGGCCTGTCCAATCACAGCAAGCGAAGAACCAGAGGAAATGCCACACCGGAGAGGGCCGACCGCCTCCTCCGGCCGCTTCTCGTGGCTACTCCCACAGGCCTGGCGTGGAGTCGTGGTGGGAAGAAGCTGGAGCTCGGAGCTGTGTACTTGAAGTCTCCACGTTGCTCCCAAATATGTTTCGTTATCCGGGCACTGAGTCCTCACCTGCAGTCTACCCCCAGTTAATAACTACAGTAGATACCATCTTTGGGCCAGTCCCGTCACTGGCGTGTGCATAATGACGTTTTATTACTTTGTAAATCCCCCTTGAGATTTTCAAAGAACCCGGCCGACTGAGATGGATAGCATCTGGAACCCACGACAGCGCGCTTGGTGCTACTAGCTCCAGATTTGAACCTTATCATATTCTGAGTCAATCCCCAGCGCCTAGGCTTTCCTTCGTGATTGGCACATGCCCGTGGTATTTCCCATGATTCCATGGGCGAGTGGAGGGCGGGGAAGAATCCTAGATTTCTTATTGGTTCCGGTAAGGGCCCGTAGTGCGGGCCGTAAGCATTTGCGATTTCTGATTGGTTGTTCCATCCGCCAATCACGCTGCTGTCCAATCCTCTCGCTGGTTCTATTCCCTCCCTTCCCAATTGGCTGGGAGATGCAGGCCAGAGCCGTAATCATTTGCCCCGGCGCTCCACGAACCCGCCTGCCGCTCGGTTGCCGTGGTTGCAAGCGGGTCCCGCCCAGCCGCCCGCGCCTTCCCTTGACAAGCAGGACAAGGCGGTGGGAAGTGGGTCTGTCGGTCGGTTGAGAACGAGGCTCGGACTGCCCGGCCAGCGCGGAGCCGTTGCCATGGCAGCCGCCGGGGGCGCGGACGACGAGCCGCGCTCGGGCCGATCGAGCTCCGATGGCGAGTGCGCGGTGGCGCCTGAGCCGCTGGCGGAAACCGAGGGCCTCTTCTCCTTCGCGGACTTGGGGTCCGCCCTGGTCGGCGGCGCAGGCCTTCCGGGCCGGGCGTCCGGGGCCTCCGAGTCCCCGCTGCGCTTCCTCCACGTCCTGTGGCAGCAGGACCCCGAGCCGCGCGACGAGCTGCGCTGCAAGATCCCCGCGGGTCGGCTCCGCCGCGCCGCCAGGCCGCACCGCCGGCTCGGGCCCACGGGCAAGGAAGTGCACGGTGAGGGCCCCGCCGAGGGAGCTGCAGGGTGGGGGCCCAGGGCGAGGAGGAGCACGGACAGGGCCCGGGGGATCGGGGCACCCGCCCCTGGGCTCCCTGCTCCAGGTCTGAAGGCCTCCCCGACTGCTGCTCCACAGTCCCGGGACCGCTGTTCTCAAGAGTCATTATTACCGTTAGAGTTGCTCGGGATCCGGGGCTTATTTTTTAAAACGTCTTCCTGCTGTAGTGGCAAGAGTCACCCCAGACTTCTCTTCAACAGACACTTTCCCTGGCTGGGTGTGGATGCCTGCCTGAGCTGGCCGCGAGCCTCCAAGTCTCCGTCCCCCTGGTGTGTTAGGATTATATACACGAACCGGCAATCCCAGCGCCTGCAGCCAAGCTCGACCAGCTTGTCCACAAGCATAGGTCCGGACTGGACAGGCCTTCCACTCGTGGCCCTTGGCAAACTATGCGCTCTTTTCAGCTTCATTCTCTTTATAGTAGGGTATAGCTACCTGCCTTTATAGAGTTGTGGCCAGTGTTAAATAAGATCCTAAATAGACAGCTGTTATCCTAACTTTGTTATGTGTTATACACTGTTTCCTCTTATTTGTGAAATACATTGTGATCGTTGAAGTTGGGTATTTAAATTGTGCAAAAGTTTATAAGCCAGAGAGAAAGTCAGTACTAAATGCTACTTTTTTTTTTCACTTCCAATGTAGTCATTGCCTTTTTTGACCCTTATTTTTTAATTTTTTGGCAGTACTGGGGTTCAAATTCAGGACTCCTTGTTTTGCTAGGCTCTCTACCACTTGAGCCATGCCTCTAGCCTTTTTTGTTTTGGTTATTTTTGTTCATTTTTAAGTAGTAAATGTAGGAAAAACCCTTAATTGGTTCAAATAGCTTATAATAACACATTGCAACAAAACTGATGAGATGGAAAGTAAATAAGAATCTTTGTGCAGTCCACTATGGTTGTTTTTGAGATAAGGTCTTGCTTTTATGTGCAGACTAGTCTGGCTCATGATCCTCCTATTTATACATGCAGAGTAGCTAAAATTATAGACATGGACCACCACCATCCCCGTTGATGCCCTGACCTTTAAGAAATGTTACATAGGTCAAATCTCCCTCCTTAGATCCATGATCATTTGTAATGTTCATCATGCACTTCTTTGAGATGAAGAGACGTTTCTCATTTTACTAAAGATCAAACTGAGGCCCTGAGAAATTGTCTTCCTCCAAGTCACATAGGAAATGGCTATGTCAGTGTTGGAACCCAGGAACCCATCCAAACTCACCCTCCTGCCCTGCTGGTTTGCTCTATTGTTCACATTCTGTGGATGACATGAAAAAAATGAGGCCCTGAATGGGGATGTTTAGGCTCCTTTCTCAAAGTAGCTATGATTCAACCTGCCCTCCCCCCCCCTCTCTCTCTCTTTGGTGCCAGTATATGCCCTGGGTGCTCTCTCTTAGCTTTTCATGCAAAGATGGTGCTCTGTCGTTTGAACCACACCTCTACTTTTTTGCTGGTTAACTGCAGATAAGACTCTCAGGGAGCCAGGTGTTAATGGCTCACGCCTGTAATCCCAGCTACTCAGGAGGCTGAGATCTGAGGATCATGGCTCAAAGCCAGCCCGGGCACAAAAGTCCCTGTACCAATAGGGTGACCTTTTTTTTTTTTCTGTCGATCATGGGACTTGAACTCTGGGCCTGGGTGCTGTCCCTTAGTTCTTCAGCTCAAGGCTACCGCCCTACCCCTTGAGCCACAGCATCACTTCCAGATTTCTGGTGGTTAATTGGAGATGAGTCTCATGGACTTTTTAGTGCAATCTTTTGAACTGCAATCCTCAGATCTCAGCCTCCTGAGTAGCTAAAATTACAGGTGTAAGCCACTGTGCCCAGCTGTTTTTTCTTTTTTGGTACTGGAGATTGAACCCAGGACATTGTACTCACTAGGCAAAGTGTTTTGCCATTGAGCTACATCCCAGCCCTAGGATGAGCTTTACACTAGCTGGGCACTGATGTCTCACATCTGTCATTCTAACTACTCAGGAAGCTGAGATCTGAGGACGGAGGTTCAAAGCCATCCCTAGTACAAAGATCTGTGAGATTCTTATCTCCAATTAACCACCAGAAAACAAGAAGTGGTGCTGTGGCTCAAAGTGGTAGAGTACTAGCCTTGAGCTGACGAGCTCAGGGACAGCATTCAAGCCCAGAGTTCAAGCCTACAACCTACCCCCCCCCCAAAAAAAAAGTCTCAAGGGTTTGTCTGCCTGGCTTTGAATTCTGATTCTCAGATCTCAGTCTCCTGAGTAACTAGGATTTCAGATATGAGCTGACACACAGCTATAAAGTGGACTTTGCTGAGGTTTCTCCTTGTTCTGGGTAGTGTTTTGTATCCTGGCACCTTTGTTTCCCTTAAAATACCTTAGTTACTACAGGTGGGTTAATAGGGAAAATAGGAAACATCACCTTACTTCATGGTAATTACTTCACAGTAATTTTGTGTTATGTTGGGGAGGGTCAGGGGGTGTTGGGACCTGAATGCTGTCCTTGGTCTTTCATCTTCAAGGCTAGTACTCTGCCACCACTTGGCTAGTATTCTACCACTTGAGCCACAGTTCACTTCTGGCTTTTTTTTTTTTTTTCCAGTCCTGAACTCAGAACCTATGCATTGTCCCCAGGCTTCTTTTTTTTTTTTTTTTTTTTTTTGCCAGTTCTGGGCTTGAGCTCAGGGCCTGAGCACTGTCCTTGAACTTTCTCAAGGCTAGAGCTCTACCACTTGAGCCTCAGCACCACTTCCGGCTTTTTTTTTTTTTTGGTATGTATGTGGTACCAAGGAATCGAACCTGGGTCTTTGTGCATGCTAGGCAAGCACTTTAACCACTAGGCCAAACTCCTGGCCCCCCCAGGCTTCTTTTGCTTAAGACTAGTACTCTTCCACTTGAGCCACAACGCCACTTCCAGATTTTTCTGTTTATGTGGTACTGAGAAATTGAACTCAGGGCTTCATGCATGCTAAATAAGCATTCTGCCACGAATCCACATTTCCAGCCCCACTTCTGGTTTTTGGTGCTTAATTGAAGAAAGGAGTCTCATGGATTTTCTTGCCTGGGCTGACTTCGACCCCAAATCTCAGACCTCAGCCTCCTGAGCACCTAGGATTACAGGTGTAAGCCACCAACATCCTGCTTTGGGTTTTCTTTTTTAACTTATCTGTTACTCTCTTCACAGCCCTAAAGAGGCTGAGGGACTCAGCCAATGCCAATGATGTGGAAACAGGTGAGTGTGCACAGTGGGGTCTTGCTCACTGGGTTCTTAGATTGGGGGAAGGGGGACCGGGATGGGGAAGGGAAAAGTATAGGCAAGAGCCAGATAACTGAAAGACAGGCCACTTCTCATCCTCCTTATCCTTTCCTTTCCTTTCCTTTCCCTTCTTTCTCTCAATCTCTCTCTCTGTCTTTTTTTTTGTTATTGTTGGTCATCGGACTTGAACTCCGGGCGCTGCCCCTGGGCTCTTCAGCTCAAGGCTAGTGCTCTGCCACTTGAACCACAGCACCACTTCCAGTTTTCTGGTGGTTAATTGGAGATAAAAGTCTAACAAACTCCTACCTGGGCTGACTCTGAACTGCAATCCTCAGATCTCAGCTGGGATGTAGCTCAGTGGCAAAACACTGCCTAGGGAGTACAATGTCCTGGGTTCAATCCCTAGTATCAAAAAAGAAAAAAACAGCCAGGCGTAGTGGCTCACACCTGTAATCTTAGCTACTCAGGAGGCTGAGATCTGAGGATCGCAGTTCAAAAGATTGCACTAAAAAGTCCATGAGACTCATCTCCAATTAACCACCAGAAAACTGGAAGTGACGCTGTGGTTCAAGAGGTAGGACTGTAACCTTGAGCTGAAGAGCTCAGGGACAGCACCCAGGCCCAGAGTTCAAGTCCCACGACCAAAAATAAAAAACAAAAAACAAAAACCTATTGGCACAGCGTTACTGTATTTAACTGTATTTACTACCGCCTTTGCAGAAGACAGGCCAGACTCATGTACAGATTCACATTCCCTGGTCATTTGAGCCCTGTGTGCCCAGCACTTGCCATCCTTTGGGATTGCTGATGCTAGGGATTGTGTCTGTAGGGACCAGTGCTTATTTTGGAACTTCTGGCTGAAGAGAGTGAACACTGGTTTAACTGCCAAGTGACATTTGCCACCTCCTGCTGCTTAGCACACTGTAAGGTCAGGACATGTGGCGTCATGGCTGTAGTTGGCGGTGCACCTGGGAGGTGTGAGTGCAGCTCACAGGACATTCTGTCTGGGTTTCTGCTACTGTTGTCTGGCACTCCCAAGCTGAGGAAGAAATAACATCATCAAAAGTAAACAGCAAAGTCAAATCTAGAACAAAATAATAATAATTTTGTCTATGGACTTGATGTTTCCTATGAGTCAGAGAACAGTAGTATTGGCTTTCTATGTCCACTTTTACAAATTACCCCTACTTAGTGGCTTAAGTAACACCAATTTGTTATCATACAATTCCCTGGGTCAGAAGTCCAGTACAGGTCTCTCTAACCAGGCTAAAATCTAAGTGGCCATGATGCTGCAGTTCTTTCTTAATTTCTTATTCCCTCCTTGTTTAGTCATGGGGCTTGAACTTAGGACCTGAGCACTGTTCCTGAGCTTCTTTTTGTGTGTGTGGGGGGGGTCACTTCTGGTTTTCTGGTGGTTAATTGGAGATAAGAGTCTCAGGGACTTTAGTGTTTGACCTTAGTACCTAGGCTGTTTTTGAACCTTGACCCTCAGATCTCAGCCTCCTGAGGAGCTAGAATTACAAGCGTGAGCACCTCACCCTGCTCGTTCCTGAGCTTTTTGCCCAAAGTTAGCACTCTACCCCTTGAGCCACTCCTGTACTTCCTGCTTTTTGGATGCTTAATTGGAGATATGAGTCTCACAGACTTTCTTGCCTAGGCTGGCTTTAAAGTACAATTCTCAGATCTTAGTTTCTTGAGTAGATAAGATTACAGGTGTCAGTTACCAGCGCCAGGCCACACCATGTTTCTTGGCTCTCAGCCTGGACATCTTCAAAGCTAGTCACAATGGGCTCCTCTCTTCTCTGACAGCTCTGTGGTCCTTAGAGCAAAGAAAGGCTGCATGATTACAAGACCTTGTATGATTACACTGGGCCTGGATAATCCCAGATAATCTATGCTTCCCTTCGCCTTGCTCAGATCTGCAGAGTCCTTTTTGCCATATATGGAACTGTCTTTAGTATTTCAATAACTGTCCTTCCACTTCCTTTCCTATGCTGAAAACTATTTTTCTCTTTTTGGTGGGTCATGGGGCTTGAACTCTGAGCCTAGGTGCTGTCCCTGAGCTCTTCAGCTCAAGGCTACCACCCTGCCCCTGGGCCTGAGTGTTGTCCCTGAGCTCTTCTGCTCAAGGCTACCAACCTACCCCTGAGCCACAGCCCCACTTTCCAGTTTTCTAGTGATTAATTGGAGATAAGAGTCTCAGGTTCTTTAGTGCCTGGGGCTGGCTTTGAACCCGGATTCTCAGATCTCAGGCTCCTAAGTAGCTAGGATTACAGGTGTGAGCCACCGTGCCCAGCCGAGAACTATTCTTTTGAGTCCCTGGTTAGGATCTCAGGGCCTCATGCTTAGCAAACTTTTCTTCCTGGGTTGGCTTTGGACTTTGATTCTCCAGTTCAAGTAGACCTTCTGAGGAGCTAGTGTACAGGCGTGACCCATCTGGGCCCAGCCCGAAGAGTTGTCCTTATGAGTTTACAAACTGTTCTATATAGCTGTAAATTAACAAATCCTCCTATTTGGGGGACCAGAATGTTCTTCTTACCTCAGTGTGCGTCACTCTCAGTGGTGAGAGCATTGCTGACTCAGCTGGAGGAGCGCTGCCTGGGCTTTGGACAGAAGGGGTCAAGTCCTCGAGAGGCTTCTTGCTGGGAGACAGATACTAAAACGTTCAGCAGCACTTTCCCCCATTTCAGCTAATGTATACATTAGAGCCTAATGCCTCATGCTTACAGTGCTCTCTGTGTTCCACCGAGGGACTTTCACATCCATTTATTCTCCTCTCAGCAGCTCTGGAGGTGGGCGGTGAGAAATCACGCACATCTCTTATGATCTGGGGCCCAAGTCCAGGTCTCTGTTCTCCCCAGGCCAGCTCTTTACATTGTCTTACTATAGGCTTGAACTCAGAGCCCTGAATGCTGTTCCTTTTTCTGCTCAAAGCTGATTGTCTACCTCTTGAACCATACCTCCATTTCTGACTTTTTGGTGGTTAAATGGAGATGGAATTTCACAGGTTTTCCTGCCCAGCTGCCTTCAAATCCCGATCCTCAGATCTCAGCCTCCGAAGTAGCTGGGACTGGAGGCATGAGCTACCACTTCCCAGCTTGCTTGTTTACTTAGCTTAGCCTAGGACTTAGCCTGCATGCCCCTTGGTCCTGTGCTCAGTTGTGTCCTGGAGAAAACAAATTCCTGGCCATGGGAGAGAAGCTTTCTCATGCATTGGGAATGCCTTGTCTAGGGGGACCCATGCCTGTTCCAGGACTGCAGCATAGCTAACATCTCTGCTTTGTTGCCCTCCCCCACTCCCATCTTGGTGATGTCAGTGCAGCAGCTGCTAGACGATGGCACGGATCCTTGTGCTGCTGATGACAAAGGCCGCACTGCCCTCCACTTTGCCTCCTGCAATGGCAATGACCAGATTGGTGAGTACTGGGCATGCACAGGGCAGGTTATGTGGCATCTCACCAGAAACCAGCAGGAGGATCCTCCTTTTTTTTTTTTTTTTTTTTTGCCAGTCCTGGGCTTGAGCTCAGGGCCTGAGCACTGTCCTTGGACTTTCTCAAGGCTAGAGCTCTACCACTTGAGCCTCAGCACCACGTCTGGCTTTTTCTAAGTATGTGGTACCAAGGAATCGAACCCGGGTCTTCATGCATGCTAGCAAGTACTCTACCACTAGGCCAAACTCCCGGCCAGATCCTGCTTTTTTATAAGATTGGTATGCTGCCATTTGAGCCACAGTTCTACTTCTGGCTTTTGGATGGTAAGTCTCATGGACTTGTCTGCCTAAGCTAGTTTCAAACTGTGATCCTCAGATCTCAGCCTCCTGAATAGCTAGGATTACAGGTATGAGCCTCGGGTATCTGGACAGGACTGAGGTTGTTTTAAATCTGAGGAAAGGAGATCTTTTGCTTCTCCCCATTAAACAACACAGTGAGAGCTAGGCCACTGGACAGTAAGCTCCCCCTCCTTGAAACCTCAGGTCAGGCTCAGATGCTGCCAGGCTAGAGCAAAGAAGTTAGAGGACCTCACTGCTGGTGCAACTATAAACAAGTTCAGCCACTCTGGAAAACAGTGTGGAGCTTTCTTAAAGAACTGAAAATTGACCCTCCCTATAATCCAGCCATACCACTCCTGGGCATCCATCCTGAACATCATAACCCAAGATATGATAAGGACACCTGCTCAGCACTAGTCACAATAGCCAAGTGATGGAAACAATCCAGAGGCCCCACTGCAGATGAATGGATACAAAAAGTGTGAGATATGTATATGCACACACACGCACACAATGAAATTCTACATAGCCAACAGATAAGATAAAATAATTGCATTCACAGGGAAGTAGATGAATCTAGAGCAAATCATGTTGAGTGAGACAAGTCAAGACCAAAAGAACAAAAGGCACATGGTATCCTTAATATGTGGCTATTAGATCCAAACAATATAAGAGCGAGGACTCAATATTTGTGTACCCAGTGCTATGGACATGGTACTAGAAATATAAACACAACTACAAAGACATAAGAATCTATGACTGTATAGACAATGTTTTATTATATAGATTCATATGTATCTATAACATACAAACCCTCAGCCTAATTTTAATTATGTTCTAAAATCTAAGTTCCAGTGATTGTATACAGAGATTCCCTTCTTGAATACTTGTTTGTTAAACACGTCATTTGAAATATGATGTAAAAATCAATATTAGTAAATTCTTTAAATAAAAGAAAAAAAATAAAGATAGAGGATAGCACTGAGCCCCTGGGTTCAAGCCCTAGTACCAGCACAAAGCAAACAACAGACTTCACAGGAGCTGGAGGTATGGCTCAAATGGTAGAGCACCAGCCTAGCAAGTGGGAAGCCCTGAGTTCAAACCCTAATACTACAACAACTCGGTTCTAGGGCACTTGCATGGATCATTTCTGGCCTCCAGGGTCCTACACAGGAACCCCGTTGTATATGAATGCAGATAAGTGGATAAGTGGATGGATGGACAGAAAAATGAATGACAGAAACTCACACTTTGAACAAACCTCTGTAGCTAGACTAGTCCAGTTGAAACAGTTCGTCCTGATTTTCTTTCCAGTGCAGCTGCTTCTGGACCATGGGGCTGACCCCAACCAGCGGGATGGCCTGGGCAACACGCCTCTGCACCTGGGTGAGTTCCCCAAAGCAGCCGGGAGACCTCTAGTGCACACACCGGCCCCAAGGTGGGGCATCTGTGTCCCTCAGGATGACAGTAGCATCTATAAGCATCCAGTGAGCCTGACCCCCAGGCCACATTCAATACTAGCCTGACTCCCCTGCCTGTCCAGCCACATAACCAATGACTAGCCCTCAACAGAGTAGATGCAGTCCCTAGAAATGTCATCTTCGCTAGGAAGCATGTCCTGAGACCCCTTTTGCCTGGCCCTTGACCTGTTGCCAACTTTTTTGCCAACTTGTGAGGTGGGGCCTATCTCCAGGCTGCAGTTTCCCCAGATACACGAGGAGAGAATTAGATGTGATTGCTCAGTAAAGCAACAGCTGCTATCCTGGTGACACAGTGACACCTTAGGAGGCATAATTTAGTGCAGGCATACTCAAGAGTCCAGCCCATAGCCCTCCTCCTGGATCCTCTTTCTCTTTCTTTTTTCTTTACTGGTCTTGGAGCTTGAAATGAGAGCCTGGGTTCCATCCCTGAGATTTTGCTCAAGGCTAATGCTCTACTACTTGAACCACAGCTCTATTTCTGTCTTTTTGCTAGCTTTTTTTTTTTTTTTGCCAGGCCTGGGCCTTGAACTCAGGGCCTGAGCACTGACCTTGGGCTTTCTCAAGGCTAGAGCTCTACCATTTGAGCCACAGCACCATTTCTGGCTTTTTTCTATGTATGTGGTACTGGGGAATCGAACCCGGGTCTTCGTGCATGCTAGGCAAGTACTCTACCACTAGGCTAAACTCAACCCCTATTTTTGGTAGTTTAATAGAGATAAGTGTCTCAAGACTTTCCTGTGCAAGCTGGCTTTGAACTGAGATCTAAGGATCTCAGGACCTCCTGAGTATCAAGAATTATAGGAGTGAGCCACCATTGCAGGTTTCTTTTTGTTTGTGTGTATATGTTCCAGGATGGAGTCTTGAGTTCAGGATCTTGTGCTCCTCCCTAGGTTTTGCTCAAGACCAGCATTCTCTTACATGCACCATAGCTCTACTTCCGCTGTTTTGCCCGTTAATTGGATGTAAGAATCTCACAAACGTTCCTGCTCAGGCTGGCCTTGAACTGGGATTCTCAGATCTCAATCCTGAGTAGCTAGCTACCTAGGATTACAGGCATGAGCCACTGATGCCCATCAGTTCTTGGATTCTTTTTATTTTATTTTAACTCTGGGCCTGGGCACTGTCCCTGAGCTCTTTAGCTCAAAGCTACTACCCTACCCCTTGAGTGCCACTTCCGGTTTTCTGGTGGTTCTTTAAAGATAAGCATCTCAGGAACTCTCGTGCTTGTGCTGGCTTTGAACCACAATCCTCAGATCTCAGCCTCCTGAGTAACTAGGATTATAGGTGTGAGCCACTGTCTCCACCCTCTTTTTTTTTTTTCTAGTCCTGGGCTTGGGCTCAGGGCTTGAACACCTGAGTTTTCTCAAGGCTATAGCTCAACCACTTGAGCCTCAGCACAACACCATTTCTGGCTTTTTTTTTTTTTTTCTACGTATGTGGTACCAAAGAATCGAAGCTGGGTCTTCATGCATGCTAGGCAAGCACTCTACCACTAGGCCAAACTCCCGGCCCCAGTTCTTGGATTCTTAAGTCTCTGTTCTTTGTTCTCAGCGGCCTGCACCAACCACGTCCCTGTCATCACCACACTGCTCCGAGGAGGTATGTGGTCCCTTTTCCTTCTTGCTCCTTTCACTCATCCTTGCCACCAGTATGCTTCCCTCTCCCTGTGCCCACAGGGGCCCGTGTAGATGCCCTGGACAGAGCTGGCCGCACACCCCTCCATCTGGCCAAGTCAAAGCTGAACATCCTGCAGGAAGGCCATTCTCAGTGTCTGGAGGCTGTGCGGGTAGAGGTGAAGCAGGTAAGCACACCCAGCTGCTTGTGCTCCACTCCGTAGATCCACCTGCCCCTGGTCCCAGGGCTGCCTGAAGTCATCTCCTACTGACCCCAGGGAACTCCTGCACTGGGCCCACCCACACGAGCAGCACCCCACCAGACCCCCTTGCGCCCCTGTCTGGTCTAATCAGACGGCTCCAGCTAGCTCAGCCTCTTTGGCAGATCATCCATATGCTACGGGAGTACCTGGAGCGCCTAGGGCAGCATGAGCAGCGGGACCGACTGGATGACCTCTGCACCCGGCTCCAGATGACCAGCACCAAAGAGCAGGTAAACTGCAGCCACAGGCCAGCCCTGGTGCCAGACCCTCAGCAGGAATTGGCTGCCCCCGTGGTTGCAGCCCACCTTGGCCCTCAGCCTCCACCACTTCCGTGGAGCCCACAGGGGTAAATTTGGGCTCAACTGCCCTGCTGTCTGGCTGGGGCACCCTAGAACAGAGCCTGGGTCTCCTCTTGCAGGTTGATGAGGTGACTGACCTCCTGGCCAGCTTCACCTCCCTGAGTTTACAGATGCAAAACATGGAGAAGAGGTAGCAAGAGTGTCCCCTGCCTGCTGCTCTGCCACAGCCCACCACCTCTGCGCTCTTCTACAAAGAAAAAGCACAGGGGACTTTAGAACTCTGCCATCCCCAGCATCTGTGGATGAGGAGAAGCAGAGTCACGCTCTTCATCACCTGAGCTGCTCCCAATCAGTCTCCTTCATCTCCGTAGACCCAGGACCACCTTTGCTGCACCAGGCACCCCTGCAGCCGCCCTTCAGCTCTGGCTGACATGCGCCACTGGCACCCTCAGCAGGTCTTCTTCATGCACCTTCCCAGCTAAGGGCTTGTTGCTGCCAGCTGGCTTCAGCAGGCACCCTCAGGCCACCACAGGCTTCTTGGCTGGCCCTGGCCCTCTCTCCAGCACTGAGATTTAGCTCACTGCCTGGCTTGCATCAGGCATTGCATCATTTCTCTGGTCGGAAGAGGGGAGGATTGGTGAAGCCTAGACCTTCAATGAGGTTAGATAGCACCCAGCTGACTCTAAAAGAAAATATCCCCCGATCCTTTCCCTCACAGTCACTGAAGCAGCAGGAGGGGTTAGTTTTACCTCTTAGTGGTCACAAGCTGATAGTGGCCCCAAGATGCAGGTGTGCTAATGGGAGCAACAGTGCAGAGAGGCCATGCACCCTGGCTACTGAGGAGGCTGAGATCTGAGGATCACAGTTCAGAAATGTCTCCAAGATTCTTACTACCAATTAACCAGCAAAAAGCTGGAACTTAAGGTATAGCTCAAGTGGTAAAGTGCCAGCCTTGAGTGAAAAAGCCAAGTGAGAGCTTGAGACTCTGAGTTCACATCCCATTACCAGCACAGGAATTCAAGGGAAATGGCTGGTAGCTCAGTACTCACAACAGGCTAATAACAGTACCACATGTCCAGAGAGGAGGTCACAAGCCAAGGGATGTAGGCTGCCTTCAGAAGCAAGAAGAGTCAAGGAAATGGATTCTCTCCGTGGGACTTCCAGAAACAACTAGCTTTGTTGACAACTGGACTTGAGCTCACAGAGACTGATTTTAGATTATAGCCTCCAAGAACCCAGGAGAATAAGTCTGTGTTGTTTGTTTCTGTAGCAACGGGAAACCAATAAAGTAGATGTTCAGATTCATCACAGAGAAGGCCTTTGGTCCAACAAGCAGCCCAGCCCCACCTAGCAGGAGCAGAGGGCTCTCTGTTGCACACCCTGCCTAGTGTGCCATAAAGGGAAACCTAAGGCTGGGCACTCGGAGGCACTGGCCACAGACCTGATGGAGCTCATTCCTTGTGCCATCTGGCTTGGCCCCTTTCTCGCCAAATTGAAAGCCTTGGCTGCTTTCAGAGCAGAAGAGTTTGTCACCAGACCACAGTTAGGCATGCTTTAGGTCTGAACTCTTAGAACGCAGCTGCTCAGCCCTTGAGGGTAAAGGGTGAAAGATACTGGCCCCCAGGGCCTGGGGGGGAAGCGGAAGAGGGGCAAGAGCCAAGACCTTGGGGTTGGCAAGAAGCTGAAGGCAAAGCGCTCTGGCAGCCCTGAGACTCAGGCGGCAGGCTGGGGTAGGGGGAGGTCCAGCACGAAGGTGCCTTACAGGTCAGTTACCAGGCACTGCCATCCAGACACCCAGACAATCTGCCTTGCCCCATTTCTAGCCAGGATGTTTCCTGAAGAGCCAGCCAGATAAAGTCAATCCAGACAGAAGAGTGAGTCAGAAAACACAAGAGGGCTCTGGGCGCTGGACTAGGCGGGGGCAGGCCAGAACTCAGCAGAAGAAATCCTCAGGGATCCAGTCTGTTGCCAGCTGCTGATGTGGTAGCAGAGGGTGGAGTGAGCAGGGGCAGGAAGACTGGCATAGCTGTTGATTTACACCTTGTGTGAGGAATCCTTTTGTTTTCTAACGGTCCATTCTGAGCTATTCCATTTGTATGAGCAATCCTTACTGAACACTTGCCCTGTCTAGGAGTGTACTGACTACTGTGATGTACGGGTGAGAAAGCAGGTCCACCAAAGCCCCCCACTCGGGTAACTGGAGCTGTTACATGGACATGCCCCCCAAATTCATGTTTTTATTAGGCCTGGATCCTCTCCCTCACAGTGTGATGCTTTCTGAACCCACAGTCAGCAGGTGTTATATTTAAGCCCTTTGAGTTAGTGTTTATAATAAAACTTTAGTATTACCTCCTCTAGGTTCAGAACACAGACTCGGAGAGAAGGAAACTTACTGGAGTTTGAACAGCTAAGTGTCTGCCCCAGATTCCGCTTTCTCTCACCAGGCTCCCAAGCCCAGTGTCCCCAGGGCTCCTGGGGCATACTTGGTGTAGCTTGGCCAGCATTCTCCATGGCAGGGTGGGGTCTCATCTTTACCTTGCTGAGAACAGAACCCAGTGTGGAGGAAGAGGATGACTGGTTGAGTGGACAGGCTGGATCTGATTGAGGTCCTTGCTGATTTGTGATGGTCACAGAGAGAGCTGCCTGAACCAGGCCTAAGGGGTCCTGAGAGTGAGCTGTTACCTCACCCAGCACAGAGGCCTGAGGTCTCAAACTTTCCCCTGGAAAGCTTTAGGACAGGCCATTCCCTCACTATTTGGAGACCATGTGCCTAAACTTAGCTCCTGGGCTGGTCCCTTCCACCAAGACTGCCTGCTCCCCAGGCTCTGTCAGCAGTTGAGCCAAGACCAGGGCAGAAGGTGAGACCAATGCTCCGGGTAATCCCAACAAAGCCCCTGATTGCCTCATTCTGTGGTCCACAGGGGCCTCAGTCCCCCAGGTCCAACCCTCCAGGCCTTCAAGATGTGACCATCTTACTTTACAAGGGAGAAGTAGGCTTGGGTTGGTAGGACCTTGCTGGACGCCACAGGCGAGAGTTGCAGGACTAGGGGTTTCTTGTCCCTGTGCTCACGAAGCAGCCATGACCAAGGCTGACCCTCTCCAGTTTTGAAGCCCCAAAGGATGGCCAGCATCTCTGAGGCGCCTGGAGATCAGGCAGAAGTGGATTGGAGGGCTTGGTGGAGGCAAGGACAAGCCTCCAGGGGTATTGACACAGGAGAGATGTGGCCCAGAGCCTCCCATTAGACCTGGCACAACCAGAGGCTAGTTCTGCTCTTTCAGGATCTGGAGAAGTCATAGCTATGAAGAATAGGAGCAGAGATTCTGTGTGTGCTGGGGCCTGAACTCAGGGCTTTACTCTCTTGCTTAGCTTTTTTGCCCAAGGCTAGTTAGTGCTCTACCACTTGAGCAACACCTCTACTTTCTTTTTTCTTTTTTTCTTTTATTTTTTTTTTAAGATTTTCCAAGCCCAAGACTGGGGGAAAAAAGATTTTATTAACACTGATTTTCACATCATATTTCAAATGTCATGTTTAACAAACAAGTATTCATACACCTCTACTTTGATTAATTGAGGATAAGAGTCTCATGGACTTTCCTGCCTAGGCTGGCTTAGAACCATGATCCTCAGATCTCAGCCTCCTGAGTAGCAAGGATTACATAGGTTTGAGCCAACTGCATGTGACAGGGCCCAGGATTGAAATATGTCTTTCTGCTGGTTTCCCAGTCTCAAGTTCTGCCAGGTCCCAGATGCATGTGTCACTCTGCCATCTTCCTCTTCAGCTCTATAGCAGTCCAGAGCCAGGGACCTGGGACCCTTGATGCTCACAGGCAATACTGTGCCTGTATCCTAGCTCCCCTGCCCCTCACCACCCTGCTGCCTGTGCCCCCCTCCACTCCCCCCACCCCACAGCTTGCAGCCACTTAATTTGACTCTAAGCAAAAGCCTCAATAAATCAGCCTGGCCCTCTTGCTGTTAAATCAGGAACAATTTCTATTTTGCCTGTCCCATTGGCTTTCCTATCATCTAGCCTGTAGCCAAGTTCACAAATGAGGCCTGTACCAGGGCTGAACAAGCAATATTCATTAGGGAACCTCTGGGTGGTTAATTGGTGTTTATTTCCCCAGCTCCACACCTGCAAGTTGACGGATGGATGATGCAGTCCCTGCCAGCCCCAGGCAAAGGGAAGCACTGCTTGAGGTGGCTGTGCCTGCCTGCTCCTCCTCCCGAGACACCGCCCTGTCCCCTATAGCATAGATGCACAGGAAGTCACATTGTTGTTATTGTTGTTGTTGGGATGAACTGGGAGCTTTGGCACTGTCCCTGAGCCTCTTTGTGCTCAAGGCTAGCTCTCTACCACTATGAGCCACAGTGCCACTTCCAATTTTTGAGTGGTTAATTGGAGATAGGAGCATCACAAGGACTCTTGTGCTTGGGCTCGCTTCAAATTGCAATCCTCAGATCTCAACCACCTTAATAACTAGAATTACAGGTGTGAACCACCCAGGCCCAGCTAGTCACTTGCTTTTCTCATTCAAGCTCTTCCCTCCAAGAAAGCCCTTCCTACCCAGGCACTTATCTCAAAGTAACCACCAGAAAACTGGAGGTGACGCTGGGGCTCACAGTGGTAGAGTGCTAGCCTTGAGCCCAAGAAGAGTACAAGCCCTGAGTTTGAACCCTACCCCCTCCAAAGGAAAGAAAAAATGAAGGCCTTCCTGCCTCCTCCCTCTTCCCCTAAGGATTGCAGTCAGATCACTGCATCACACAAACCTGAATTAAAACCCTAGTTCCGTTCTGGCGTGGCCCTTGGACGTAGTACTTCACCTTTCCTGCCTCAGTTTTTCCACCTTCAGACTCTAGAGGAGAGATAAGATCAAGGACCATGCATGAGGCCTACCCCAGTGCCTGCCCATAACCATAGGGCCAGACCCAGCTCATTGCCTCCTCTCTAAGCAACCCCCTTGGTTGTCCTCATTGTCACCCTCAGTGCCTGAGCCAGAAGTCCAGGTATCTCAGTTATTGCTGAGACTTGCTCCCTATCCATCCCCAAGTCCTGACAGCCATATCTCCGAATGGTTGACGTTGACTGTCTATGTCTTTCCCACTGCCTGTCCTCCTTGCCTCTCTGGTGTCTCACCAGGCTTCCTGACTGACCTCCCTGTCCCATCTCTCTCTCTCCACCCACTAAACCTCAAGACACTCTGGGCTCCTCCGGTGAATCCCTCTTGCCCTTGGAACAAAGAACAGTCCCCATCCAGATCAAAGTTCTTCCAGCTCACCCCACTCCACTGTCTGCCTTCCTGTGGGAGCTCACAGGCTTACCCTGTCCCATATGCCAGATGCCAGTGACAAGAACACTTGATTCCCTTCCCTGAGACTTCCTGCCTGAGCATGAATTCAGCACAGCTCATCTAGAAACTTTTTCCTGGGGAAGGTTCCCTCCACCAGGATTTGGCTAGAGTCTCGGATCTTACAGCTTCTCCTGGGCTCTGGAGGCTACAGCTAGAGCTCAGTCAGTCTAGGTTCCAGTCCCATTGACTGTTTCGTCCCTAACCAAATTAATACAACCATCTGCTCTTTATTAGCCCCTGGAGCAAACCCAGGAGCCCAGCCTCAGCCAGCAACAGACCATCCATCTTCCTGCCACATCTGCGGCAAAAATAATTTCCCAACCTGGGTCCAGGCCTCCCGGACTCCTCATTAAGCCTTGGGGCAGCCTCCCTAAGGAGGCTCCATCCTTCTTCCCCAACAAGGCCTCTACAAACAACTCTAGGCTTTCTGAGCTTCACCTCCCCTCCTAGAAGGCTGCAGACGGCCCTTGGCCTAAAGGGTGAAGTTTCCACTCATTCTCCACCCTGCAGCTGATCTCAGACACTCACCTGGTTCAGCCTCTCAGCCCACTTTTGTTCTGGCACACCCACCTGGATGTCCTTCCCTGCCCTTCTCTAGGAAAATGCTAATAACTTTGGGATCCTGGCTTGTGTCACCCTTGCAGGCAGGCGCTTCCTCAAGGTCTGCTCAGCCCCCCAGAACTCTTTAGTTATGTCCTATTCTGCATGTCACAGTGCTCTCCCTGCCTTGCCTGTGTGTTTGGCCAGGCTGTCCTATTTCTCCTCAAGCAGGCTTTCAAATGGTGGAGGGAGGGAGGGAGGGAGGGAGGGAGGGAAGGAAGGAAGGAAGGAACGAAGGAACGAAGGAACGAAGGAACGAAGGAAGGAAGGGAGGGAGGGAGGGAGGGAAGGAGGGAGGGAGGGAGAGAGGGAGAGAGAGAGGGAGAGAGGGAGAGAGGGAGAGAGGGAGAGAGGGGACATCCCTATTCTCTCATATCAAATATGTGTGGCATGCCTTTTTTGTGTCAAGCTCTGTCAGTCAGGCCTCTGGGCCACTGTGTGGTTCCACTGAGCTCCTGTGGAAGGTCCCACTGGCCAGTCCCTTCCCTGACCTGTGCATACTCAAATTCTGGCTGTGTCTCTCTGGCTGGGTGATCCTGGGGCTCTTAGAGATGTGGGAGACAGGATGCTGGGCTGGGGTAGGAGTCTGTTACCAGGGACTAGAGGGAGTCGCTCCCCTCACTGGTCTCAGCCTTCAGCTGCCACTCTGACCTCCAAGCAGGTGGCAGGTGGCTGACAGTGATGAAGATGCAGCTGCCTTCTGTGTGGGCAGGGCTATCTCACGGCACCATGGAAGCCGCAGGGTCTCAGTTCTCAGCCCCAAAGCTAATGAACATTATTGATGTATGTAAAGGAAGGGAGGGAGGGAAGTGGGCATCTTGGAAACCATCAAGACTGATTTATTGGTTAATTAGTGGTTTCTACAGCCACAGATTTCGCCAGCTGTGTGTGGGGATGGAGGGAACACAGAGAGCCAGCTGGGGCCTATGGGTGGCACAATGTGTCTTCCAAACCACTAAAGGGTTGAGGGAATGGTGCCAGATCCATTTCACCCAGGAAACGGCCCCAGGACCTGACAGACCCAAAGCTCCTTTCACCCTACTGCCCAGGTAGACAAGCAGAACTTTCCTAAAGTGGGACCTGGAGCCTTGAGGATTCTAGAGCATCTAGTCAAGTGTAGGAGCTGGAAAATCAGCAAACCAAAGCAGAAGATTGAAGAGGGAGCTCAGTGCCTGTGGCCCATGCCTATAATCTTAGCTACTCAAGAAGCTGAGATCCGAGGACTGCAGTTCAAAGCCAGCCCAGGCACAAGTCAGTGAGACTCTGATCTCCAATTAACCACCAGAAAACTCAAAGTGGTGCTATGGCTCTAAGTGGTCATAGAGCACTGGTCTCAGGCAGAAGAGCTCAGGGACAGCGCGCAGTCCCTGCGTTCAAGCCTCGTAACTGACAAGGAAAAAAAGGGAGGGGAGGGGGATGAGAATCCTTGGGACCAAGAGGAGGCCCCAGAGGCAGAGAAGAAAGGCCACTGAATAGAAACATTAAACAGCCAAGGAATTTGAATCCAAATTCTACCAAATCTTAGCTATATGGCCTGGGACAAAGCACTAAACCTCTCTGACTCTAGATTTTTCATCTGTAAAATGGAACTAATGACACCTGTCTTGTGTGTGTGTGTGATGACACTAAGCTTGAACACCTTCACTTTTTCCCTTAAGACTGGTGCTCTACCACTTGAGCCATGGCTCCTGACTTTTTGGTATTTCACTGGAGATAAGAGTCTCATGGACTTTCCTGCTCTGGTTGGCTTTGAATTACAACTCTTCAATTTCAGCCTCTTGAGTAGCTAGGATTGCAAGCAAGAACCACTGGTGCCTGGCTAATCACATCTGTCTTGCTAATTAAAAAAACTGCCCTACAGTGTTAGAAAGGCTTAATACATATGTGCGGTCTGGTGCTAGTATTAAAGACCGAGGAGAAAACTTGGACCAAGGGGATTGGGCTTAGTAATGGGTGAGGGAGGAGGCAGGGCCTAGAAAATTTCTACTAGAGGGACCAGAACGCAGAAGGGGGGTCAGCTCTCCTCTGGATGGCTTTGGATAAGGCCATGGTTTTGCACGGCTGGGTTGATCCACTGTCAAGTGGACCCACCTGGCGGGTGTCCACGGTGCTGGAGCCAGGCTCTGCCACCGCTCAGCCCTGTACTGGGACAAGTGACATCACCCTGGGGAAGGGGACAGCTAGAGGAGCTCTGAGGAGTTTATTCTGGCTCCAGGGCGTCTCTGTGATGCCCCGGATCCCCTGTGGGCTTCCCACCACCCCAGCCGCCGACCGCCCATTGGCAGCCTCCCTCGAGGCCCGGAGGAGGCTCGGGGAAAGCCTGCGGGACTGGAGGACAGAGGACCGACCCGTCCCCGGAAGGCGCGGCGGGCACCCGCGGGGCAGGGCGCGCGGTGGCGGTGGTGGTGGCGGCGGCGGCGGCGGCCGCAGGGCCACAGGCGGCGGAAGCGCGAACGGAAGTGGCGCGAGGCGAGCGCGTAGACCAGCGGGTTGAGGCAGGAGTTGGCGTAGGCCAGGCAGTGCGAGGCCAGGCGGCAGGCGTAGGTGGCCGGGCTGAAGGCGAAGCGGCCGTACCAGAAGCAGAGGATGAGCGCGTGGTGCGGGCCCCAGCAGAGGGCGTAGAGCGCGGCCACGGCCAGCATGGCCCGACCCGCGCGCCCCGTGGCCCGGCGCCGCGCCTCGGCAGCCACGGCGCCCGCGGGGCCCACGGCGGCCCATAGAAAGTGAAGCGTGCGCCCGTAAGCCAGGCTCACCACGGCCACGGGCAGCAGGTAGCCGGCGGCGAAGGTGGCCACGTCCAGGGCGCGCCGGTGCGCGTCCTCCCAGGCGGGCACACACAGCTCCAGCGCGCCGTAGCGCACCGTGCCGTAGTAGCTGAGATAGGGCGCCGAGAAGAGCGCCGCCAGCAGCCACACCAGGCCCACGGCGGCGCGCGCGTTGCGCGGGGTGCGCAGAGCCCTCGAGCGCAGGGGATGCCGCACCGCCAGGTACCTGCAGGCAGACAGGGGCGGGGGGCGCGAGCCCGATCAGCGGGTGCAGGGCCTGCTCCCAGCCTCCCTGCCCTCTGCCCCGTTGCCGTCCTTCTCCTCCTCTCCACCTACCTGGTGGGGAAGGTGAAGGCCTTAACACCGCGTGCTTAGAGCTCTGCCAGACATTCATAGAAATCATTAGCTAACCAGGTACCTACTTAGGTGGCTGAGATTTGAGGATCACAGTTCGAAACCAGCCTGGGCAGGAAAAGTCCATGAGACTCTTATCTCCAATTAGCCACCAAAAACACTGGAAATGGAGCTGTGGCTCAAAGAGGTAGAGTGGTAAGTGACGAGAAAAAAAAAAAAAAAAGAGCTCCAGGACAGCAGCCAGGCCCTGAGTTCAAGACCCATGATTGACCAAAAAAAAAAAAAAAAATCATTAGCTGGAGAGTGAGCCCAATTTTGACCTTGTTGCAAGGGATGGGTGCAGGTGAGCTCAATACAAGCCAAGTGTGGGTAGTTAGAATGTATCCACTGAATGCATAGTGAGGTTCTTTTGCCATGTATTTCATAGGATAAGCACCTACTAAGTACCAGACTCCATTAACACATAAAACACACACCCGCTCCTGCGGATCACAGAACTTTCCTTCCTTTTCTCCCACCAGTCTCTTTGGTTACCCCTTCTCCTCTTCCTAAAGGAGAGGGTCTGCCCAGATTTTTCTCCCTAACCCTCCCCCCCAGGGGCCCAGCGCACCTGTCCACGGAGACGGCTGCCAGTGTGAAGCTGCTGGCATACATGGTGAGGTAGATGAACAGATGCACAACCTTACAGACGAAAGCCCCGAAGAGCCAGGCATCCAGCGTGTAGATGGCTGCCTGGAAGGGCACGCAGCACAGGATGAAGCAGAGGTCTGCCACAGCCAGGTTGAGGATGAACAGATCTGTGGTGCTGCCCGGCTCCTGCCAGGCACTGGAGCCCCGCTGCAGCAGCACTGCCAACACCAGCCCATTTCCCACCGTGCCCAGCAGGAAGATGAGGGCAAAGACCACAGGCACTGCAATGGCGCCCACACTCCCTGGGCTGTCCAAGGAAACGTTCTGGGTGTCGGCCATCTCCCCATCAGATGGTCACCTGGAAAGAGAAGCTCTACCCTCAGGCAGGAGCACAAGTTTTAGCCACCAGGCCCAGGGACCTAGTTCCCCCAGCCTGGATTTGGTCAGGTGTCTTGGCCTGAAGGCTCCTGGGAAGTGGGGGAGGGGAGAACAGAGCCAAAAGTCACTGCTAAGAACCACCTGTGTGAGTGAAAACCTAACAGTCACATCGGATGCTGTTCAGTGCCTTGGTTTCCTAGGGAACACCCCTAAAACCCAGGGCAAGGAGGGTCATGGCTAGAGACCTCAGGAGGCAGGTGGAGACACAGAATCGGGTGACGATGTCTCTGGGGGAGGGGCAGCGCCAGCCCCGGGAACTGGTATACTTTCCTTCTCAATGGGCCTCTGAAGCCCAGGGGAGCCCCTTGGATGTGGGGACTTGCTCTGTCAACAAGCTGTTGCTTCAGTAAAACCCAGGTGGCACCGCTGAGCCATCACACAAGCCAGTGTCCTGCCATCCCCATGAAGGGGGAAACTGAGGCCCAGAGAGGGGACATGTAGGGGTGGCTATCACACCTAGATGACAGATCTGGGAGTTGTTGCTAAGCGGGTTTCTTAACTCCTCAGCTCATCTGAAAGACTAGTAGGTGGTGCCCTTTGACAACCTGCGTGAGCTGGGGCACACGTGTACGTGTGCACTCTGTTCGTTCTCATCCCTGTCCCCACCCCACAGCCCCCCATGGCTCACTCTCTGTGGATGTCCTCCGGTGCCCCCTTAGTGTGGTGGACAAATTGGGAGCAGGTATAGGGAGTCAGGGAAGAGAGAAGCAAAGAAACGTCTCCCCTCACCCTAGCACCCAGCATGCAGTAGGGTGCTCCAAGCCCAGGAAGAGCAACGCTCACCTCAGCCCTGGGGACCGGGCACCTGCTGGATCCTGGATGAAGCAGCCAGGCTGGGACTTCCTCCTGGCTCGGCTGCTGCCCCTCAGTGCTTCCCTGCAGGTACAAGTCTGCCTCTTCTCCCCTCTTTCCTCTGTCTCTAAGGCCCCTCCCCTCCTCTGCCCTGCCCCCAGCTGTCTGCTGGGTTGGACTTGGCCATTCCTTCCGGAGTAGCCACTGGCCACCTCCTCCTCGGCCTTGATTTCCCCGGGGTGGCATGCTCTTCTGCTCCCTCCTCTCTGCCTCTGTGCTGTAGCGGCAGCCTCATTCTCTCTTTCTCACCCATTGATCTCGCTCTCTGAAATTGCTTTTGTAGTTAACCCCTCCATGCCCGGGGCCTAACCCATTCCATGTACTTCCACCTCCTATGGTGCTGCCAATGACTAAAACCTTTTTTCTCCTCTCTCTGCTCAAAGAAGGGATTTCCTAGGCTGAGAGACCAGAACAGGAGTCTCCTTCCTGGCAGACTAGTCTCAGATTCTTTGAATCCCCAGAGATCCATTTTTCTCCCTTGAGCTAGTTCCAGGGGCTTAATCTGCTGAAAACTAGATGGTTTATAAACCTGCCTTGAGTTTCATGTTAGCCTGCAGTCAACAGAGGAGCTAGTGAAGGCACTAGAACCAGGACATTGACTACACATCCATTTTATAAGACGTTTATTATGACCTGAAATGGAAAGCCTGGAGGGAGAAAGGTTTACTGAGTGATCTGTTAGGAACTGTAACCCAGGCAGGGAAGGAGGTTAACGGGTACTGGTGAATGGCCAGCACATGGCAAGGCTTGAATCCCTCCGGCTGCCTGCCTGGCATAGAGCAGCGAGGGAAATGGGTCAAAGCAACCAGGCGACTGCTAGGAGGTTAGACTAGTGAGGGCAGAAGGCGGTGTGTTGAGTGGGTTGGGCGAATGATTTTTCTCGAAGCAGAGGCAAGGAAGTCTGAGAGAGGAGAGAAAAGTGTAAATGTGCCAACAAAGCCAGGATTTGCAGTCAAGTTTGGAGGAGCTAGGAATGATTCCTGGGGACCCCTCTAGGCCTCTCTAAAGTTGGGTGCAACCCACCCCAAGTGCAGAGAATCTCTGAATCTTTTCATGTGTATCTTGGTCCTGGGGCTTGAGCACTGTGACTGAGGCTTTGTGCTGCTCAAGGTTAGTGCTTTTCATTTTGAACAGCAATTCCATTCCCCGTGTGTGTGTGTGTGTGTGTGTGTGTGTGTGTGTGTGTGTGTGTGTGCATGCGTGTGTAGTTAATTGGAGATAGAGTATTACAGACTTTCCTGCCTGATCCTCAGATTTCATTTCAGTCTCTTGACAGGTGGCACTAAATTTTAGGCTATTATAATTCATGAACACGGGAGACTTGTAGGATTCTAGACTGGGTATGATAGGAATTTTAGGATCATGGCTAGCAATGCAGTTAGACTCCCAGAAGCACGCCCCCCTCCCCTGCTCCATGAGCACACACACACACACACCAATCTCAGAATTAGCTGGAATGTCAGAGATCCATGCCACCCTACCACTCTAGCCTTGGGGTGCCCGCCGCAAGCAAGGCCCCTCCCTGCATGGGCTGGGCTCTTCACTTACTAGGACGAGGGATGGACAAGCAGGCAGATGTGATCCATAGAGGTAGGGGGGAGGAGAGACCACTACCAGAATCCCTGCAGCAGAACAGGCAGGACAGGTATTGCCATGGCCACAACCACAGAAATCCCATTGCTACCTTTGCTTCTCCTGCTGCTCTTGGTGGCTGAACCTTGAACCCAGTGCTGGATGCAGGGGATGTGGGACGAGGTCTGGGAGCTCTGAAGGACACAGCCTTCGGGTTGGTTCCCAACTGACCCTGTGGCTGCTGTTTGTCCTGCCAGCCTGGGATTACTGTATGTGTCAGAGGTGAAACATGGGTGTCTGGAGGTGCCTGTGGGGTGCCTCTGCTCCTTTCTGGATGATGGTGGAAGACCCAGGCCTAGGCATGCAGAGCTCAGAGCTGGCCGATGGTACAGAACACTGTCCTGACGTCACCAGCTGGCCCAGGTGCTGGGCAGGGAGCTCAGTACCAGCTTGGGAGCTGCAGGAAGCTGCTGGCTGGTAGAGCTGGCCTGGACTTGTGCCCAGGCTCCGCTGCATACACTATACCAACTGTGGCACAGCCCCCCTCCGCTGCTCTTGGCCTCTGGGCATGACCTGCCAGCCTGGGCAGACCACATACTTCAAGCCACTGACCTAGCAATTCTGGCCACCAGACATGTCACCCCCTGCCATGATATACCCAGCAGTGGCCTGCCCAGCGCTCATGCCAGCCTCAGATTCTTGAAATCCCAGCACCTAAATACCTGCAGGACTGGGGTGCAGAGCAGCCCCGATCACCCATCTCAACATAGGTGGGCACAGGGCTGGAGTGGACCTGGTCCTTGTTTCTAGACCTCAATAAAAAATAAGTCTTTTGCCAGGCACTGGTAGCTCACACCTGTCATCCTAGCTACTCAGGAGGCTGAGATCTGAGGATCACAGTTAGAAGCCAGTCTAGGCAGAAAATGCTATAAGACTCTTATCTCCAAATAACCACCAGAAAACCAGGAGTAACTCTGTGGCTCAAAGTGGTGGTGTTAGCCTTAAGCTGAAGAGCTCAGGGGCAATGCCCAGGCCCAGAGTTCAAGCCCCATCACATAGACATACACACACACACACACACACACACACACACACACACACACACCAAAAAAAGAGAGAAAGAAAGTTCCACCCCAAGTAAATTATGAGTTCCTCAAGGCCTCACACTGGCATGGTGGGATGGAAAGGCTTCTATCTCCTAGGGAAGAGGTGCAGTGGGTCTTGGAGGCTGGGGCATTGGCAGCAGCAAAGGGATCTCCCTGGTGGCCCTGTCTGTGTGTCATCCAAACAACTAGGGTGCAAAGCCTCCAGCCCAAAGGGGGGCAGGGCAGGTGTAGTCTGGGTTCCCTGAGCCCCATGGGAGCTGGTATTTAACTATAGGCCTTGAAAGCCCTGGCAGAGGGGCTTGAACAGCAGGGAAAACTGAAGCACACACCAGGAATGGGACCTGCCCCAAACCGTGGAGCCTGGATGCCACACAGTCAGGGCTCCCTTTACCTATGATCCACATTCTTTTCTTTGAGATCACAATTCTTGCCTCTCTTCCACAATAGGTCTAAATCCTCAGCCCCCTGTCCCCTCTTTTTTTGATGCTGGTACTGGGGCTTTAATTCGGGGTTTTTGTTCCTTGGCTTTTTCTGCTCAAGGCCTGTGCTTTATCATCTGAGCCACACAATTCCACTTTCAGCTTTTGGTGTTTTAGAGGCTGATCCTGAAGCTTGAACTCAGGGCCTGGCCATTGTGTCCTTCAGCCTTTTTTTCCTCAAGGCTAGCACTCTACCACTTGAGCCACAGTTGATTTCGGACTATTTGGAAAGGAGAAGAGTCTCAGACTTTCCCACCCAAGCTGTCTTCAAACTGCAAGCCTCCAATCTCAGCTTCCTGAGTAGCTAGGATTACAGGCATGAGCCACTGGCACTTGGCAATAGCAAATTCTTTGGATGAGGCCCTGAGAGTGAGGCATTCACCAGGGATAGACCAGGGGGCTGATATAGCTTTGTAGAATACCATGGGAAAGGGTCCACAGGTGGATTCTAAGCTACCTTCCACAGAGGTACAGAATCCAATCAAGCCAAACAGCGGCCTTTACTGAGCTTCCAGACGCCATTTTCATTTGGGGAAAGTCAGCCCTAAGGTCCTCAGAGGCCCAGCCTCTGTGCTGGTTTAACTGGTGACAGGATGGGGGCCCCTCAGAGAGAATAAAGCAGAGTCAAGCGTCTCAATATTTTCACACCATTGTTTTAAAATGTCATGGCCACAAGCACAAGCTTCTTGTGCTTAGAACATTGAACCAAGGGTCAGAGCCTCTGGTCTGTGATGACCAAAAGCCTCTTTGTCCCTGAGACAGCAGAGACATTGGCTCTGCTTATCCCCACCTAGGATTTAGGCCAGCACTCCATGCAGCCGCCCCACCTCCACGAAGGCTTCCACGCAGCGGTCAATGTCCTCCTCGCTGTGCACAGCTGAGATCTGTACCCGGATGCGGGCCTTGCCCTTTGGGACCACAGGGTAACTAAATCCAATGACAAAGATGCCTGGGAAGGTAAGGGCATACCAGTGTCAGGTGGTTTGGGCAGCATGACACATTAACACCTACTTTCCTGGGGCCCACAGGGGGCAAGTGGGCTGCCCAAGAGCTTACACGAGGGTGGAGGTGGGGGCGTCCTCAGGGCACAAGAGTCAGGTGAGACAGCTGTTCTGGGAGAGGCAGTAGTCACAGGAGCAGGAGCATTTGCACTTTACAGGTTTCCCTTTGGGCCCCACTGGTCCCCTTACCTCTCTTCAGCATGTCATCCGCCATGCAAGAAGCCAGCCGAGCATCTCCTAGCATCACAGGGCAGATGGGGTGATTGGCTCCTGAGATGGTAAAGCCAGCAGCCTGCATCTTACTGCGGAACCTGTGGACACAGCTTCATGTCTCATAGGGCATTGCTATTTGGATCTGACAGGCATGTGGCCCCCGAGTCATGACCAGTCAAGACAGAGACACAGTCCCTCAAAGGCCAAGAGAGGGCACTGGGCAGGGGGCAGGCAGAACAAAGAGAGGTATAAAAAGTAGGATTGACAGCTGGGTGCAGTTGCTCACATCTGTAATCCCAGCTACTCAGGAGGTTGTGATCTGAGGATCCAGGTTCAAAGCCAGCCCAGGTAATACAAAGCAGAGAGCATCATCTCCAATTAATCACTAGAAAATGTGAAGTGGGGCTGTGGCTCAAGGGTTGTTTAGTAGCCTTGAGCTAAAGAGCTCAGGGACAGCATCCAGGCCAGAGTTCAATCCCCATAACCAAAAAAAAAAAGTAGGATTGAAGCCGGGTATGGTGGCTCAAGCCTGTAATCCTAGCTACTCAGCAGGCTGAGATCTGAAGATCACGGTTCAAAGTTAGCCCCAGCACTAAAGACTAAGAGACTCTTACTCCAATTAACCACTAGAAAACTAGTAGTGGTGCTGTGACTCAAGGGGTAGGGTGGTAGCCTTGAGCTGAAGAGCTCAGGGACAGCGCCAAAGCCCAGAGTCTGAGCCCCATGACCCTCAAAAAAAAAAAAAAAAAAAAAAAAAAAAGTAGGACTGACAAGAGGGGCAGAGATGGAAGGAAGAAGGGCCAGAGGTAGAGACACGAGGGAAGGCACTAAATATAGACCAGGGACTGGGAGGCACGTAGCATTTGCCCCGCCCCTCAGTCCATCCCATCCGTGCTGGGAACTGCACCGGTGAGTTTTGGCAGCCATAGACTGGATGAAGGTGTTGTTGTCCATGAGCAGATCCAAGGCCTTGGAGGCACAGCCAACAATAGCAGGTGGCAGGCTGTTGGAGAAGATATAGGGCCGGGCACGCTGCCGGAGCAGGGACACCAGAGCCTCGGGCCCTGTGGTGTAGCCCCCTGAGAATTAAGGAAGAGGTGACAATTGGTCAGGGGCCAGAGCCTTCCAGTCCATGTTTCTCTCAGCCCACCTGCCCTCCTGACTCTATCAGGGCCACGGGAATGGATGAAGCACCCCAGGGACCTGCCCCTACCCCACCCAGATACCTGATGCTCCACCCAGCGCCTTCCCCAGAGTGGAGTTGATGATGGTGACCTGGTCCATCACGCCCAGCAGCTCGTCTGTGCCCCTGCAAGGGAAGTGGCCACCACTGTCCCTGGCTTCCAATGCCAGGGTCAGGCTGGGCCTTGCTCTCCTGGTTTCCCAGCCACCCTCAGGAACCCCACCCAGGCCTCAGGGGGCCATGTGCTGCTCCCACCGTCCTGTGGGCCCCAGGAAGCCAGTGGCATGGCATTCATCCACAAAGACCAGGGCACCGTATTGAGAGGCGAGGTGGCAGATCTCCCGCAATGGCGCGATGTCACCATCCATGGAGAAGACTCCATCGGTGGCCACCAGGCGTAGCCGGTGCTTCTGCAAGGTACACAAGCAGGTGTGGGGGGTGGGGGCTGCGCCAAGCTTCCACCTGCTCTCCGGGCTGCTTGGCATGGGGACAGCTTTTTCCTCATCCGGGCCTCTGAGCCTCTCTTCTCTGGGCTTCTCTTCTCAGGTGGTTTGGAGCTACACTTAGCCCAGAGCACTGAGAAGGGGCTTGGACCTCTCCCAGGACAGGTTCTAGAGGAAAGTTGGAGTGGGGTCAGGTCCTAACCGTGCATCCACTGTGCACGCCTGTGCATGTGTGTGTGTGTTCTGGGGTTTGAACTCAGGGCCTAGCTGTTGCTCCTTAGCTTTTTTTATTCAAGGCTGGTGCTCTAACGCTTGTGCCACAGCTCTACTTCCAGCTTTTGGCTCATTCATTAGAGATAAATGTCTTCTGGATTTCCCTGCCTATCCTGGCTTCAAACTATGATTGTCCTCAGATCTCAGCCTTTTGAGTAGCTAGGATGACAGGCCCGAGGCACCAGTGCCCAGCTTGCCACCCACATCTATGCCTGGTGCCTGCTGCTGGAAGGTGCTTGCTGCCTTCAGGAAAGCTTGGGCCTGAGAAACTTGAGCTCTAGACCTGGCTGTTACAAACCTTCAGGCTATTGGCTAGTGAAGAGGGAGCCTCTCTGAGCCTCATCTTTTTTGTTGTCGTTGTTGTTGTGGGTCATGGGGCTTGAACTTGGCTTAGCCGCTGTCCCTGAGCTCTACCCTACCCTTGAGCCAAGCCCCCCTTCCCCGTTTTCTAGAGGTTAACTGGAGATAAGAGTCTCAGGTCCTTTCATGCCCTGGCTGGCTTTGAACCTTGATCCTCAGATCTCAGCCTCCTGAGTAGCTAGGATTACAGGTGTGAGCCACAGTGCCTGGTGGAGCCTCATCTTTGATAGAGGACACTGAGGGTAAGTTCAGGCTTTGTCCTCAACCCACCTGGGCTTCCTGCAGCTTGGCTTCTAGATCAGCCATGTCCAGGTGGCGGTAGCGATACTTATGAGCCTTGCACAATCGAATGCCGTCGATGATGGAGGCATGGTTCAGCTCATCTGACAGGACAGCATCCTCGGGAGTCAGCAGAGCCTGGAGGGAGGCAGTGACGGTCTGGCCACCCCCATGACCCAGCTTCCCGAGTCAAAATCCCACTGCTAGCCAAGACAGGGAAGCATTGTGTCCTTCCCTTCTGCCCGGCTCACTGGTGCCCCAGCACCAGGCTGGATAAGACATAGCAGGAAGAAACACTGAGTCCCAGGTGTTCCCAGCTTTCTTGCTGAGCTGGTTAGCGTGAAGTTCCTGGAAGCTGGGCTCCTCACAAGTCCCAGCCTCCATTAGCCAACCTCATCCAACCTCCATACAGAAAGGGCACTGGAGCATGCAGGTGTGGCACCGGCCTATGACCAGACTCCCCGACTGCCCACCCTAAGCCCTCCATGGTACCACGTACCTCAAAGAAACCAGCATTGGCATCAAAACAGCTGGGGAAAAGGATGGCTGCCTCCCGTTTATGGAAGCGGGCTATCTTGGCTTCTAGATCCTTGTGGATGGTCTAAGGGAAGTGTAAGAGACAAGCAGGTGTTAAAGAAGCCTGGAGAGGGTGCCAGGAGTTTGGCCTAGTGGTAGAGTGCTTGCCTAGCATGCATGAAGACTCGGGTTCAATTCCTCGGTACCACATACATAGCAAAAAGCCGGAAGTGGTGCTGAGGCTCAAGTGTTAGAGTGCTAGCCTTCAGAAAGTCCAAGGACAGTGCTCAAGCCCTGAGCCCAAGCCCAGGACTGGCAAAAAAAAAAAAAAAAAAGAAGCCTGGAGAGGGTAATGAATAAGTCTTAGATGACAGAGACTGAAGATAGCCACAAATAGATGACCCCAGCCCGAAGGACTGCAGCCTCAGCCACATGTTACCCCAGACCTCAGGAGTCTAACAGATCTCCCAATGAGGTGTTCTGGGCTCAAGTCTGTGGAACTACAAATGCTGATAGGAAAAATATACCTTCCTAATGTAAGGCTGTTATTCCATGGCCAAAATAAGGGTGGCATAAGTAACTTTGGGCCTCTACTTGTTAGATGTGAAAGCTGTTTGGTCTGGATGAGGGTCCAAAAGTGTCTGATGGCAGAGGAGTTCTCATTTAGAAAGGAAAGAAGTGACAATCACAAACAGGAATGGGTCTCCTTTTTTTTTTTTTTCTTTGCCAGACCTGGGGCTTGAACTCAGGGCCTGGGCACTGTCCTTAGACACTTTTGCTCAAGGCTAGTGCTCTGTCACTTGAGCCACAGTGCCACTTCTGGCTTTTTCTGAGTATGTTGTACCAAGGAATCCAATCCAGGGCTTCATGCATGCTAGGCGAGTACTCTACCACTAGGCTCCAGGCTCTTTTTCTTTTTCTTCTTTTTTTTAAATGTCAGTTCTAGGACTTGAACTCAAGGCCTTGCACCCTTGCTTGGCTTTTTCACTCAAAGCTTGCACTCTACCATTTGAGCCCAGCTCTACTTCTGGCTTTTTGCTGGTTAACTGGAGATAAGAGTCTCACTGTCTTTTCTTGGCTTGGGCTGACTTTGAACCTCAATCTTCAAATGGCAGCTTCCTGGGTAGTCAGGATTACAGGTGTGAACCACTAAACCTAGCTTGAATCAGAAGGGTTTTTAGCAAAGCAGGTCTTTCTGCTCTACTCTTGCTCCCCTGTATCTCTGGGGCTTACAATGGGTTTAGAGCCCTGGGATTAGCTGATCTGGCTAAAGCAGTCTTGCTGACTGTGGGAAGTAGACAGCTGTGTACCTGGGTTCCACAGATGAAGCGGGAAGAGCTAAGGCCAGCTCCAAAGTCCTTGAGAGCCTGCACACCTGCCTGGATCACTTCAGGGTGGCTGCTCAGGCCCAGGTAATTGTTGGCACAGAAGTTGAGGATTCCTGGGGAGTAAAAGAGACAGGCAGAGCAATTCAGGCAAGCAAGGCCCACAAAAGTGATCACCAGGCCCTGAGGAAAAGTATCAGAAAGGAAGTGAAGGTGAATCTGCCCTGAGGCGAAAATAACTTCACAGGACGATCCACTCTAGGACCAAGGCCAGGTTGGGGTCCCCAGCAAGCACCGAATCTAATACCACAGGAGAAGGGGGAGGAGGATTTTCCTTTTTGCCAGTCCTGGGCCTTGAACTCAGGGCCTGAGCCCTGTTCTTGGGCATTCTCAGGGATAGAGCTTTATTACTTGGGCTACAGCACCACTTTCAGCTTTTTTCTATGTAGGTGATACCGAGGAATCGAACCTGGGTCTTTGTGCATGCTAAGCAAGCACTCTTCCACTAGGCCCAGGATGAGGATTTTCTCCCTGTGTTGTATGTGAAAGGTAAGAAATTTAAACTTTGGCCTCAAACCACATTCCACTTGAGGAGGAAGGAGGAACACACCCCTTCCTCCCAGCTTCTCTTGCCTCTGAAGACCACCAACCTCCCACCTCAGCCTTACTTTGTCCCAAACAAAAGAATGGTGAGGATTGGACCTTGGAGACCATAGTTTATTTTCTGCCCATACAGAATCACACCCCCAAGCAGGGTGCCTGCGAGACTTCAAAACCCAATTCTTTAGCCCAAAGTGAACACAGCTGACCTGGAGGAAGGTTCTCAGCCTGGCAGGCAAAGTGCAGGACATGGGTATCCAAATGTCCAAATTTCCCCTCTTTTTCACCCCCTTGTTTTGTGTTTTAATTAATTTATTTTTATGCTGATACTGGGGCCTGAATTCATGGCCTTACACTTTTATTCAGCTTTCTTTCTCTCTTTTTTCACCAGTCCTTGAACTCACAACCTGGGTGCTGTCCCTGTGTTTTCTGCTCAAGGCTACAGCTCTGTCACTTAAGCCACACCTCTACTTTTGGCTTTTTTAGTTGGAGAGTGTCTTGGATTTATCTGCCCAGTCTCAGATCGCAGATTACCTTGAATGCCTGGCTTACTCAACTTTTTGGATCTATCCTTTGAACCACAAATTCCAGTTCTAGCTTTTTGTTTTTCAACTGGACATTCTCCAATTATGATACAAAGTCGTGTGGATTTGTCTGTCCAGGTTAGCTTTGACCCATGATCCTCAGATCTCAGCCTACTGAGTTGCTGGGGTTGCAGGCATGCGCCATGAGCTCCTGGAACAGGATCCGAAACAGGATCCCACGTAAGTTTCCCAGACTTCGAGTCTTTTTCTCTTGTTTTTATGGGCTGGCTCCCGGTCTACATTTCTGTGCACCAAAAAGTGCTCAGGGGTAAAACTCCCGCCCTTGAAACGGGTTTAACCGGGTAAACCTTGGGGAGCCAGGGAGCGCCAGGGAGCACCAGGGAGGACCGCCACGGGGCGCCTGCGGTGACACCAGCGGGGGCTGCCCCACCGCCCGGCTGACTCGGGAGCCAGCATTCCCGGGTAAGCCCGGAAGGGACCCTCGGCCACCCGGCGGGGTGGGGAGACCCCCGGGACGCAAGTTACCTCCGGAGACGCCGTCCACGTGGATGTGCGAGCCCTGCGGGGAGGCGAGGACCCTCTCATGCTTCCACAACCCAGACCCTTGGATCCCTTCCAGCTCCACCTCCAAGAGGCCCTTCAGCTGCGCCAGCGAAGAGTGTGCGCGGCGTCCGAGAGGGGCTGCAGACGCCGCAGCGCGCCAGAAACCCCCAGCCCACATCGCGCCGGCCAGCCAGCCGCGGGAGGACGCCGCCGGGACCAGCGCTCCGCGAGCCCGGACTCGCCCGTCACGTGGGAAGGGCCGGGCCCAGGCAGCCAATCAGCGCGAGAGGGACCACCTTCAAGGGGACGGAGGGGCGTGGCCTGGCCGGAGGGCGTGGCCTGGCGGTAACCGCGGAGGACCGAAGTGGATTGATTTGTTGGTGGAGACTGGAGGGGGGACGCGGAGGGGGCGGGGGAGTCGCGCCCGGTCCCGCCCCGCCCCCCGCCCACACACTCACCTTGGGAAAGGAAACCGGGTGTCCCCCGGACACCCAAACCCAGGCGCCCGAGTGCTCGGAACCCTCCCTCGAAGCTCAGATTCAAGCTCCCCCCCACCCCGCCCAGTGTTTCCCCCAATTGTTTCACATTCTCCTCTAGCTTAAAAGTGAGGGGGGGAGAAACACACACACCAAGCAGGGGTTCCTTTTCCAATTTTATTTTAAAGTTTTAAAATTACAACGACAGCAATTTTTTTTCCCGGCAACACAAATAACACTTGTTTAAAAAGGTAAGGGAGGAAGAGTGCGCAAGTGCGCGATCTTCCTATTAAAAACAAGAGAAAGACAACTGTACAGATTTTTTCTCCCAGCTCCTGGTATGAGGCGTATGGATCGCCCTAGCTATGCATATGTACATATGGACACACACACACACACACATGCACCAGACCTAAAACTACTCAACAAAATTCCAGCTACTTAAGTCCTTATTCTCCCTGCTCCCCACTACTAGCAAAGACTCAAGTTAAAAAGAGATTGGGAGGCTTGTGAAGTAGCTGGGGCTGAAGCCCCAGCAGACCAAGCAAAGCTACCCTAAATACAGGAGGAGCAGACAAGAAGAAAGCCTTCTGCTAGGATGCAATCCACCACTGAATGAGTGGAAAAACCCCAGTTTCAATAGGGCACACTGAGGCACTTAGTTGACTGACTCCCCATCCTTCCCACCACCCAAAATTTCCACTACCACTTAGCAAGAGATTTTTGCTAAGCCACAGAGAGCTCCCTGCCCCATGGAAGTTCCCAGCTGCCTGGGAGAAGCTACATTGTCTGCAGGGAGCTATCTCTAGAATTCCCCCTTCTCTCCTTAAGACAATAGGGAGGCCACAGGGCAGACTAACAGGAAATGAGGGGGGACCAGCCTGGACACCCCTACTGCCAACCACTGCCAGGGGGCCAGTTTGTCACCTTCCCCTCCCCACCAAAGGCTAAAACTCCCAGAGTGCCCAACATAGAGCTCCTGCACCTCCTCTCAATCAGCAGAACCAATTGCCTTACTGGTTCTCCCCCATCCGCCTTCACAGCAAACAAACCACCCAGGAAAACACAAAAGTCCACTCAAGTCCCTAACCCCAGAAGACTGACAGCAAATGGCCCGAACAAAATAGAAGTCTGTTCTCATTCTGGAGTTGAGACGTGTTGCTGCTCTTCTTGCCCGACTGGTTAAGGGAAAAAGAATTTGTCCACAAATATCTTGAGGCCTCGGAATTCTGTGTCTTATAAAGTCAGACTAGAATGGGCAGAGGGGGTTGCAGGTGAAGACCAAGAGAGAAGAAAGGAGAAAGTATTTACAGAAGAGAGGAGAGGGGACGGAGTGTCTGCAAGCTAGGGCTTGGCTGTCACTTCTTCTTGCCCGCCCTCTTGGCACTGGACTTGGCTTTGGGCTTCACTGGTTTTGCCTTCTTGGGTTTGGATGCTTTGACAGGTTTGGCTTTGACAACCTTGGGTTTTTTCGCTTTCTTGGGCGTGGCAGCCGGCTTCTTCTTGGCCTTCTTGACCGGGGTGACTTTGGGCTTCTTGCTCGAGGCTTTGGGGGCAGCCTTCTTGGGTTTGGTTGCCTTCTTTGGCGCGGCCACCTTCTTGACATCCTTTTTGGTCTTCTTGAAGGCCACTGACCTCTTGGGCTCGTCGCTCTTGGCTAGCCGGAAGGAGCCCGACGCCCCCACCCCTTTGGTTTGCTTGAGGACCCCGGTGGTGACCAGGCGCTTGATGGACAGCTTGATCTGGGAGTCCGCGTTCTCACCCACCTTGTAGTGGCTCTTGATGTACTTCTGGATGGACTGTCGCGACGAGCCTGCGCGGTTCTTCTCGGCCTGGATGGCGGCCACGATCATGTCTGAATACTTGGGGTGGTCTGTGGACTTTTTGGAGGTCTTGGCCCTCTTGGGCTTGGCCGCGGGGGTGGACGTGGAGTTCTCGGTCATGGTGGTGGCCCTGTCCGACCGAGCCTGCTGTGCAAGGCGCCCGGCGGAGCTGGCCGCGCTGCTCCGAGGCTGCGCAAAGGCGGACGCCCGCCCGGGGATCCGCTCTCGGGACCCCGGCTGGCAGGCCCGGCCCGGGCGCGCGGTCGGGGGCGCCGCAGCCACCGCACCCCGGCGGGGCAGTGCAGGAGGAGCCGGGCGCGCTGGCCGTGCGGGGCCCGGCGGCGGTGGGCGCGGGCCGGGGCTGCGGCCGGGGCTCAGGCTCGTGCTGGGGCTCCGCCTGCGCCGCCTCCCTTCTCCCAGCTCCGCGTCTGGCGCTCGGGCGGCGCATCCGGGTATTTAGCGGCGGCGGGCGGACCGCGGTGAGGACAGGGCTGCTGGCTGCCTGCTCCCGGCCCGGAATGGCGCCGCGCCGCCGCCATCTGTGTTTCTTCCGCTCGGCAAATCCGATCTTAATCCTCAGCCCGGGCCTTCCCGCGCCTCGCCAGCCCCCTGGGAGGCTGCCCGGCTCCCCGCGCCTCCCCGCTGGACCCCCAGCCGGCTCGGCCGCCGCCCCCCGCGCCCGCCAAGCGCCCCAAACGGCGCCGAGGGCCGCTGGGGCACCGGGACATTTCCCCTTTGCGGGGGGCTGGCTCCGCCGTGCCGGGGAGCCCCGCGACGGGGAACCTCTCCTAGGAAAGCTGTCCCCTGGGGCTACCGGGGACCCCCACTCCCGACCTCCTGCGGTGTCCCCCAACCTGCGGGAGCGGCTGAAAAGCGACCCCAACTAACACACGCGGCCCCGAAGTGGGCGACTCCCAGCCGGGCCGAAATGGGACAGGGGGAGGGGTCGCTTTCCCGGGGTCGCCGGCCTCTCGGGGGTCCCCCCGCCGCCAGCCCCCCCGCACCCCAGGGCCCTCTCTGCCCACGGCCCCCCCCGAGGAAACTTTCCCTGGAAGAGTTGCTCGGGCACTTTCAAACTTTGTCCCTTCCCCCTCCGGGGCCGCCTGGCCCCCAGCGCGGCCCCCCGGCCTCGGCGTCCGGGCCCCCCCTGAGGACGAACCCCGGATTCGACCCGGGCTCCCGGAGAGCCGGGGAGGGGCCGCTCGGGGGTCTGCTCGTCCTGAGGCCCCCCACACCGCCCCATGTCCTCATTTACATGCTTCTCAGCCTGCTGGCCCGGGTGGGTGAGGCCTAGCCCGCCGCCCCCACCCCCCATGCCAGCTCTGGGGGTGCAGCCTCCTCTGCCGGGGCCCCTTGGAGTCGGGCTGTGTGCAGGGGGGCGGGGAGCACTCCAGAATGGAAGATTGCGCCATCCTGGGGACCCTAGGATAAGGAGAGGCCCTGGATGCTTTAGCGACTCAAAAACGGGGTGCTTGCGAGGGAAAAGCGAAGACGGGGTCACATTCATGGAACCCTGAGGAATCCTCAGCAAATGCACGAGGAGCCCTGGCGGGGACCACGGCCATTTTACATGCTGGGAGAGGAGATGTCTTTGTTCCAATGCATAAGTCTCCCCGGCTGCTAGGCCATACAGACAGCTGGACAGGGGGTGTCATGGTCTCTGGGGGGTTCTGAGGTACAGAGGGACTGCAGAGGCTTTAAGGCCAGTGGAAGGGACTCCGGAGAACCTGAGACCCCTGGCCCCTTTGCCCTCAGCAGCCACCCTGCATTAGGAGGAGTCTGCGATACTTGCTGTCAGGGCCACGTCCCCCCAAACCTGCTTGTATTCACTTAGCAACCAGGTCTCCCACTCTTTAATTAAACAGTACCCTCCCTGGGGTTTGGGGTTTGTAGCTGGTCAGAATGATGAACAGTCTCTAGTAAGGAACTGTTTGCAATCCTGAAGGGAAGGGGCGTGGGGAAGGGTTACATTGGTGGAGGGAGTCACCTTAATTGTAGTGGGGGGGTGATGTCCCAGGGCTCCTATGGGACCAGGGGAGTCTCTGAAGCCAGAGCAAAATAGTAAGTTTGCCCCCCCCAATCAAGGATGGATTCATCCAAAACATGGAGATGGGGGAGGGGCGAGGGAAAGGGGCTGGTGTCAGATGCCTTCTCCTCTATAACCCAGGCAAAAAAGAGAGGGAGTGAAGGGCCAGGTTAGTTCAAAGGGTCAGGGTTCTCTGTTCTGATGTTCATTGTCCAGAAGTTTCCTGACTGAAAGCACAACACTGTGGAGGAGGTTTGTTTTGGTTATATTCAAAGACATTCTCCAGCATCTCACTGAGACCTGGAAAGGGGGAAACTACCCCCAATACCCACCCCTGTAGCTAAGACCTTCCCCCCCCCAACCCCAGAGACCTTCCCCAGAGAAATGCCCCTCCCCACTCCTTTCAGGTCCCTCAGAACCAGGCTGAGGGAATCCAAAGACAATATGTTGACATTTTCATTGTAAAGCGCTCTGGTGTTTCCTGAGCCCTTGCCCCTCCCACCAGGGTAGCCAGAGAATAAGATCACCACCTCATCACCCCTTCTTCGCAGGCCTTAACAGGAGGATGGGGCACCTTCCACCCCATTCCAGACTTGCCATTTTCTCCCGCAACTAAAGCTAGAATTGGGGGAGGGGTCGCCCTGGATAGCTGGGTTTCCAGCCAGCAGATCCCCCCTCTGCAATACCCCGGTTTAAGGGAGCTGGGAGGAAGAAATGGGCCTCCAAAAGTAGGGAGCAAAGGTTGTGGGGAACAAGGTGAGGAAAGGCTGCCTCCAGCCATGCCTCACCTTGCCTCTTGGACCGGGGTCCTCTGACTTGGTTAGGCCTGCTGAGCCATCACCCAGAACCCGGGCTCAGAGTGCAGGGCCCCCACCCTCTTGCTCTTTAAAAGCCAGGAGCTCTGGCACTGCCGGCAGCTGCTCCTGGGAAATGTAGTTCCCACTTGAATCCTGGTGCCACCCCAGCCCCAGCCCTTCCCGAACCATCTGCCCGCCACCTGCCGGGCTGGGGAGGGCCTCAGCTTCTCTGTCCTGCACATAGGTGCTCTGCCTGTCTCTGGGGTGCTGTGAGGGGTAGGAATGTGATAGGGTCGTTTTCTTACTAACGGGAGGCGGGGGGGGGGGGGATCTGCCTTTATGGAGCCTGAGGCTGCATAACTCCTCAGCAAAACCTCTTCCCTTGAAGCTCTTAACCAGATGCCAGCTCTTTGTATTCACTTAATACAGCCATGAAATAGTGCTCACACGCTGAGTTCAAGCTCCAAGTCAGACACAGACACAGACACACACACACACAGACACACACACACACTCTAAATTATGTATGTTGAAAAGTGATGGATACCAAAAATAAATGGAGTAGGGTGGCGCTGAGAAGAGCGGAGCTGGCATAGGGTTCCAGAGACCCCAGCAAGAAACTGACATTTAGGCAAATATTTCAAGGTGAAAAGGGAAGGAGACATTTTTATTTTAATTTGATAATTGGGTTATGGATGATGCTACTCCAGGCCCTCCATTTTGGCTTGGCTTTTCATTCAAGGCTGGTGTTCTACCACTTGAACCACAGCACCACTTCTGGCTTCTTGTTGGTTCATTAGAAATCAATCTCTCAGATTTGTCTTCCCTGGCTGGTTCCGAATCACGACTCCCAGATCTCATGCCCCTGAGTAGCTAGGATTATAGGTGTGAGCCACCAGGACTGCACATCTCTATTTGTAGAGAAAACCTGTCACATACCTAGTGCAAAGGTCCTGTGGCAGGCATTTGCAGTGTGGTTGACTCAAGAAGGCCAAGTGGAAGAGATGAGTTTTAAAAGGATCAGGCAGCTGGGTTTGGGTGGCTCACTCTGAACCTGGGCATATCGGAAGATCCAGGATACTCCCCCAAAGCCAGGCATCTTATTAGCCACCTTCATTCCCTCTTGTTGTATAAGGCAGAGATTAGGCTTGGGTGTCTTTAGGCATAGTTCCTCTCACACCTGCCCTGCCAGCAGCCCTGAGATGCCAGCAGATTTTTCCACACCTGTTCCAGCACTAAGCTGGGCCCAGCTCAGGTCCCTGGATACTGATTGCTGATTGTCATGTTGAAAACACCTGAGTTGGTTTGGAGGCACGTAGACACCACAGCAGTATTCAGCTCTGTGCTGGTCTGGGGGGGGGGGGGGTGAGAGGCCGCAGTGGTAAAAACTGAGTAGACATTGTTAGACTTCTGGTGCCCCCAAATCTTGCTGCTTTTCCATTTATTTTACTTTCTTTCTTTATCATATTATAAAGGTCATGTGCAGAAGGGTTACAGTTACACAAGTCAGGTAAAAGAGTACACTTTTTATTTCTGTCCATTGTGAGGCTTGAACGCAGGCCTGGGTGCTGTCCCTGAGCTCTTTCTTTTGCTCAAGGCTGCTGCTCTGCCACTTTGAGCCACAGTTTTACTTCCAGTTCCTGGTGGTTCATTTGGAGATAAGAATCTTGTAAACTTTCTTTCCAGGACTGGCTTTGAATTGTGATCCTCAGATCTCAGCCTCCTGGATATCTAGGATTGCATAGGTGTGGGCTACCAGCCCTTGGCTTTTTGGACACTGTCATCCCTCCCCTACCTCTCTCCCAGTTTGCTTTTCAAAGGATTAGAGCAACGCTCAGGCTGGGTGTAGAGCAGGTTTCCCCGTGCTGACGGCATGCCTGCAAGCTTAGCTACTCAGGACACTTAAGAGCTGAGGACAGCAGTTCAAAGCCAGCCTTGGTAGGAAAAGTCTTTGAGACTCTTACGTCTAATTAACCATAAAAAGGTAAAAGTGGAACTGTGGCTTGAGTAGTCAGGTGCCAGCCTTTTTTTTTTTTGGCCAGTGCTAGGGCTTGAACTCAGGGCCTAGGAACTGCCCTTGAGCTTCCTCAAGACTAGAAAGACTAGAGCTCTACCACTTGAGCCACAGCACCACTTCCAGCTTTTTCTGTGTATGTGGTTCCGAGGACTTGAACCCAGAGCTTTGGGCATGCTAGGCAAGCACTCTACCACTAGGCCAAACTCCTGCCCAAGAGTGCCAGCCTTGAGCAAAACAGTGCAGGGCCATCATCTAGGCCCTGAGTTTAGCCCCTAAACTAACACAAAACAACCCCCCCCCAAAAAAAGCTAAAACAAAGCAAAAAACTCACAGAGAAGGGAGGATACCACCAGTCTTGAAGGCATGGCAGCATCCCTTGTGCCAGGGACCTTTCCATCAACCTTCCTATGGTCTCATCTCTCAGTTTCCTAGTTTTGCTTCCATTCCCCAGTGACCCCTCTGTTTTCCCATTTGCCTATCCACCCAGCATAGTGTGGAACTCCAGCAACGTCCAGCACATTGGAGGGAAGACAACCCTGTGGTGCAGTGCAGGTTGGTGTGTGTGTGTGTTGTTGGCCCCGGGGGTTGAACTCGGGCTGGTGCTCCAGCACTTGAGTCACAGCTCTACTTCTGGCTTTTTGATGGTTCATTAAAGATAAATGTCTCACAGACTTTCTGGCCCAGGTTAGCTTCAAACCACAATCCTCAGTCTCACCCTCTTGAGCAGCTGGGATTACAGACATGAGCACTGGCACTCAGATGGCCTGTCCACCTGCTGGTGGCTGTGTGTGAGTAGAACGGGGCACATGCTTGTCCTCCGGTGACTTGGACCCCAGAGAGGGAGACTGGAATTGCTACCATTGTAAACTGCCATAGTGACAAGCGCCAAGCAGGAAGGGGTGACAGGAGTGACAGGTGCTGACTTGAGCGCATGGAAGCCAGTGTTTAAGGCGGAAGCCTTGGGCTCTGTGAGCCAGGGGAAGACGTTTGAAGCTTTGGCTTTGCTCTGGGGGCTGGTACGGTTGTGAACTGTGCCCGGGCTTACTAAGCAGGCGCTCTACCATTTGAGCCAGTAACCACTTTCACTTGGTTACTTTTCAGGAAGAGACTTCAGGGATGGCCTCCATCCTTCTATTTGTGGCTTCCCAAGTAGCCAGAATTGCGGGGTAGGGCAGCTTACCAGCTTGGTGGTTGAGATGAGATCTTGCTATGCTTTTGTTTTCCGCGTGGGCCAACCTTGTTAGATGTTCCCAATCTCCAGCTCCCACGTAGCTGGGATTTACAGGGGTGAAACATCCCCAGAGCAGCTGGACTATGGGCACGAGCCACCACACTCAGCCTTGGAAGTTTGTTGTAAGTGCCATAAGGGAGCATTGTGGAACTAGGCTTCATAAAATCATTCAATTATTTTAAAATAAAAACGTGCCGGCACTGATGGCTTACATCTTCTACTCCTAGCTACCCGGGAGGCTGAGATCTGAGGATCATGGTAGGAAGACAGCCTGGGCAGAAAAGTCCATGAGGCTCTTAGCTCGAATGAATCCCCCAACAAGTCCAAATTGGAGCTGTGGCTCGGGCAGTAGAACATTAGCTTTGAACAAAAGGATCTCAGGCACAGTGCCCAGGCACTGAGTTCAAGCCCCAAATGAGAGACAGAGAAGACAGAGGGTGGGGGGTAGGTAGGGAGGGAAAAAGGGGGAGGGAGAGGGAAGGAGGAGAGGAGGGAGGGAGGGAGGGGACACACATATGTATCAGGTTTGTGGTAATTCCCTGCAGCTGATAGATGGTTGGGTCACTTCCTAGACAATGTTTTCATGACCTTTTTCATCCTGGGACAAAGCAGAAGGAGCTGGAAACGTGCAGGGCTTCATTGCTGCCAGCTAATCAGCGTCACCTATCCACAGCTCAGCAGTGTGAACGCTGCCCGTTCAGCCATCCATGCACTGAACCAAAGTGGCAGCCGTGGAGGTGGGAAGCAGGGAAGCTGGGAGGATTGGGGAGGGCAAATCCAGAGGGCGGCCTGAGGGCTGGGAGTGAAGAGGAGGGAAGGACACCAGGCAGGGTGAGGTCCAGCATTGGCTCCAGGTCCTTGCTTTGGCCCCACCTTGAGCCTCAACTCTCACCCGCTTTCTCCAGTCAAGAAATCAATTATAATCCCACATGGGCAAAGAGTCAAACAGTCAGAAAGATAGACACGTTTCCAAAGCAACTGTTCACCAATTAAAGTTTAACTCATCTGACGGCACTAAACCTTCTTTTTCCCACAGCTTATTTTCATTTGTTATTATTGTTGGGATGATGTATCTTAGCGGGGTTACAGTTACATTCGTCAGGTAGCAGGTGCATTACTTCTCCCACATTGATACCCCTTCTCCTGTTTTTGTCCCTGTTTCCCTCCCTCCACCCCTAAACTAAACCTTAACAAACTTCCTAAACTTATCCCAGAGATAATCACCAAACACTGGGGTTTGAGTTCTCCAGCGATCAGCGCTTTACCCTGTGAGGCTCTGCACTCTGCCTTTGAAGAACTCATCTCAGTTCAGGCGGGAAGAATGTCTTGGCCATATTCAGCGGAGCTGGCTGGGGCCTGTCATCCTAGCTACTCTGGAGGCAGAGATTTAAAAGGATTTCAGTTTGAGGCCAGCCTTTGGGGGCAGGGGGTGAATCAGCTAGATCCCCATCTCAACTTATAATCTGGGCATGAGGTTTCACATCCATAAGGCTAGCGATGTGGAAGTCATAGGTGGGTACTTACCTGAAAAACAGCTAAAAGCTGAAAGGGTTGCAAGTGTGGCTCGAGTGGTAAAGACTCGAAAACATGAAGCTCTGTGTTCAAACCCCAGAACCGCCAAAAGGAGAACCACAGCCTTCACCTGGGGGTAGCTGAGGGAACCCAGGAGGAGAGACCTGGCTCCCATCAGTCCCTGAGAGGGACTACTGGTCAGCTGCCATCTGAGCCTTCAGTGGGCACAGAGGACACAGGCCTTTCCTGGAGAGGAGATGGGTCACTCTGTGGGAAGGAGGTGAGGCCCGCTAAGGACGTCATGCAGGATGCCTGTGCCATCAGTGGTGAGGGCTCCACGCCCTGTGTTGCCCCCACCACACCCCATCACCCTTCTCACTTCCAGGATCCCGGGCTGAGCTCACACAGGACTGGGGCAGACTGTGACCCTGGGGCCCAGCAGCATCCTCTGCCCCCAGTCCTCATGAAACAGCTCAGCTTCCTTTAGAGGATGGATGCAGCAGCCCCTGAGACTCTTCTGGAAGAGCCCTCAAGAGGGAGACACTGGGCTGAGTTTTAATCAATCGAAGTTGCAGTACTGAGCTGGAACTCAAGGTCCTTTTCTTGCCTAGTTTTCGGGAGTCACACATTTCTACAGTATTTTAATTCTATACAGGATTTTCATGTGTAAGAAAGAAAGAAAGAGAGAGACAGAAAGAAAGAAAGAAAAGGGTATCAACGTATGTGAATTAATGCACCTTCTATCTGGCAAATATCATGTAACCCTTTTATTAATTACAATAAAAAATATAAAAAAAGAAAGAAAGAAGAAAGAGAGAAGGAAGGAAAGAAAGGAGGGAGGGTGGGTGGGAGGGAGGGGAAGAAAGAATCACCCTTAAGAATATCAGAAACAAGACCTTTCCTATGACCCAGCCATACCATTCCTAGGGATCTACCCTGAGCATCATAACCCAGGATATGATAAGGACACCTGCACAGCCATGGTCATCACTGCACTACTCACAATTGTCCAGCGATGGAAACAACCCAGATTCTCCACGACAGAGGAATGGACACAAAAAATGTGGTACATTTAAATATACAATGGAATCCTACATAGCCACCAGACAAGATAAAAATAATGGCATTCGCTGGGAAGTGGATGAAACTAGAGCAAATCCTGTTGAGTGAGATAAGTCAGGACCAAAGGAACAAAAGGCAAAAGGCACATGGTCTCCTTGATATGTGGATATTAGATCTAAACAGTACAAGAGCCAGGACTCAATACTCAAGTATTCAAGGTCATTGACATGAACTTGGAGATACAAATATAACTAGATAGACATATGAATCTATGATGGGATATATATTATATAGATAGATTGATATGTATCTATGACATACAAACTCTCAGCTTAATTTTAATTTTGTTCTTAAGTTTATGTGCCAATGATTGCCTAGAGAGATCCTGTTCTTGAATACGTGTTTGTTAAAATTGCCATTTGAAATGCGATGTAAAAAATCAGTGTTAATAAAATCTTTTAATTAAAAAATAAAAAGAATAGCAGAAACAAGCCCAGCATTGTGTCTCATGCCTGTAATCAATCCTAGATACCTAGCTACACAGGAGCCTGAGATCTGAGGATCACAGTTCAAAGCCAGCCTGGGCAGGAAAGTCTTCTTATCTCCAGTTAATCACCAGGCCAGAAGTGGAGCAATGGCTCAAGTGGAAAAGCAGATAGAGCACTAGCCTTGAGCAGAAAAGTTCAGAGACAGTGCCCAGGCCCTAAATACAAACCCTAGAACCTGAACACACACACACACACACACACACACACACACACACCACACACACACACACACACACACACACACACACACACACACACACACGTCAGAAATATAATGAAAGCTAAGCAAACTGCAGGAAAGCTGAGGAATAGTCATAGCTTTAGCTAAAAGAAAAACAGTAACTGCCTCATAGGAAAAGTCCATAACAAGAGAGTCAACACTGTAGCCAGTGTGACCTCTGATTCCTGAGGCAGCGAACTTGAGCTGTTCTAAAGGCAGCACTGCCATAGTTTCCACTCTTGAGATGAAGGAAAGTTTTACAAAGGACAGCACCCTGGGCTCCACCCAGGTTCCCCCTCCCGGCCCACCCCCAGCAGAGCAGAGCGGGTTAGATTAGCATTCAAAATTATTTTTTTAGCCAGGAGAGCGGTGGCTCACATCTGTAAATTCTAGCTACTCGGGAGGCTGAGAGCTGAGGATCCAGGTTTAAAGCCAGCCTGGGCACTAAAGAACATGAGATCTTATCTCCAGTTAACCTCTAGAAAACAGAAGTGGGGCTGTGGCTCAAGGAGTAGGGGGATAGCCTTGAGCTAAAGAGCTGAGGGACAACATGAGGCCCAGAGTTCAAGCCCCAAGACACACAAAAAAAACGTTGTTATATATAAAGGTGATTGTACACAGGGATTACAGTTACATAAGTCAGAATATGAGTTCCTTCCTTCCTTTCCTCTCTCTCTTCTCTCCTCTCTCCTCCCTCCTCCCCCTGTCTGCCAGTCCTGGGCTTGGACTTAGGGTCTGAGCATTGTCCTTGGACTTTCTTAACTAGAGTTCTACCACTGAGCCACAGCACCACTTCCAGCTTTTTCTTTTTCTTTTTTTTTTTTAATTCTTTTTTGCCAGTCCTGGGGCTTGTTTATACTCAGGGCCTAAGCACTATCCTTGGGCTTTCTCAAGGTTAGAGCTCTACCACTTGAACCACAGTACCACTTCTGGCTTTTTTCTATGTATGTGGTACTGAGGAATCAAACCCGGGTCTTTGTGCCAAGCACTCTAGCACCATACCAAATTCCCAGCCCCGACCCCCGACCCTCTTTCTCTTTCCTTTCTTTCTCTAGTTCTAGGGCTTGAACTCATGGTCTGTGCATTGTTCCTGAGCTTCTTTTGCTCAAGATTAGCATCTACCACTTAAGCCACAGCACCACTTCTGGCTTTTGTTTTTGTCCATTGTGGGAGCTGTCCCTGAGCTCTTCAGCTCAAGGCTACCGCCTTACCCCTTGAGCCACAGTGCTACTTCTGGTCTTCTAGTGGTTAATTGGAGACAGGAGTCTCATGGACTTTAGTGCCTGGGCTATGACCTGTGATCCTCAGATCTCAGCCTCTGAATAGCTAGGATTACAAGCGTGAGCCACTGTACCTGGCTTGTCCTGTCCCAGAGCTTATTTTTTTGGGGGGAGGGGCAGTCCTGGGGCTTGCACTCTGGGCCTTGAACACTGTTCTTGGGCTTTCCTCAAGGCTAGTGCTCTACCACTTGAGCCACAGCCCCACCTCGAGCTTTTGCTATGTATGTAGTACCCAGGAATCAAACCTGGGCCTTCATGCATGCTAGGCAATCACTCTACCACTAGGCCAAACTCCCAGCCAGTCCCCCTGAGCTTCTATGCGTAAGCTGGCACTCTACCACTTGAGCCACAGCTTCACTTTCAGCTTTTTGGTGGTTCATTGGAGATAAGCGTCTCATGAACTTTTCTGCCCAGCTGGCTTTGAACCATATCCCTGAGTGGTGTGAGCCTCCAGAGTCCAGCTGTGTGAGGTCTTCTTGCAGGATCTGGCCAGGCTGAAGGAATGACCTCTAATGGCAAATACTATGGTGACCAGACCTGCTGAGACTGAGTCACTGCATTATTGGCCATTTTTTGTCCTCTGTGGGATGAGAACAGCCCCAGGCACTTCAAAGGCTCACTGAGAGCTTTAAGAGGGGCCCTCTATCAAATTCGCTCCTGGAAGATGCTCTATCAAAGGAAGCGCTTCTTCCTTGGCCCTCGGAGCCTGTCAGAACTCGTAAAGTACAATGGGACGCAGGGATGGCTCGCATGAGTCAGTCACAGACTCAGCCTTTTCATGTTCCACAAACTACCATTTGCCTCTCTCCCTTTGGCTTGGCTATGGGGCTTTTCAATGAGTTTATGGGGAGGCACAGCCTCTTGCCATTTGGCGTGGGCCTGGGGCTGTGCCTGTACGCTGGGTGCCTGGCTGGACAGTCATTCATTTCCTTGGTGAGTCATCAAACATGCATCAGCTGAGATTTCTGCACACTCCATGCTGGGTTGGAGGGCTCTGGGGATCGCTGAGTCAGAATGAGCCTCAGGCTCTTAATGTGGGAGACCCCTAGAGCAGATCAGATGTAGCCCCATCTGGGGATCAAGCAGGGCCTCAGGTGGTGGGTGATGACACTGAGTCTTGCTTTGCTTGGGGGGGGTGGGACGGGCAGGAAAAGAGTGGAGAGGAGAGGAGAGGCGGGAGGACAGGCCAGTACATAGGGGCTCCTTGGGAGCTGCAAGTGGCTTCCTGGTTTGGAAGCCCTGAGCCTAGGGAGCTGAGAGGAGAGGGAGGAGCTGTGGCTGGGGGAGAAGCTGGGACAAGGGGAGAAAATTCGGCAGGTGGAGAAACTGAGGCAGATGGAGAAGTTGACATAGGAGCTACAGCAGGGAGAGGAGCTGAGGTAGGTGAAAAAGCTGAGGCTCACGCCTGTAATTCTAGCTACTCAGGAGGTTGAGATCTGAGGACCATGGTTCAAAGCCAGCCTGGGCAGGAAATCACATCTCCAATCAAACACCCCCTCCTCCAAAAAAAAAGTGGAAGTAGAGCTAGGGCTCAAGTGAGAGCCTGAAGTCTTGACTGGTAAAGCTCAGGGACAGCGCCCAGGCCCCAGAGTTCAAGTCTCAGGGCAGGAAAAAAAAGCCAACCAACCTGAAACTGAAAACTGGTCTCGGTCTTCCCCCCCACTTCTTTTTCTCTCTCCTCCTTCCTCTCCTACCCCTCTCCCTCCTCTCTCTGCCAGTATGCAGGGCCTAGGCACTGTCCCTTAGCTTTTTCTGCTCAAGGCTAGCTCTCTAACACTTGAGCACAGTTTTTCTTCCAGCTTTTTGCTGGTTATTAGAGATTAAAAAAAAAAAGACTGTTGTGGATTCTAGGATTATAGGGATGAGTCACTGGTGACAGCCTGGACACTTTTTTATTTTTGCCTATCTTGGGGTTTTAACTCAGGGCCTGAGCACTGTCCTTGGGCTTTCTCATGGCTAGTACTTTACCATGTGAGCCACAGTACCACTTCCAGATTCCCTATGTATGTGGTACTGAGGAACCAAACCTGGGTCTTCATGCATGCTAGGCAAGCACTCTACCACTAGGCCAAACTCCCGGCTCCCAGCTGAATACTTTCTATGCAGACAGATTGCAGACATTCCAGACTCTCCCAAGACCACCATACTGTGAGGAAGCCCAGGAAGTGGCCTTGTGAAGAGTGGAGAGGCATCCCAGTTGAGGGCGCTCTGCCAGGAGGGAGGGACAGTGTGGGTGTCCCCAGATGACATGACTACAGCTGCTATAGAAGGACCCAAGAGAAGCTTGGATGACCAGATGAACTTGTTCCTCCTAAGATTAGAATTTCCTTTCTTCTGGCAATGCCGGGGGTAAAACCCAGAGCCTGTGCATGCTAGGCAAATATTGTGCCAGTGAGCTATATCCCCAGATCCTGGCTATTCCCCCTCACCCCTTTTCTTGTCTTTTAGGCAGCACTGGAGCTTGAACTCATCTTATGCTTGCTAGGCAGGTGCTCTCACCTGTTACGATAGCGTCTCAACTTTTTGCCAAGGTCAGTCCAAGCTACAATTGTATTTATATTTCTCACATACCTGGGATCATAAGCATGCATTACTAGTCCCAGCTACTGGCTGAGATGTAGATCTCAGGCCTGGGTGGCTTTGAACCACAACCACATTGATTTCCATAGTCGACAGGCATGATACTACAGTGCCCAGTTCTGGCTTATTCCTTTGTGTGTGTGCTGGTCCTGGGCTAAACTTAGGGCCCAGGTGCTGTCTCTGGGCTTTATTGCTTTAGGATAGTACTCTACCATTTGAGTAACAGCTCCTCTTCCGGTTTTTCTAGCAGTGAACTGGAGATGAGTCTCTCAGACTTTCCTGCCCAGGCTGGCTTTGAACCAGGATCCTCAGATCTCAGCCAGAGGAGCCAGGATTAGAGGTGTGAGACACTGGCATCTGGTCCTGGCTTATTCTTTCTTAAGGCAGTTTTTTTTTTTTTTTTTTTTTGTATTGAGACACAGTCTGTAAACAGGAACATACCTTTCAGGGGGTTTGAACTCAGGGCCTGGGTGCTGTTCTTGAGCTTTTTCAAGGCTGGCCTAGCACTCTCCCACTTGAGCCACTGTGTATGTGGTACTGAGGAAATGAACCCTTGGCTTCAGGCATGCTAGACGAGCACTCTACCACTAGGCCACACTCGTGGGCCATCAGGTCCTTTCTTGCAGGTGTACATTCTCAGGTGAAGCCCCTCCTCCCCAGCCCAGGGGTACCCACCATTCTGAGGATGCTCACCAGTGACTACTACATCCATTCTGAAACTCCATGTAAATGGAACCTTCTCGAATGTGCTCCATATGCTATCTAGAAGATATATGCAGGTTTCCTTGCACATAGCAGTCACTTTTATTACTGTGTCATATGACAGTATATAAATATACCACATCCCCTTTGGTCTGTTGCTGAGGGACAGTCATGTTTCCAGACTTGGGCTGCTTCGATCAAGGCTGCTATGAATCACAGTGAGTTATGCTGTGGACATTGCTGGGTTCCTCTGGGTGCATCTGCAGGAAGGAAATGCTGAACCCCAGGGCAAATATGTGTCAGCACGCGGGAGAGCCACAGGGCTCTGAGTGTGCCAACACTTGGTCCTCTACTTACCCTGTGTGGTGGACCCTGCCTTCATGGCTCGTGACTGACAGCTTAGCATGTTCACCTGTTTGTTTTTGCTCATGAGCGATGGAACAGAGGACAGGAGCCAGAGCCAGGGGGTAATGGAGGGGTTTCAGCCTCAACTGTATGGATGCCAGTTAGTCGCCCCATCTCCAAGAGACTTAGGGACTTTCATTTGAAGAAGCCTGAGGCTGTAGCTCAGTGGTGGAAAGCTTGCCTAGCATGTAAGGTGTCCTGGGTTCATCCCGAGTCCTTCTCCCTGAACACTTTCCTTCTCATTAGCTAAGTAGCAGCAGGCCAAGTCAGGGTCTGTTCTGAGTTCTCAGTCCTGAGTCCCAGCCCAATCTGGTATTTTTCTTTTTCTTTTTGCCAGTCCTGAGGCTTGAACTCAGGGCCTGGGTACTGTCCTTGGGCTTTCTCAAGGCTAGCATTCTACCACTTGAGCCACCATACCACTTCTGGCTGTTGGAGATGTCTCATGGACTTCCCTGACTGGGCTAGCTTGGAATTGCAATCCTCAGATCTCAGCCTCCTAGTAGAATTACGGATATGAACCACTGGTGCCTGGCTTCTGTGTGGTGCTCCCATGGCTGAGAATGTGGCCTCTTCCAGCTCTTGTGATGGTGACCAGCCCAGCAGGCCACGAGGACACCCATCTTGGGCCAGGGGAGCTGTAGTGGTTGCACCTACTGTTCCCACCCTTCTCCCTGGCACAGCCTCAGTGTAGCAATAGCACTAAAAGACCTATTTACTGGAGAAGCAAACTGGGTTCAGTGAGGCTGTGCCTTGCCCAAGGACACAGTCAAGGGCAACCTTAGCTCCAGCCCTTGCCACAACTGCAGGGCTGCTCAGATGGTGAGAAGCCATGATGGACGAGGTACCAGGCTTGAGTGCAGATCTGACAGAGCAGGTTTGGGTGGGTGGGGCGGTCCCTGGCTGTCACAGATGCTGCTGTGGGGCGCCTGCACACCCCGCCCCAAGCCTGCACACCCCACACACGCATCACAGTTTTTCTCATGTGGAGGAACTGGATTGTCAGCCCCACGCTCAGAAGCCCACACCCAAGCTTTAGGAAGGGCGGGGTGCTGGAGAGAGGTCCTCACGTCCCAGTGTGCCTTGCCACCCAGGACACTGAAGCTGCTGGAAGGTTTTATTAAGTTAAGAGAGCTTGTGGAGCAGAGGACGTGTCTTCATGGGTCAGCGAGCGGCTCCATGGCCAGAACTCCTCAGAGGGGCGGGGGTGGGGACAGCTGCTGGCTCACTCTGTCCCCATCCCAATGTATGGGCCACCCACCCAGGACCCCCCCCCCATCAACCCACCTTGGCCATTGCCAGGATCTCCAGGGACCCTCAGGGCCAAGATGAAGCTCGGGAGGGGAGGCAGATTCCACCAGTAATTGCTTTTCTTTAAAAGTAGAAAGTATTTTAGGAAAAAAAAGAAGAAAAAAATCTCTATAAAAATCTCTTCACATAAAAAATCCTGAAGGTGCAAGGTGAGACCCAGTGCGAGGGGCGCGCTCAGATACGCAGTGTGTATGTGCATGTGTGTGCATGTATGCACATGCGTACATGCTTGTGTGTGTGCACGTGCCTCCCACGGGGTGGGAAGAAAGCTTGGCTTCTGACTTCTATCCATCAGGAGAGCTGACAACTGGTCCCCTAGGCTGAAAGGTCTGCAGCTGGGCTGGACTCCGAGGACCTGGAAGGCAAGGACAGGTGCTGAGGTGAGGCACGGGGTGAGGAGGGACTTCCACACTCCTACAAGACTCTCAGCTCTTCTCAAAAACAGCCTGGCTCTGCCAGCGCCTCCCTCTCACGAGTCTTACGAAGTATAGACTTGTCACAAAGAGGACCCTCTTGTGCCAGATAGATACTATAATCTCACCTATAAGACTAGCCACTCAGGAGGCTACGATCTGACCATTGTGTTTCAAAGCCAGCCTGGGCAAGAAAGTTTGTAAGACTCTTATCTTCGATTAGCCAGCTGGAAGTAAAGCTGTGGCTCAAGTGGTAGAGCACTAGCCTTGCACACAAAAGCTCAGGGGTAGCACCCAGGCCCTGACTTCAAGGTCCAAGCACAAAAAAAATAGTAAGATTGGGGTGGGAAAGTCAGACACAGTGGCTCATGCCTGTAATCCTAGCTACTCAGGAGGCTGAGGTCTGAGGATCATGGATCAAAGCCAGCCTGGGCACTAAAGTCCATGAGACTCCTATCTCCAATTAACTACTAGAAAACCGGAAGTAGCACTGTGGGTCAAGGGGTAGGGCAGTAGCCTTGAGCTGAAGAGCTCAGGGACAGCACCCAGGCCCAGAATTCAAGTCCCATGACAGAGGGAGAGGGAGAGGGAGAAAAGAAAAAAGGAAAATGCCAGGCACCAGTGGCTTATGCCTATAATCCCAGCTGTTTGGGAGGCTGAGATCTGATGATCATGGTTCGAAGCCAGCCCAGGCAGGGAAGTCTAAGAGACCCTTATCTCCAATTAATCATAGAAAAAGTCGGAAGTAGCACTGTGGCTCAAGTGATAGAGTGCTAGCCTTGAGCAAAAATAGCTTATGGACAGTGCTTTGGCCCAGGGTTCAAGTGCTAGGAATGGTTTTAAAAAAAGGAAAGAGAGGGCTAGGACTTTGGCCTAGTGGTTAAAGTGTTTGCCTAGCATGCATGAAGACCCGGGTTCGATTCCTCGGTACCACATACATAGAAAAAAGCCGGAAGTGGTGCTGAGGCTCAAGTGGTAAAGCTCTAGCCTTGAGAAAGTCCAAGGACAGTGCTCAGGCCCTGAGCTCAAGCCCAGGACTGGCAAAAAAAAAAAAAAGGAAAGAGAGAAGTGGACATTGGTCAGGCAGGAGTTGGGGTAGATCACAAGGACAGCTGTAAGGAAGCAAGGTACAGTGGCCATGCCTGTGAGCCCAGCTATTCTGGAGGCAAAGCAGAAGGATGGTGAGTTCAAGACCCCAGTAAAGTTAGGGAGATCCTGTCTCCGATACACAATGAAACTGCAAGGGTTGGGGCACAGCTTGGTGGTGGAGCTCTAGCCTAGCACGTGTGAGGACCTGCACTTGATCCCTGGTATGACACACAGGAGACAAGGGGGACTGAGCGCCTGTGCAGTTTGACACAGAGGAGGGGCAGGCCATACCAGTCTCTATGCCAGCCTCACCCCTTACCTGTGACACTGGCTAAGTGACTGCCCAGCCCCTGGCCTGTGTCTGACTACCACCAGATCTCTGTGCACGCTTGGTGTCATGGTCCCAGTTGCAGATGGGGAAACAGAGGCAGGAAAGGGACTGCTAGCTCAAGGGGCCAGTTAGTCAGGCTGGGTACTGTCCACTTCCCCCCAGCAGGTTTGGGCCTCACTCCACTGTCCCTGCCCGTCCTGCAGCACCAGGGCATCCACCTCTACTCGGCCAGGCTGTTGCGAATGGCTTCCTTCTCCTGCAGGGCTGCCATCGCGAGGCGCAGGTGCTCCTTCAGCTGCTCAATCTCCCGCTCTGACCGCGTCTTGATGTGGTTCAGCTCTACGTACACATCCTGGTACTTGCCTGATGTGAAGCGCTTGTCCTGGGATGGAAGGTGGGCCATGAGTGTCGCAGCCCCCTACTGGACCCACCCCTTGGCACATGACCTCTCTGTTCCATGCTGGCAGTGCAGGGAGCTGCAGTGAAAGCCTCCAGGGCTAGCGCAAGGATAGGGCAGCCATGCAAACCAGACCTGAGTGGAACTGGCCTTCCCAGCTCCTAGCATGAGACCTGGCAGGTAGAAAGTGCTCAATAATAAATAAGTCAGGTGTAGTGACATACACCTATAATCCTAGTTATTCGGGAGATGAACACAGAAGGGTCAAAGGTTCAAAGCCAGCCTTGGGAATAAAAGTGAGACCCTATCTCTAAAACAAAATAAAGCAGAAGCTGGTGGCTCACACAAGCAATCCTAGCTACTCAGGAGGCTGAGACTGGAAGATCAAGGGTTGAAACCAGTCAGTCAATTCAGATAAATCTGGAGAAACTCTTATCTCCAATTAGCCAGCAAAAAGCTGGAAGTAGAACTATAGCTCAAGTGGTAGAGCACCAGTCTTGAGTAAAAAGGCAAATAAGAATACAAGACCTAGGACCAGCACAAAATTTAAAAAAAATTAAAATTAAAAAAAATAAATAAGGGGCCAGGAGTTTGGCCTAGTGATAGAGTGCTTGCCTAGCATGCATGAAGACCTGGGTTTGATTGGTTGATACCACATACATAGAAAAAGCTGAGGTGGTACTGTGGTTCAAGTGGTAGAGCTCTAACCTTGAGAAAACCCAAGGACAGTGCTCAGGCCCCGAGCTCAAGCCCAGGACTGGCAAAATAAATAAGTAAAGCTCACACCTGTATTCCTAGCTACTTAGGAGGCTGAGATATGAGAATCACAGTTCAAAGCCAGCTTAGGCACAAAAGTCAGTGAACTCTTATCTCCAATTAACCACCAGAAAATGGGAAGTGTTGCTGCAGTTCAAGTGGTAGAGTGGTAGCCTTGAGCTGAAAAGCTCAGGGACAGAGCCCAGGCCGAGTCAAGCCCTACAACCAACAAAAACTAAAAATAAATAAATAAATAGGGCTGGGAGTTTGGCCTACTGGTAGAGTGCTTGCCTAGCATGCATGAAGGCTTGGGTTTGATTCCTTAGTACCACATACATAGAAAAAAGCTGGAAGTGGTGCTGTGGCTCAAGTGGTAGAACTCTAGCCTTGAGAAAAGTCCAAGGACAGAATTCAGGCCCTGAGCTCAAGCCCCATGACTGGCAAAAATGAATGAATGAATGAATGAATGAATGAATGGATTAGGGGCATGACATAAGCAATAGAGCACTTGACTAGCAAATGAGACGCTTTGCTTCAGTACCCCCACTATAATGCAACAAACCCCCACATGGATGAGCAGTGATAAGTAAATATAATAATGCTGAATTTAAAAAAGAACAAGTGTGGCCTTGAGCAGTCACTTTGCCTTTCTTGGTCCTTCTTCCATGTCTGTAATGGGTCAAGGGCGGCACCAGGAGGGCTCAAGAAGGATGAAGCAAAGAGGTGCCAGAACACCTCCCTGACGCATCCAGGTGGTCTGAGTCGCTGTGTGCCCCCTCCCCACGCCCCACTGGTCCTCCCTACCTTTTGCATCACCTGCAGCTCATCCCGGAGGCACTGTACCTCCTTCTTCAGGTACTGAAGCTCATTCTCCTTCACCCGCAACAGCACCTGTGGGTTCAGGAACCAGGCTGACCCAAGGCCACAGCCCTGCAGCCAGGTCCCTTCCTGAGTCCCAGACCCTAGAGGAAATTGCCGACCTGCACCAAGATCCCTATTATTCCATCCTGGGGACCCACCTCCCCCATAAAGCTGGGGTTGCAACTGTTATGGTCACCTTAGTTGTAGGCCCAGCTAGGGGCCACAGGTGGAAAGGAGGCTGGGCTGTAGCCCTCCCTTGACTGACTGAAAGCTATGTGACTATGGCAGACCACTGACCCTCCAGTCTGAGGGACTGTGTAACTGTGAGACAGACTGGACTGTGGGGGATAGGCCCAGTCTAAAGGCTTAGATTGGAGCTGACTGCCTGGTGCAAACCTGCTTCCCACAGCAGGGAGCTGGGTGACTTCTGGGAAGGCCTAGGACCCCCTGGATCTGATTTCTCATCTGTCCAGCAGGGACAGTAACTGTGAAACTCCTAGAACTACTGGAAGATGAGAGCAAAAGATGTACAGAAGTTCCAGACACAGATAATAAATAAAGTAAATCAAAACCAGGCACTGGAGCCTCAGATTTGTAATCCTACCTACTCAAGAGCCTGAGATCTGAGGATCCTGGTTCAAAGATAGTCAGGAAAGTCCTTGAGGTGTTTCTGTCTCTGTCTCTGTCTGTCTGTCTGTCTGTCTGTCTGTCTGACTCTCTCTCCCCGCCCCCCATCCTGGAGTTTGAACTCAGGGCCTGGGCACTATCTCTGTGCTTCTTTTTGCTCAAGGCTAGCATTCTACCACTGGAGCCACAGCTCTACTTTTAGCCTTTTCTGTATATGTGTTACTGAGGAAACAAACCCAGGGCTTCATGCATGCTAGGCAAGCATTCTACCACTAAGCCACATTCCCAGCCAAAATCCACAAGTGGAATTGGGTCTCAAAGGGCAGAAGTTCAGCTTGAGTGAAAACAAACAAACAAACAAGCAAATAAATAAATAAATAAATAAGGGACAGAGCCGAGCCCCTGAGTTCAAGCCCTAAACTCGTACCGTAATTAATAATACTAAAATAAGTAAGATCAATCAAATGCTGGGGTAAAGCTGGAACCACACACTTCCTCTAGGAGCTACTGCCTCTGTGGAGTGGCCTCCCAGGATCCCTCTTGCAGGCAGGTGATGGTAGCTGGGGAGCAGCCAGGTATGGGGGGTCAGAGAAGGGGGCCTCCCTCACCTCCAGCTCACAGGAGCTCCGCTCATTGCGCCCACAGCTGTTGCCTGAGCCCTGGGAGGCAATGAAGCTACGCAGCCTGTCGATCTCCTCTGACAGGCGGGTGTGCAGCTCCTGGGGAGGGCGGGTGGTTAGGTCGGGGACGTGGTCCCACCTGGTCCATCTCCATTCCACCACCCCGCCGGGGGCTGGCCTCACCTGGTTGTGGCGTAGCAGCTCCTGGCCCTCCTGCTGGCAGCGCTGCAGGGTGTGCTCCCGCTCCTCCGCCTGCCGCGTCAGGGCGCCGATCTCCAGGCACTTTTGAGAGTAGCGTTCGGACAGCACCTGCAGCTCCCGCTTCAAAGCCTCTACGTCTGATCTGCCCAGGGGACAAGGGACAGAGGGCTCTTGTCACTGCTGGCCTGAGCCAGTCAGCCCACTGTGGGTTGGAAGGCAGCCCCTGCGCTCCAGAACACTAAACCCAACACGTGTCCAGTGCCCACGGCCTCAACACCAAGTCCTCAGTTCTCAAGCACCCAGGTGAGCAGCAGGCCCTGGCTTACAGGCAAACCTAGCCAAGTCCTCAGGCCCCACTGCCCTCTTACTGATGCTGCTTCCGGAGGCCATCTGGACCCTGCTGGAGACTCCGTGTTTTGCTCAGCTCCCTGTTCAGCTCCTCCTGGTAGGCCTTCTTCATGGCTTCAATGGCTGGGAGGAGGCAGAAAGGCGGAGAAGTTGGGGAGGTGTCAGAGCCACCAAGCTGTGCCTCCCTTCAGACTCCAGACACACAGGTAGATACAGTCAGAAAGCAGTGTGCAGAGGGCACCAGACTACAGGAGGGGCCCAGAGCAATCTAGGTGGTGTGCTGAACCGAGTAGTTTGGGGCTAACTTACTCAACCCCTTTGGCCCCAGAATGGAAGAACAACCCTGCCAGATGGTCCTCCTCGGAGGACACTTTCAGGGCCCTCTGGTGTCCCATGGCACCTCTAGTTATTGGTTCTGTGGAGGCTGGAGGACCTTCAAACAAGACCCATCAACCCTGCCCAGGGCTTAGGCTCTACAGTCAGACCTAAGTGACCTGTGCAGGTGACTGAATCCCTCCATACCTCAGGCCACCTTTGCGAAGTAGGAGGCCCACAATTCCATTTTTCAGGGATGACTACAGATGGATGTAGGGCATTTCGAAGCAGGCTTGGCAGAGGAAAGGCATGAATGTTAGCTCCTGCCGACGCTATTTCTCAAACTGGGAGCTTCCCCAAAACAGACAATTTTTTTTTTCACACCACTCGAGGTTGTTGTAAGGATTAAATCCTACTCTGTGGTTTTCTCCACAACTCCAAACCCAGACAATGCACACAGAGTTCTCCTCACCCTTCCCTGAGGGAAGGAACAACAGGCTGCTGGCGTGCTGTTCTTCTCCGTGTGTAGGATTTCCAAGTTCACTATGGAAACCTTTGTGCTGTGTTACGGGGTGATCTAGGCCAGGATCTGGCCGGGGCAGAATGACCTCCCTAAAGTTCAGAAGGGCCTAAGCAGGAAGCAGGCTCTGTTCCCAAGACCTCTTTCACGCTTTCCACCCAGGATGCACAGGGCGTGCCAGGGGCCATGCAGGTGTGTGAAGGGCCAAGTGAGGGAGAGGAGTTGTCTGTTACACACATTTCCTGCATCTGACTGGGAGAGCACGTTATTTACAGGGCACCACTCTGTACCCAAGGTGCTCTGGGCTCCAGCGCCAGCAGTGCCACCTTGGGGTGGTGTCACTAACCCGAGGCCTGGCTTCATCTGTGCAGTGGAGGCACCAAGGGAAGCATTCCCGTGAGAAATGTGCAGGGCACAGGGAAAGGCTCCCCCCTTCCCCCACCCCATTTCTCGGTGGGGCCTGTGAGATGGGTGATCTCTTACTACATCCGTCTCTCCTTTTCTAGAAGGACCAGAAACCAGTTCGGGGGCTTCTAAGCCCACTTGACCTTGCCCCCCCCACTTCCACCCCTTCTTCTTTTTTTACTTGGTGCTGGTTCCAGGGCTTGAACTTAAGGTCTTATACCCTTGACTTTTTGCTCCAGGCTGGTGCTCTACCACTTGAGCCACAGCTCTACTTCTGGCTTTTTGGTGGTTAATTATAAGAGTCACCGACTTTCCTATGTAGGCTGGCTTCAAAACTCCAACTTTAGATCTCAGCCTCCCGAGCTGCTAGGATCACAGGCGTGAGCTGCTGGTGCCTGGCTCCCTTCCTCTTCCTGGACCCCCCCCCCCGTCAGTGCAGTCAGGGGAACCTCAGTCTGGGATGGGGTCCTCACCGGAGGCCGTGGCGGCTGTCTCCTCTTCCAGCAGCCATTCCTTCTCCTGTTGCAGCCGTTGCAGCTCTCGCTCGTGGTGGCGCTGCAGTTGCTCCATCACCTGCTGGTGCGAGGTCTCCATCGCCGCCAGGCTGCGCTCGCATGCCTCCTGTAGGCCAAAGGCCAGGAGGTCATGGGGCTGCCCCACTGACCCCCCCCCCCTGCAAGGGGAGAGGCTGTGGGCAGACCTTCCAGGACCAGGCTTGCCAGCTAGACCCGCACCCCCCAGCCTGCTCCTGCCCCTGCTGCCATACCAGCCTCTGCATTTACAACTTTCCCCACCGCTCCCCTGCTTCTGACCATCCAGTGAGTTCCTCTCACTCCTTCCTGCACGGCCAGTGCCAGCTCCCACTGTGGGCTCTTATCGCCCGATCCCTGCCAAGCCCTTCACCACCGAACACCTTCATATAAACCAATTCTGTGCTTGTTCATACGTCTGAGCTTTAGCTCATTCTATCCCACCCGGCCCAGAATATGCCTTTCCAGGCCGACCTAGCTCAGCTGAATGGTTTCTTCCAGCTCTGTCTCTGGGCAGCCTCTCCCCTACTTCCAAGGCTCTGCTTGGCTGACGCCTGGAATTCAGGTGTGACGTGGCAAGTACTCAGCGAATGCGCTGAGGCTGACGACTTACTGTACAACAGGACTTTGGAGATAAGTGGTACAGGTATGCATGACACTGACAATGCCCACGGCTGAGTACTCGCTGCTGCCATGGGCAGCATGGGGGCAGTGGCAGCACAATTACCACTCACATAGTGAACAGAGTCTCATTATGGACAGTTCATTCTGGGATTATAGGCATGTGCTACCATACCCAGTTGACATTTTAACCATCTTCCCTTTGACCTAGCAGTCTATTCCTAGGACTCCTAGCCCATAACACGGCAAGTGGTGTGTGAATGAAGACTCAAAAATGAGGCTGTTTGGGGCTGGGAGTTTGGCCTACTGGTAAGAGTGCTTGTCTAGCAATGCAGGAAGACTGGGGTTTGATTCCTTGGTACCACATACATAGACAAATGCCAGAAGTGGGGCTGTGGCTGGTGTGGTAGAACGCTAGCCTTGAGAAAGCCCAAGGACAGTGCTCAGGCCCTGAATTCATGCCCCAGGACTGGCAAAAAAAAAAAAATGGGGCTGTTTGCTATGGCAAGGTTGGCAGAAAACAGGTGAGAACTGAAAACAATCTAAACATCTACCCAGGGAATCCTTAGATCAGTGATGGACTGAGCCCCACAAAGGACCCTAGGTACTGTCCCAAAGCAGAGAAGCGGAAGACGGGGTGAAAGCGATGGCACTGATCAAAACGCGCTGCATTCATAAACGGCTGTGTTAAACGGCAACTCCTTTGTACAACTAATCAAAGATTAAAAAAAGAAGAACCTGCCTAAAACAAAACAACAGGCAGCAAGGTCTGGGTAGACTTCTGTGAAAAGAGGTAAGGAAGATAGAGAGGATAATGGGCGCCCAACAGTACACACAACTTGCGCCCACTCACGAGAGCAAAACAAGCCACACTGTGCATTCTAGTGTGTGCAATTACAGCATGGCTAACACCTGCTAGGGTGGGAGAGAGTAACCGCCCCCAAAGGCACCATGGTCTTTCTCCTGGCACCTCTGACTATGTCACCTTCCACGCAACAAGAACTCAGACTGCTCCTCAGCTGACCCTAGTGGTGCAAGGCTGTCCTAGGCTGCCCAGCCCCTGAGCAGGGAAAGATTTCAAAGGAGAGGAGGCGGGTCAGAGTGACACCATGTGACAAAGGCTGGGCTTTGCCTTTGCAGCTTGGGAGAAGGCTAAGTACAGAAGGAACCACGTCTCCATGTTAGCCTGGCCAGACTGTGGTGGATTTCTAAAAAAAAAAAAAAAAAAGGGCAAGATGAGAAATAGCAATGTGTGCCATTGGGAGCTGGCACAGGTGCAGATCTGAGGATTGCAGTTCAAAGCCAGCCTAAGTCCCTGAAACTCTTACCTCCAATTAACCAGCTAACAGCCAGAAGTAAAATTATGACTCAAGTGGTAGCACTAGCCTTGAGCAAAACCATGCAGAGACAGAGCCCAGGCCCTGAGTTCAAGCCTCAGAACAGGCACAAAAATAAAAACAAATATAAATAAATAATGTACTTTAAAATTAGAAGCCTGGGAAGTGGCGCTGTGGCTCAAGGGGTAGGATGATAGCCTTGAGCTGAAGAGCTCGGGACAACGCCCATGCCCAGAGTTCAAGTCCCATGACCAACAAAATGAATTAATTAATCAATTAGAATAAAATTGGAAGCCTGAGCTGGGCGCTGGTGACTCACGCCTATAATCCTAGCTGTTCAGGAGGCTGAGATCTGAGAATCACAGTTCAAAGTCAGCCCGGGAAGAAAATCCGTGAGACTCATATCCAATTAAGCACCAGAAGACCAGAAATAGCACTGTGACTCAAGTGGTACAGCATTAGCCTTGAGCTGAACAGCTCAGGAACAATACCCCGGCCCAGAGTTCAAGTCCCATGACCAATCAAAGAAAAAAGGGGGGGGCAGAAGTTTAGCCAAGTGGTAGAGTGCTTGCCTAGCATGCAAGAAGACCCAGGTTTGATTCCTCAGTACCACATACATAGAAAAGCCGGAAGTGGTGCTGTGGCTCATGTGGTAGAGCACGAGCCTAGAGGAAAGCCCAAGGACAGTGCTCATGCCCCGAGTTCAGTTCCAAGGACTGGCAAAAAAAAAAAAAATGCTAAAGGGTATCAATGTATGTGAATTAATGCACCTTCTATCTGGCAAATATCATGTAACCCTTTTATTAATTACAATAAAAAAAAGAAATCTAAAAAAAAAAAAAGCAAGCAAGCAAGCAAGCAAGAAAAGTTGGCGTGGTGGCTCAGGCCTGTAATCTTAACTACTCAGGAGGCTGAAATCTAAGGATCATAGTTCAAAGCCGGACTGGGCACTAAAGTCTGTGAGACCCTTATCTCCAACTGACCTCTAGAAAACTGGAAGTGGTGCTGTGGCTCAAGGGGTAGGGTGGTAGCCTTGAGCTGAAGAGCTCAGGGACAACACCCAACAAAAAAGAAAAAGGAAAGAAGAAAGACAGAGAGAGAGGGAGGGGGGGAGAAATGGGAAGCCTGTGTCCTTAAAGGACTAGGTTGGCAGATAGGCAGACACAGTAGTTGACGGGGTATGGGGGATGGCAGGAGGGCATCCAGCCCATGGAGAGGGCTCCTGGGCTGGGCGCTGCTTCTGACCTACCTTCCCGACCTACCTTCCAAGCGGAGAGGTGTCCTGATATTGGCTGCACCTCTCACACGAGATGAAGAAATGAAGTTCCCCCACCAGGTCCCTTCTGCCCAAGGCGGTGCTTAAATCCCAGCGTGAGAAGCCCCAGAATCACCCCCACAGGTGTATTGTGGCAAAAGGCCCCCCAAGCTCTGCAAGGGGCCCCACTCAGTGCCCCCCAGCCTTGTATCACCCACTCAGTGCCTCATGGTCTTTCAAGGGTACCTGATCAATGTCCCCAGACCTGTGAGGGGGCCCCACTCAGTGCAGATGCCCCAGCCTGTGGGAGTGGCCCTCAGAGCCTAAACTACCAGGCCAGAGAACCTGCAGCTGCCTCTTCCTGGGTTGAGAGGTCTCATGGCTCCATTCTTCCTCTCAGCTGCTCTGATCCCAGTCTTCAAGCTGTATTTGATTTCCTTCTCCCACCCCCCATGCCCCAATCCTACCTGCTCTCCCTGCCCCTGGCACCGTGCTAAGGTCTTTGGAGCCCCTAGTGGAGCACCCGGGACTAGTTCTCCCTAGAACTCAAAGCTCACCCTTCTTCTGGTCTCAGTTTCCCTACCTCTAAGTTAAGAAGCCAAAGGAGTCTGCGTGTGTGTGTGTGTGTGTGTGTGTGTGTGTGTGTGTTGGCACTGGGACTTGAACTCAGCGCCTGGGTACTATTCCTTGGCTTTTTCACTCAAGGATGGTGTTCTGCCACTTGAGCCACAGCTCCACTCTGGCATTTTAGTTGTTAATTGGAAATACGAGTCTCCCAGCCTTTTCCTGCCTGGGCTAGCTTCAAACCATAATCCTCAAATGTCAACTTCTTAAATAGCTAGGATTACAGGCATGAGCCACTGGCACCAGGCTAACACAGGATTATTATTATTATTATTATTATTATTATTATTATTATTATTGTGTGTGTATGTGTGTTTGGGGGGCGGGGTCGTGGGGCTTGAACTCAGCCTGGTTGCTGTCCCTATGCGTTTTAGTTCAAGGCTAGCGCCTTACCCCTGGGCCGGCTGGGGCTTTGTCCCTGAGCTCTTCAGCTCAAGGCTACGGCCCTACCCTTGAGCCAAGCCCCACTTTGCATTTTTGAGTCGTTAATTGGAGGTAAGAGTCAGGTCCTTTTTGCGCCGGGCTGGCTTTGAAGCTTGATCCTCAGATCTCAGCCTCCTGAGTAGGATTATAGGTGTGGGTGCCCAGCCACGGGATTATTTTTTGTTTCATTGTAGTGGCAGAAAGCTTTTCCCAGTTGAAAGCTGGTTTTCGTAGTAACATGACGATGGAGCTGCCCTGATCACAGGTGAGGGCCCACCTGGAGAGAGATGCCCCCAGACCTTCCCAGGTCCCCAGGAGCCCGGGCAGGGCCTCAGAGGTGCTCAGGTTGGTTCAGGGACCCCGGGCTCTGTTATGGGCTCAGCCAACCTGGGAAGCCTCATCCAACCGAGGCCCCTCCTCCACTCCCCAAGCCCAGGAACCCCAGGCTGGCCTCATCTCCCAGCTTTTCCTATCAGCTCCTCCTCTGCCACCGTCAAGTCCTAGGGCCCTATGAACCCATTCTTCCCCAGCCTCGCCCCAGCTCTTCAGGCCTGGGCCTTCCCCTCTCCAGAGCCCTACTGTCCAGCACCACTTTGTGAATGTGGCACCAGACTTGTTCCTGGAGGATCCACAGTGGGTACAAACCTGGCTTCCACCTCCAGCCACAGCCACTGCCCACCCCCGCCCCAGCACACACACCACCAATGCTTTCCTGAGAGCCCCCTCGAGGGGACCGCCCCACACCTGAGGAGAGGTCTAGAAGGCTCCCGCAGCCCAGCATCTGGGATCCCAACATTCTTTTCTCCTTTGGGCAACAGTGTACCATAGAACACAGACAACGGTCAAATTATTTGTGATTCTGTCACCTGGCTGCTAAGCAAGGCTGTTTTCTAAACCTAAAATTAGTTATGTTACAAATAAAGGTAGTTAAGTAGGTAGTCAAAGTATATCATTCCCTGATTATTCATTGCATTTTATTATTCCGCATGTCCCTGAGGTGGTTTCCTGGACGGCCAAGGGAAGCAGACTCTACCCCAGCCCGGCTCAGGGACATCACACAGGTAGCTGGACGTCAGCCATGATGGGAGCTTATACCATGGGAACCAAGAAACTTGGGTTTATTGACTTATGGATTGTCTAGAATTAAGCAGGTGATGAGAATGCTCTTACAGTTAAAAGTGTCACATCAATAGTCATGAGAATGTACACAGAAAAATAGAAACTATAGAAATATATTATATATATATATATATATATATATATATATATATATATATAGTGAGTCATGGCGCTTGAACTCTGCCTGGGTGATGTCTCTGAGCTCTTCAGCTCAAGGCTACCACACTACCCTTGAGCCAAGCTCCACTTCCCATTTTCTAGAGGTTAATTAGAGGTCCTATTGTGCCCAGGCTGGCTTTGAACCTTGATCCTCAGATCTCAGCCTCCTGAGTAGCAAGGATTTTAGGCATGAGCCATTGCACCCAGATAGGGAGAAAGAGAGAGACAGAGAGAGATAGCTATCTATCTATATTTTTTTTTGTCTAGGATCAGAACTTAAATGCTTTCATTCACTGACCAATTGAGCCCCACCTCCAGCCCCCAGAAATAACAGAATGCTCTGAAATAGCCAATAAAAAAGTGACCCAAGGCTGGATGCTGGTGGCTCAGGACTGTAATCCTAGCTACTCAGGAGGTAAGATATGAGGATCATGGTTCAAAGCCAGTCAGAGCAGGGAAGTCTAAGAGACTCGTATCTCTAATTAAAGAAAACCAGAAGTGTCACTGTGGTTCAAAGTGGTAGAATGATAATCTTGAGCAGAAAAGCTCAGGCCCTGAGTTCAAGCCCCAAGAATGACAAAAAACAACAAAGATAAAGAAGAAAAAAAAAAGATTTCCGATTGAGCAAAGAGATCACTCACAATATTAACTCAGTAGTTTCCATATGTGTCTTCTCAGAATCTTACTCATTAGCATAAATAACAATTGCAATTCATATTCACATTAGAACAGGAAATCCCAAAGACATTGTGAGGAAAATTTACTGGCTGTATTCATAGTAATAATACAATATATTTTAAGTTTATCAATTATATACTAAACTGTTACTTGGTAAAATTTAAAACAAATATGTATGCACACAGGCATGCACATTCCAGGACCAGCGTGTACATGTGGGCACACGCACATAGACAGACAGACAGATGCACACACACACACACACACACACATCATATTTTTTTTTTTCTGGAAGACCAAGTGCCCCATTTGTGACAACCAGAATTGTTTCCACACACAGCAGCTGTCCCCAGGGGACAAAGTGGACCCCGACTTGAAAGGCGCTGTCCTAGGCAGAGTTCACTCCCGAGGGCCACTAAAGGCTCCCATGTCCTGCAGAGCTGCTGGGCGCCCCTGGGCAGGCTCTCTGTGTGTCAGGGAACAACTTCCCAGTCTCTCCCCCATCCCCCATCCCCGCCGTGACACTGCACAATGTCACACGGGGACTCACACACAGGCTCTGCAGTCAGCCAACCCCAGGTTCAAATCCCACCTCTGATGCCTGCAGGCTGGGTGCTCTCGGGTGTGTCATGTGAGCCCTCAGCACCCAGGGGCCTGGTCTGTAAAATAGGCACTGTGATCACGCCCACCAGCTGAGGGGGAGAGTGAGAGGGTGTGTGTCAAACAGCTCACACGAGTTCTAGCACACAAGGGAGGGTGGCCAAATATTGTTTTCTGACAACACAGCAACCACAAATCTGCGCCCCCCCCAACCCCCCACCCCTCCCTGCCCCAGAGAACTCGCCTCAGCCTCACCTGAGAGATATAGCCTGGCGGTGTGCGGCCATCCTCCTGGGGTCTGGGTGCACTCTGTGGGGCTTCCCCCCGGAGACGCCATGCTTCCAGCTGCGCACGGAGAGACTGCACCTAGCATAGCAGAAGCCCGGGTCAGCCATAGTAGGGAGCAGCCCATAGCTGTCCAGCTTCACAGGGTCACAAGCCCAGCTTTCCTGAGGCACTCAGAGGGGCTGGAGCTGAGCATTTGGTGGTCATGGTTATTGTCCTTGCCATGCAGGAGGTTGAGACCTGAGGATCAGGGTTTGAAGCCAGCCAGGACAGGCAAGTCCATGAGACTCTAATCTCGAATGAACCCCCCCCACCACCAAAAAAAGCTAGAAGTAGAAATGCTGCTCGAGAGATAAGGGGGACTGGGTGCCACAGCTTACACCTAGAACCCTAGCTATCCAGGAGGCTGAGATCTGAGGATCATGGTTCAAAGCCACGAGACTCTTACCTCCAATTAACCACCAGAAAAACAGAAGTGGTGCTATGGCTCAAGGTGGTAGCCTTAAGCTGAAGAGCTCAGGGACAACACCTAGCCCCAGAGTTCAAGCCCTACCACAGAGAGAGAGACGGGGGGGGGAGGAGGGAGGGAGACAGAGAGAGAGAGAGAGAGAGACAGAGAGAGAGACAGAGAGACAGAGAGACAGAGAGAGAGACAGAGAGAGAGAGGGAGGGAGGGAGGGAGGGAGGGAGGGAGGGAGACAGACAGAGAGAGAGAGAGAGAGAGAGAGAAAGAGAGAGGAAGTGAGAGAGGGAGGGAGGGAGGGAGACAGAGAGAGAGAGAGAGAGAGAGAGAGAGGGAGGGAGGGAGGGAGACAGAGAGAGAGAGACAGAGACAGAGAGACAGAGAGACAGAGAGAGACAGAGATTGAGGGACCAGCCTTGAGAAAATGTTTAAGAGACAGTGCCCAGACTGAGTTCAAGCTCCAGGTCTGGCACAAGAGAAAGAGGGGTACAAAGCCGTGGTGTGGCTGGTTCCTGGGAGAGAATGTGAACATGGCTCATGTCAAGGGATATAAGAGGCTCTGGACAAAGCTTGGGATGTAAAAGATGAGCAACCAATGGTCTCCCTTCCCTTCCCATTTCCCATTCCTGTGTTAAGAGCACAACTAAGAAAACAGCAGAAAACAACAGCAGGCTCTAGGAACAAACGTTTCTGACCAAGGGGCCTGAAAACTGGAACCGCAAGCAGACAGGGAGTGAGCTCCCCATCACTGTGGGTGTGTAAGACAAATGCCAGGGCAGGGTACTGGCAGTCCACACCTGTAATCCTAGCTACTTAGAAGCTGAGATCTGTGGATCATAGTTCAAAGCCAGGTTGGGCAGGAAAGTCTATGAGACTCTTACCTCCAATTATGCACCAAAAAAGCCAGAAGTGGAGCTGTGACTCAAGTGGTATAGAGCACTAGACTTGAGCTCAAAAGCTCAAGGATAAGCTGGGAGCCAGTGGCTCACGCCTATAATTCTAGCTGCTCAGGAGGCTGAGATCTAAGGATAACGGTTCAAAACCATCCCAGGCAGAAAAGCCCATGAGACTCCTAGCTCTAATAAATTACCAAAAAAGCCAGAGTTTGGCTTACTGGTAGAGTGCTTGCCTAGCATTCATGAAGACCCAGGTTTGATTCCTTGGTACCACATACATAGGAAAAAGCTGGTAGTGGTGCTGTGGTTCAAGTGGTAGAGTGCTACCCTTGAGCAAAAGCAGCTCAGGGACCGCACCTAGGCCTTGAGTTCAAGGTCCAGAACTGGCACCAAAAAAACAAAAGACATACACCAGGACCTGGGTTCAAGGTCTGGAGCAAGCCTGAGGGGGGGGGCAAGGGGCCCACCTCCTTCTCCAGGGCCTCGTGGTTGTCCCTCGAGGGCGTGTGGCGCTCGCTGTGGCTCTGGTTGAGCAGAGCGGTGAGTGGTACCCGCTTGCTCTCCCTCAGGGGCAGCTTCTCCAGCTCCTGCCACTTCTTCTCAATCTCCTCGCTAAGCCGGCTCTGCTGGTCCTCAGTCAGGGGGGCACCCAGGCCCCGACGTGGCCCCTCCCCAGTGGGTGTCTCTGGGGCCCCGCTGTCCGTGGCTTCAAACCACTTGCGCCGCTCCTCGGAGCGCTGGGCCAGGTCCCGCTCCAGCTCCTCCTGCTTGGCAGGGCGGTCGGGGGTGCGGGCTAGGGTGCGGGCTCGCTGCGGGGAGCTCTGGGTCAGTGGGGAGAGTTCCACATAGTCCAGGGACTGCCGCGGCCCATCCGCCCTGCGAGAGCTGCCCCGGCTGACCTCGGAGCCAGCCCGCTGCTCTCCCACCTTTGGGGAGCCCTTCTGGAGCCCGTAGCTGTGCAGCGTGTTTTCCTTGTTGCAGTCCGAGAGCCTAGGGCACCAGCAGAGCCATGTCAGGTGGGACCTTGCCCACTGGCACACAGGAGCCCCTTCGGAGGGACCCCCAGGTGCCCGGTGCCCCCAGAGGAGCAGCCCAGCCCTCCGTTTTTGATCTGAGCAGCTCTTGAACCCCAGGGAGGGCCAGCTCTACAGTTGACCCCAAACAGGTGCCATCACACATCGCTGCCCCTCCCCTGCCTCCTTCCCGTCTCTCCATGGCCACTTCCTCCCCCTTCCTCACCCCTCCTCCCAGCCCGGGGAGCGCTGCCCCAGAGAAGTCCCCTTGAGTGTCCATCTCCAAGAGGAAGGGCCAGCGAGGGTCCCCTTGTTAGTACCTTTCCCCATTTTGCAAAGAAGTTAGTAGATCCCTCAAAGAGGCATCTCACAGTCTGGTGGGACTGAGGTGGGGGACTTTATGGAGAGGCCTGGCTGACTTAATTCCTCATGTGGATGGATGTGAGCCACTGTGTGCAAAGCTCCCAGGAGGCCCTTTGTAAGTGCTATTAAAAACAGGAAATAGGGCTGGGAGTTTGGCCTAGTGGTAGAGTGCTTGCCTACCATGCACGAAGACCCAGGTTCAATTCCTCGGTACTGTATACATTGGAAAAAGCTGGAAGTGGTGCTGTGTGTCAAGTAGTAGAGCTCTAGCCTTGAGAAAGCCCAAGGACAGTGCTCAGGCCCTGAGTTTAAGGCCCAAGACTGGCCAAAACAAAAGAAAGAAAGAAAGAAAGAAAGAAAGAAATAACAACTGGCCACCAGAGACTCGGGCCTGTAATCTAGCTATTCAGGAGGCTGAGACCTGGAGGATTACAGTTCAAAACCAGACTGGGCAAAAAAGTTTGTGACGTTCTCTTTCCAATTAACCACCAAAAAGCTGGAAGTGGAACTATGGCTCAAATGGTACAACACTAGCTCCGAGAAACAAAACGAAACAAAAATCTCAGACACAGCGCCCAGGCCCCAAGTTCAAGCCCCAGGATGAACACAAGAATAAAATAAAATAAAATAGATAAACGCATGAAATAGCTGAATACCAGTGGCTCACGTCTACAAGCCTAGCTACTCAGAAAGGTAAGATCTGAAGGACTGCAGTTTGAAACCAACCTGGACAAAAAAGCTTGAGACTCTATTGCCAGTTAACCAAAATACCAGGAATGGATCTGTGGCTCAAGTGGCAGAGTGCTAGGCAGCCTTGAGTGAAAAACCTAAGGGACAGTGCCTAGGCCCTGAGTTCAGGCCCCAGTACCAGCACATACACATAAAACGCCAGTGGCCAGGGACTGGGAGTTTGGCCTATGGTAGAGTGCTTGCCTAGCATGCACGAAGACCCGGGTTCAATTCCTCAGTACCACATACATAGAAAAAAAAAGCCAGGAGTGGTGCTGAGGCTCAAGTGGTAGAGCTCTAGCCTTGAGAAAGTCCAAGGACAGTGCTCAGGCCCTGAGCTCAAGCCCAGGACTGGCAAAAAAAAAAAGCCAGTGGCCCAAGGCCAAACACACAGGTGTGGCTTAATGTCCCCAGAGGGCTCAGTCATAGGTAACAAACTTCCCTCACCTATCACGATGGCAACAATGAAGGGACAGCCTCCCAACCTGGAGGAGAGCACCGAAGCCAGACTGCTTAGTAGACACTTAGGCACAACCCCATGGCACAAAGACAGAAGATCCTAGACTTACAGATACAACTTTTTCCAATTAAAAAAGGAGGGAAGGGGGAGGGACGTGAAGGTCAAGTCTCACGTCCTCTATGTATTTTAATGTGAATGCCCAGGAGGCTGGTGTACCAGAAAGGTACAGACACCGGGTGTACCTCAGGTGAGTTCCCAGAACCCCACTTGGGGATGAGGGAGGAAGTTTCTCCCCAATGCCCAAGCCCAGCCCATACTTGGTGACATCTGGGGCTGAAGTGGGTCGCACGGTCTTCCTCAGAGCCTCGATCCAGTTCCGCCGGATGCCCGAGGTCATGGCCGACAAGGTGTAGACATTGTCCTTGGTCTGCAAGTGTACCCCGTGGGCAGGTCACCATGTGGCCTTCCAACTGGATTGGGGGGGGGGGGGGACTTGCTTCCCAGAAGCTAGGAGCCTGCCCAGGTTCTGATGGATGACGGGTATCTGGGTAATGAGTGAGTTATGAGCTTTCAGCCTTCCTCTCCCCTCCCCTCCCCTCCCCGTCCCACTGCACCCCTGCAGCCTCACATGGATCTGGAAGCCATAGTTTCGCTGTACAGCATACTCTGTGACGTCCGTGCAAGAGCGCAGGTCGATCTCGCCGTCCAGCTCATCTGCCTAGAGCAGAGAGGCCCACAGGGTCCATGTGAGCCCTGGAGGACTGCTCTGCTGACATCCAGCCAGCCTGTAGCCCCAGCCCCTTCCAGGAGCCCATGAGTACCGGTCAGGGACAGGGCCTCACCTCCTCTGCAGTGGAGTCTCTGTAATACTTGAGGCTTGAATCCGTCAGCACAAACCAGTGTTTCTTCCACTGTGAAGGAGAGGAGGGAAGGAATGGTAGAGGGAGGGAGGGGGCCTGGCAGGCGGGTGATTCTGCCATCCTGGGCAGCTAAGGGTCAGTGAGCCCTGCAGTTCCCCTCTGAGCCTCCAGGGGGCAGCTGTGAGCCAGGTTGGCTTCTCCACAGCCACACCCAGTCCTCTGATTTGGCTCCTAGACCCCCCCTAAGACAAAAGGCTTTGCAGGCAGACCAGGGAGGGGGTGTGACCTGTGCAAGGCCACTTGCCTGGCAAGTCAGAGCGTAGGTGGGGCCAGAACCTCCCAAATTTTTTTCTTGTTTTCCCATTTGCCCCCTGGATTGCCACTGTGGTCAAGAACAAAGATCTCCCAGAAAGGACCGGAAAGGCCCAGGGCATAGACTGAGTGCTAGGCAAGGTGGGAGTCTCTGGGCATGCTGGGAAAACATAACCTGCCCGTCCCTGATGCAGGAGTCAGGTCTCTGCAGTGCTTGCTTTTCAGCTCCTGATGAGGTTGGGCAGGGACAGTACACTGCCTGATGTCCTACCCCAGCCTACCTCTGGGAATGCAATCCCAGGGCTAACCACTGCCAGGGTCACTTCATGTCACCTCCCGGGAGTCCCCTACACCACCAAGTCATCTAAGGTATTTGCTGTTTTAAGTACTTAGTTTCCTTTCCTCTAGGACATGGGAAGGTTTCCAGTAGGCAAGGATGATACTATTTCTTTCCAGCTGCCTCCCCTGAGAAATGTAAGGGTTTCAGCACCCAAGAACCAAGATCCAACAGTTCCCTTGAGAGTTGTACTTGTTCTCTTGGAAATTGTTGGCAAGTGTATCTGCCTCTCTGAGCTTTGGTACTCAGACCTGGGCAGTCGGACTACAAAGCCCCTCAGCCTTCCAGGGGTGCTACAAGTTTCTACCCCCATGTCTGTCACACAGCACTTGGCACAGCAGTGGGCCCCAGGTGGCCCTCTCTGAGCGGACTGAGTATCCTACAGAAACTTCAGCCAACTGAGGCAAATCATTTCATAGACCTTCCATGCCTGCTTTTCTTGTGTATGTCAGTACTGGGACTTGAACTCAGGGCCTGGGAACTGCCCCTGAGCCTTTTCTACTCCAGGATGGCAATACACCACTTCACTTCCAGCTTTTTGGTCTTTAATTAGAGATAAGAATCTCACAGGTGCCAGGAGCATGGCCTACTGGTAGAATGCTTGCCTAGAATGCCCAAAGCCCTGGGTTCGATGACTCTACCACATACACAGAAAAAGCTGGAAGTGGTGCTATGGCTCAAGTGGTAAAGCCCTAGCCTTGAGAAAGCCCAAGGACAGTGCTCAGGCCCTGAGTTCAAGCTCCAGGACTGGCAAAAAAAAAATGCTATAGTCTTCTTGCTGGGCACGGGTGGCTCACACCTGTAATCCTAACTACTCAGGAGGCTGAGATCTGGGGAAATCAGTTCAAAGCAAAAGTCCGTGAGACTTATCTCCAATTACCCACCAGAAAACTAGAAGTTGAGTTGCCCTGTGGCTCAAGTGGTAGAGCACTAGCCTTGAGCTGAAGAGCTGAGGGACAGCGCCCAGACCCAGAGTTCAAACCCCATGGTCAACAAAAAAAGAAAAAAAAAAAATCTCACAGACTTTCCTTCCTGGGTCGGCTTCAAACCTCAGCCCTCAGATCTCAGCTTCTGGAGTAGGATTGGTATCTGGCTCATGCCTGCTCTTCAGGAGCTAGAATGGGCTCAGAGGGCCTCAGGTGCTCGAGCTGCACCTGGAAGGAATGGACACTCATGGACCATTTTCCTTCTGTGCTGGAGGAACCAGGCTGATTGCACTCCGGGGGCCCTTTCAGCTCGAACATTCCAAAACTCTATGAAAGAGCATGAGTAATGGCGAGTTCTGGGTGGGGCTCCAAATCCCTCTGCCCTCCAGGGACCCTGGGTGGGGGAGGCCAGGAAGGGGTCACTGGCAGGGCGCCAGGCCTTGTGCGCATCTGGAGAGCAGCCATTGGGGACAACAGGCAGGCAGCAGGGATGGAAGGCTGCGGGCTGGAGCAAATAAAGAGGGAATACAGCCGTGTAGGCAGGAAACACAATGAGCTTCCCTTTGGCTTCCAGCCCTGCCTGGCATGCGGGCTGCATGCAGACCCGAGCCACAGGCACATGCAGGCGGGGGTAGCAGACAACCTTTCCTGGCTAGGTAGGCAGGGAGCCAGCTCAGCTCCCAGGCTCCAGTCCGACAGCTAAAAGGGCAGAGCTGGTGAAATATCCACTGTCCCTGCTGGTTCTGAAGACAGAGAGGCGGAAGGGTGGTGAGCTGAACTGTCAGCAGGATCGATGTAACTCTGTTTCCTAATTAGTAAGCTCCATGCCCACTCTACAGAGGTGGCACTAAGGCCTCAGGAAGGCTGAAACCCCATCAAAAGTCTCCTGGGTGAGTAAGACCTCTGAGCCCATGTTCTGGCTGCTCCCCAAGGCTGAGTTTTGGCCATCTGTCCAGGCAGAGAATCTCCCACACCCTTGGATCCCTAGCCAGGGTTATGAGATGGTCTGGCCAAGCAGCTCTTGGTGACAGCAGGGAAAGGGGGTGGCTCACAGCTCAGCAGAGGGCCCAGGCCTCTGTCCGCCATTTACATGGCCACGCCCTCTGTTCCTTCCCCTTGACAAGAAACACCTTCCCTAAGGTTTCACTTGGCCCCCACAGGCCAGGGCCTTTAGAAGCCCTGCACAAAGCCAGCCAAACTCTCCTCCAGGGCACCTGCCCTCCTACCTCTCCAGGCTCGTCCAGGATTGACATCCATCCTTTCTTGAAGTTGAGCAGATCGGGCTGTGGGGAGAGAGACGGGTCAGGCCCACACTGGGCTGGCAGAAGGCAATATATCACCCATCCTGCCCCAGGTCCTGTGAGGCTGAGGTCTGAGGACATCAATAGAGCGAACTAAGGGTACAGGAAGGCTCCCCCGGCCCCCACTCTGCCCCAACCAACCCAGCCAAGTGAGCTCCCAGCCACTGGGCAGCCTTGGGCCCCTTCTCCAATATCCACATCCAGAAAGCCAAAAGAGTGGGCTGGATGGCTGACAAACACCCCATGCGTCTGAGCACCCTCCTGCCAGCTTTCCTTGATCATGAGTGGGTGGAAAGGAGGCCAAGGGGAGCTGGGAGGTGGGGGAGCCTGGAGCAATGTACCAAGCAAAGTGTCCAGTCTCCCGTGACGAGGCATACCAGATCCACAGGGCTGAGCCCCAACACTGCCTGTCCCTGCGTGGCCCTCCAGCCAGTCTTGGCTGGTGCCCCTGGGTCCCCGTAGGACAGACATGGCACCTCAATCCTACCTGTTGAGTGCTGCTCAGGGGAGCAGAGCCCAGGGTCCTGGGGCCTCTCCACTGCAACATGGTCTACGGGGACCAGTGAGCTGCACCCCCTGCCTAGATTCATAAAGAATCTGTTTGTCCTGGCAATTGTCCTGCCGAGGCCCCTCTGCTGGAGGGCACCAGCTTCCAGACCCTCCCTGCCTACTGGGCCCTCTCTCATCTAGGTCTGGTCCCTCTACAGTCTCAGCTCCTGCCAGTCTGTGGCAGAGCAGGCCAGTCTGGCAGGCAGGGAGGAGGCAGCCACCTGTTCCTATGGCTCTGAGCCCACCTATCAGGGCCTCCATCAAGGCCTCACCAGGCGAAGGTGTCTGGTTGCCTGGAGGGAGCTGGTGGCTCTCACTCAGTGGGGTGGGCGGCTACAGCCTGAAACCAGAGCCAGCTGACCTAGCCACCCTTCCTGACCCACCCTCCTCAGGTACAGAAAGTGGAGCATCCAGAACCATCCACAGCCATAATGAGGCGCTGAGCAGGCTAGCAACCTCACCTTGCATACCCTGTGTGAGGGAGGAGTCAGGCTTCACTCCAAGCCAGGAAGCCCGGGGGCTGTGTTCGTACTGTCTGCCGCCTATCTGCCCGCCATCATCCACCTGTGGCCAGGCTTCCCAGGGTGGTTGCTAGATTGGTACATTGCTAACTAAGGCTTATAACTAGTGCCAAATGCCTAGCTTTTCTATCCTTCAGGTCCCCCCCACCCCATAGCAACCCCTGGAAACACCTCAGGAAACCAACATCTGTCACTTCCCTGATCTCCAGGCCTGCACTCTGGGGGCAGCCTCATCCCTGACATATCAAGTGTTTAGGGTGGCATGGGCTAGTCCCCTAGAGCTAACCCAGGAGAGTCTCTGAGAGGACTGAGATGTCTCAGTCAGGTCACGGGCCCCGCCTCAAACTTGGTGAGGCTGAGCTATGGCTGATGACAAGGAGGGATCGGGAGGGTAAGTTCCACTGCCACTCTGCACTCTGGGTGCCTGCAGTGGCAAATGGCTGGGGGTCCTGCTGGCTCTCACCTCCACCAGCTTGCCAAAAGAGCAGACACAGCAGCTGATGACCCTATAAAGGCCAGTAAAGACAGCAATGTGCTAGACTAGGAGCCACTGAACGCCACCAAAGCAAGTTTCAAGTTGCTGGGTGCTAACGCCTGTCATCTTAGCTACTCAGGAGGCTGAGATGTGAGGAGCACAGTTCAAAGGTAGCTTGGGCAGGAAAGTCTGCCCAATTAACTAGCAAAAAAGCTGGAAATGGAGCTGTGGCTCAAGTGACAGAGGAACAGCCTTGAGTGAAAAAGCAAGAGACAGTGCCCAGACCCCGAGTGGAAGTCTTCGGGATAGGGTCACCCTTAGAAGAACATGCAGCCAGGGTCTGAAGGTCTGCTGCATCTCTCACATTGCCATTTTCCCTGGTCCTCCGAAATTGCAGGCTGGCAGCCCCTTCCCTGTTTTCTCAGAAGAGCAGCCACCCTCACTGCCTCCTTCCCAACATTGGTCACAGGTCAGTCCTGCCTTCCACATGGACCATGCCACAGCCCTTTAGCACATACAGCCTGGGGGGAGCCATAGAAAAAGGCTGCAAGTCATATAGGTGCTTTAAGTCTCCAGGGATGGCTCCAGAGGGCTCCAAAACAAAAATAGAACCTCCACCTACCCTTCCAGTCTGGCCTCCCCCTGCCTGGGGGGGGGGCTCTTGTTTATATTATAGTGTTACCACACAACATGCCACTAATACACTCTCCTCACACAGCCCCCAAACAGCCGAGCCAGGACACCAGCCTCCAGGACTCAGAGCCCTTCATACTTGTGTTCTCTGCCTGAGATCCAGGAGTTCTTCATGTCTGAAGAACCCACCTAACTGCGCTTCTGAGGCCCCTCACCCCAGGCTGCCTGCTAGGTGCCTTGGACCAGCTTTCCTAGCCCCTGACAAAGGTCCCTGCTGCATCAAGCTTGTCTAGATCATCCTTACAAGCTGTTCAGGATCCAGGATCCAGCCCAAAAAGTGGTTAAAGTCTTTACAGAAAATCCCCCTCCACGTACATCTTGTTTTTGTTTTTGAAGTCAGGTGCTTTTCTAGAATCAAAAACCAGCCAACAAGTCCTGTGGCCCTTGCCTTGAGACAGACAGTAAACAAGAGACCTAGTGTATAATTTGATGCCCGACAGTGGCTGGGTAACGAGGCTTCTCAGCAAAGCATGCTAGGGCTCAGGCAGGACATGTCAGAAGATTCAGACTCCAGGCCCAGTGGGAATCACCAGCTCCCTGGAACCTCTGAGCAGGGACCTGTCCTAGCTAACACCTGGGCCACATGCTCAGTGCAGACCCCTGAGCTCAGAAGGTGGGGAATTGGAGATGGAAGGAAGACAGAAGGAAGAACACCAGACTGGAGTAGAATCAAGTCTGAATGACAACCAGGAAGAACTCAATGTGGTTAACGGTGATCACAAGTCTCTTCTGCTCCCAAACCTTTCCTGTCCCCATCACCCCTGCGAAAGCCCGAAGTGCTCTCCCAGGTCTGGAGTCCCTTCCTCCTAGGCTCCTTTTTTGGGCTCTCCGGCATCCCCAACATGGCCTTGGTCCACCTCCGTGCACCTCTGCAGGACAAAGTCCTCCAACTCACAGGACACCCTGGGTGGGAAGCCCCCTCCCAGCTGAAAAATGCAGTGTCCCCCGGCACCTCCCACACGCCCCGGTCCAGCGGCCTAACCCTTGCTCGGCATAGGCTGCCCCAGAAGCAGCAACTGTGTACTTTTCTTATCTTGCCCCACAAAGCAAACTGAGACAGACCTAGATATAAATGCTGGCCCGGCCCAGCACCAACCTCATCACCCAGCCATGTTAGTTCATCTCAGTACAGCTGGGATTCCCCCAGCTATTTGATGGAGATGCTACCAACCTCCCCCTGGCCTCAGGACACTGACTCAGCTCCTCCCCCACCCCCTTACATCCCTGTGTTCCCTGCCCTGGAAGGGGAGGCTGCTGACAGCAGGAAGGGCCAGCAGGGAGGTGGCAGGATGTGCGGAGGCTGAGGAAGTCCAGGCATCAGGCTGCAGCGCCAGGTCATCACATTCTATGGGGACTGACTGTGGGGCCCCCCAGGCCACGCCCCCCAGCAGCACTGCCCACCCCTCACTTAGAGACACACCCTGCTCCTCCTCTCAAGCCCAGGAAGCCAACAGGCTCTCCGTGTCCCTGGGTGGGGCACCAGCCAGAGATCAAAGGCAGCACCACTCCTCCCTCCCAACACAGTCAGATGGTCAGACTGACAGGAGAGGGGACTCCTTCTCCGGGAAACTTACCAATGCTCCTTCCCGAGCCTCAGTTTGCTTGTCTATGAAATGGGGAGTGGGGCAATGGACTCAGCTGTGAGGCTCAAGAGGACAATTCAGGTATAGATACTGAGTCCACCCCCACCCGCAGGCCCGCCTGACCCCCCAGGATGGGACCGCAGCCCACGGGGTGGGCGGTTCCCGGCCAGCCTCCCTCACTGGGTGCGAGCGCCCACATGGGTGGACAGTTTCATCAGGCGAGGCTAGCTGGGGTCACCGTGACCCACCCAAGCCGGGGAGCACCTCTCCCCAGCCAGGTAACTCCGGGGGAGGGGGCAGGCGAGCGTGCACCTCGGGGCTGCGGGGAGGGGAGCGCAGGCGAGGCGGACCTCCGGGGTCCCTGGTCTGGCCGCCTCCAGTGAGGAGGGGGCTGTCCGGGCTGGGGGAGGGGGCGATCGGCTCTGCGCCTGCCGTTGCCCCGGTCCTGGCCGGGCCGGGGAGGGGCTGCCGGGGACACTCACCGTCATGGCGGCGCCCCGGGGCGGCGGGAGCTGGAGGCAGGAAGCTGAAAGGGGCTCTCGGGCCGGGCTCCGCGGCGCACCCGCGCCGCCGCCGCCGCCCCTCGCCGGCCACTGCCGCTCCGGCCCTGCTCCGCTCCGGCGCGGCCCCGGCCCCTTCCATCCGCCCATAAAACTTTTTTTTTTTTCAAACTTCCTGGGAGGACCCCAGCGAGCCAATCAGCGGCGAGGACGCCGGGACAAACAGCGGCGGGGGCGGCGGGCGGACCAATGGGAGCGCGAGCCTGGCCGGAGGCGTGGCCTACGCCTCGGGACGGGGCGTGGCCTACGCCACGGGACCGGGCGCCCGGGCGGCTGGGCCAGCGGATGGGGCGGCGGCCCGAAGGGCGGACCCGCCCGGCTCGGGCGGACCAGACGCCGGGAGGAAGGAAGTGCCCGGCGTGCAGGTGGCCGACGGGGTTCGGGGTGGCTGGGCGTGGCCCATAGTCTCCCGGACTCGGACGTGCGGCCCTGGCCTCCAGTCCCTCGACGGGGCGATGGGTCCCCTAGGCCTGGGCTGGAGAAGGACGGAGTCCGGGACACAGTACGGGAGGTTGGCGGGGTTACCTGGTTCTTTTGTTTTCACCACAGACCCGAGAAGCTGGGCTCCTTGGTCCGCCCTTGACAAAAGGCTCAGAGAGGTGGACAGACTCGCCCGAGGTCACACAGTAAGAAAGGGCATTGCCCTCTAGTGGAGAGCTCCCCGGGGAGCTGCTGGCTGCTGTGATTCCCTCAGGTAGGGACGAGGACAGGCCCTTTGCAAGGCAAGAACATTTTGAGGCCACAACCAGTGGTTCACACCTGTAATGCTAGTAGTGGCTGAAATCTGAGAATCTCAGTTCAAAGCCAGTCAGGGCAGGGAAGTCTGATCCCATACACCTTCCAAAAGCCTTGTCTACTGCCTCCCACTCCTCTCCCAGTGGCCTTGTACCCAACCCTTGCAAATTGTCCCTGCATCTGAAAATTCTATTAAACCCATATCCAGGCCTGGAGCCACCGGCTCCTGCCTGTAAACCTAGCGACTCAGTAGGCCAAGGTCTGAGGATCTCTGTTCAAAGCCAATCAAGACAAGAAAAGTTCCCTCAAGGGCAGGAAAGATGATGACCCAGAAGATCATGGTTATGAATCTCCAAAAGAGCCAGCAAAAAGCAAGGCTGGAGATGTGCCTACAGTACCAGGAGACCAAAAAAAGCATATTTGAGTTCTCCAATGTCCTCATAGCCTTTTTGACATAGACACTCAGCCCCCTGTTACCTTAAATAAGATACTAAACCTCTGTGGGTAGCACTAATGGTGCTATTACCTCCTGCAGTAAGGATTAAACATTGACCCAAGTGATACACCTAGAACGATTTCAATGACCCTCATTAGCTTTCCTGAAATAGGGCAGGGAATCCTGATTTACTTGCTATTCAGTTATTCCTTCATTTTTGATTTGGGGTTCAAGTGACTACAATTATTAGACCCATTTTACAGGTACAAAAAGGAGGCAACCTGGGCACCGGTAGCTCACACCTGTAATCCTAGCTACTCAGGAGGCTAAGATCTGAGGATCAGGGTTCAAAGCCAGCCCAGGCACGAAAGTCCATGAGACCCTTATCTCCAGTTAACTGCCAGAAAACTGGAAGTGTTGTGGCTCTAGTGGTAGAGCACTACTCTTGAGCTGAAGAACTCAAGGACAGTGCACAGTCCTAAAGTTCAAGCCCCACAACCGACCAAAAAAAAAAAAAAAAGTCTGCAGGAATTGAAGATATTTCCCAGCACCATCCCTCCCCATCAGGAGAAGTGCAGACACAAATAAGTCCACCTCACAACACACACTTGGCGCCTCCTCCTGTACTTTCCAAAGGACTTGCCTAGTGCCTCTTATCCCTTATTTCTCACCCCTGTCCCTGTACCCATTCCTTGCCAACTGTCCCTGCATCTGAAAATTCCTCCACTAAAGCAGTATTCAAGCTCCTAGCCACCCAGGAAGCTAAGATGTATGGGCTGTGATTCAAAGCCAGCCCAGGCCAGGAAAGTCCGTGAGACTCTTAGGTCCAATTAACCACCAAAATGCTGAAAGTGGAACAAGTTCAAGTGATAAAGTGCTGGCCTTAAGCAAAAAAAGCTCAGGGACAATACCCTGGCCCTGCATTCAAGCCACAGACAGCACATAAACACAGAAAAGCAGTGTCCACCTGTGTTCTCTATTTGCCCTTGTCTTCCTCTGGCACTTGTCTGTCTTTGTCCCCAATTGAGAGAATCACTGCAGACAGATAAACCCACGTTCTACTGCCATGTCTTGTCTGTTGGTGACTCTGATGGGGAGGGGAAATTTTTCAGTATTTAGCACCTGAGCTGGGTTTTGATTTGTGTGCGTGCGTGCGTGCGTGCGTGCGTGTGCGTGTGTGTGTGTGTGTGCTGGTTCTGGGGCTTGGCCTCTGGATGGGTACTCTTCCTTACCTTTTATGCTCAAGTCTAGTAATCAGCCACTTGAACCATAGTTGTACTTCCAGCTTTTTACTGCTTAACTGGCGATAAGAGTCTCATGGACTTTCCTGGCATTGAACCTTGATCCTCAGATCTCAGCCTCTTGAGTAGCTAAGATGACAGGCATTAGCCACTGGTGCCTGGCCTGAGGCTCAGAACTCTCTCTGCTTTGGGAAGTTTCCTACTGCCAATTCACTTCCTTATCTGCGTATGAACCCCAGGTGATGAGGCCACAAAGCAATCAGGCATGGCATGTACAGAGCAGGGAGCTAGAGACACAGTACGCATACCATAAACGCTGGTCATAAGGCCAGCAACATTACTCAGCCTTTCCCCACTTCCTCCCCCTTCTCTCCATAGGAACTTGACTGCTTTTTCTTGCCAGCGCTGCAGGTGCAATGGTGACCTTTAATTAGTCTGATAAGGTCATTCCTGCCCAAGGCTTGAAGATACCACTCCACCCAGATAACTATGACTGCCCAGCCCTCAAAAGCAGCAGAAAGGGAATGGGTGCTGTTTTCAGTGGCTCACATCTGTAATCCTAGCTTGTTGATGTTGTTGTTTTGGGACTTGAACTGTAGGCCTGGGTGCTGTCCCTGAGCTTTTCAGCTCAAGGCTTCCACCCTACCCCTTGAGCCACAGCACACTTCTGGTTTTCTAGTGGATAACTGGAGATAAGAGTCTCACCACGGACTTTAGTGCCCTGGCTGGCTTTGAACTGCGATCCTCAGTTCTCAGCCTCCTGAGCTTATATTACAGGCATGAACCACCACGCCCAGCCTTGTAATCCTAGCTTTGATTTGGCTTTGCAACCCCGGGTAAGAGTCCCAGGCTTCTGAGCCTCAGGTCTTTCTCTGTAAAATGGGCATCTTGTCTTTAAGATGTCCAGCCCATCGGTAGGCTGAGCCAACCCTATTAAAGACCAGTTTCGTGTAGCTAAGATGGGAGACTCCACAAACCAGCCTGTGACTCCCTGAGATGCCAGGCCCCTTTTGCTCCACTGTGGAGAAGCAGGGGTGGGACAAGTCACAGTTGCCTCCCCTCTTCGCCCTTGAAGAAGGCCTGACCAGAGGCTTGAATGTTTACAGGTCCCTCTGGGCAGGGTGGGTTACGTAACACCAGATGTCTGCAACTGGCACAGGCCCAGGTCTGAGACTCACTTCGCAATCCCAGAGCCCCTGCAGGCCCGCCCTACCTCTCCCCTTCCTCCTCCCCGCTCCCCTAGCTCTCCAGCCCAGGCTGCTATAGAGCTACTGATGGGGCCGTTCGCTGCACGATTATCCAATCACAGCTCACCCTGGAAGCTGACCGTGACACCTCCTAACCCTAGAGGTAGGCAAAACCCACCAGGAGCTCAGCTGCCACCTTTCCCTCCATGCAGGGGCCCCACTCCCTCCTTTTTCAGCCCCCACTGTCTCTTAACTAACACCAACCTCCTCCCTTTTTGCCCCTCCAGTCCCTGCTAGAACCAGCCTACCCTTTGCCACCTGAGGACCCCCAGAGATAGCAGGTACGGATTGAACAGCGTGGGCCGGTCCCCGGGCATCCTCCATGAGGCCACCAGTCGGCCCTTCAGTGGGCTCCCAGCCGTGCCCTCTGCTGGTCTCTTGTCTGCCTGTCAAACAGGGTCCAGTGTTGGCCGCATGTCCCTTTGATGGGATGAATAACCCCGGCCACATCCAGCCCATTCTACCACCACAGAGGCCCAATTTCTCATCCTTTCACAAAGCTGCCAGGAACAAAGCTGCCTGACTTGTTTTCCAAATATTGTCTGACTGACAGGGCCTTAGGGCTTTTTAGGTCCCTGGAGAGGTGTGTGGCACATCCTAATGTTAAGCTGTGGGCTGGCAGAGCAAGGGCAGTGACAATCACAGACTTACATTCTGCTCATGGGCTGCCTGTTTGCCAATTATTTTGCATGTGGTTTCAATGTTAAATAATCCAGAGATTACTAAGTACACTTATGATTGTTTTTGAAATACCTAAAGATGTGGAAAGTCACGGAGGCCTGCCTCAAGAGGTAAAACAGTTGCTTAGCAAGTGAGAGGCCCTGAGTTCAAGACTAAAGTTAAAAAAAAAAAGTGGAAAGCCAAGTACTGTGGCTTGCTTCTGTAACCCTAGCTACTCAGGAGACTGAGATGTGAGGATCATGATTCAAAGCCAGCTAAGCAGGAGACTCTTATTGTCAATTAACCAGTAAAAAGCCATAAGTGGAGCTGTGGCTCAAGTATGCTGGCCTTAGGCAAAAAAAAGTTAAAGGACAGCACCTGGGCCCTAAGTTCAACCCTTAGGACTGGACTGGCACTGCCTGCATACACACACACACACACACACACACACACACACACAAAATAGAAATGGTAGGCTCACCTTCCTCTAAATATCTGGAGCCAAGGGGGTCAAACGAATACTGCCCAACCTCCACTTGTCACCTTTGTTACCTGCCTGGCCTCCAGGTTTGTGACCCCACTTTTGTGAAAGGAATGAGCGATAGATCTGCACACAGAGCCTAAAGTGCTCCTCCTTTGAAGTTACCCTCATTGGTAAAACTTGAGATCACAGCAAAGTAGAGACAGGCTCCAAGTCGCATGGTGGGTCGTAGGCAGGGAAGGACAGGTCCCAGGTGTCCCTGGTCTGCAGCTTCTCAGGAAGGAAGCTAACTCCAAGTACATGGCCAGTGGAAGGGGCTTCAGGGAAGGGGTGTGCTGTACCAGCCCCATTACAGCCCTGCCCAGTAGCCTGGAGAGTGCGAACACTCCTTCTCCCCAGATAGATCCATGGTGGCAGTCTGGCTTACCTCTGACCTATACTGGCTCACAGGATGGCTTAGGTATATATGAGTGTGTGAATGAATAAAGGAGGCACTGCCTTTGGGTGGATGAAAGCTTTCCCTGTGGCTGGGAAACTGCTCCTGCCCCCCACTGTTGCTATTTCCTCTTTGTTCACAAAGCTCTAGATCCAGGAAGCATGAAGAAATGACCCCGAAAGAGGAAGAGCAAAGTTGTCACAGCCCTGATATTGTTCAGGTCACCTAGAACAATGCCACCCCATTTCACAGATGGGAAGTCTGGTCACTGAGCAGTTAGTGGGAAGCCATGGAGATCAGGGCAGGGCCAGGAAGAAGTGTGAGCAAAAGTGGGCAGCAGAGATCCTGAGTTCCAGTTTGAATCCAGCCATTAACTGGCTCTATAACAACTCCCCTGCCTCTGTTTCCTCATCTGCACAGTTAAGGATAGCTTAGCCAGATGTTGGCAGCTCACTCCTATAATCCTAGCTACTTAGGAGACTGAGATCTGAGCATCACCAATTCAAAGCCAGCCCAGGCACTCATTAGATGCTCATCTCCAGTTAACTACCAAGAAGCCAGAAATGGCACTGTGGCTCAAGTGGTAGAGCACTAGCCTTGAGCACAAAAGCTCAGGAACAGTGCCTAGGCCCTGAGTTCAAGCTCCAGGACAGGCAAACAAAAAACTTCTCAGCCAGGTCCAGTGGCTCACACCAGTAATCCTAGCTACTCAGGAGGCTGAGATCTGAGGATTGTGGTTCAAAGGCAGTGAAACTCTTATCTCTAATTAACCACTAGAAAACAGGAAGTGGTGCTGTGGCTCCAGGCGTAGGGTGGTAGCCTTGAGCCAAAGAGCTCAGGGACAGCACCCAGGCCCAGAGTTCAAGCCCCATGACTGACTGACAAAAAAAAAAATCAAAGAGGGACAGCTCTAACTAGTGTGAGGACCCACACTTAGGAGCTCCAGATCACCACATGTGATGTGCACACCGCACGCAGATGTGCTCACGGTCACATCTGACTTCTCAGGAGGCAGCAGGGGGACGAACTGACCTAGGAAAACAGTCCAGAACAGTCTGTCTCTTCTTCTGCCTGTGCTCATTGCCTGCTCTGACCTCACCCCTCAGAGGCTGGGCTGATGAGAACGGCCTGTCTGTAGGTCGTGTCGAGGGCAAGGCAGAATCTTGCTCCAGCTGCAGCCAGGCCCAGCAAGCCTCACCCCTGTATACATGCATCTCTGTGCCCCAGGACCCTGGAGAAGTGGCTGTGGGTACCTCCTCACCCTCTCTGCTCCCACTCCTGTTCCTTCACCTCAGATTTCTCCAGTTTTCCAGACCTGGAAGAGCATTGCCTTCAGGGACCATCAGGGATAAAGGGCTATTTGCCTAGAGACAGGCAATGTTACCTTCCAGGGGAAGTTAGAAGAAAAGCCCTGGTCTTCTAACCCCAACATCATCTGTTCAGCCAGGTCTCTGAACCAGAGATAGCTTCTCAAGGACACACCGTGCACACAGGTAACTCCATGACAGAGCCAGGTACAATCTGAATGGCCTCAGGAGGTCAGCCTGTCTCCAACATGACTCTTTCCCCATCCCCTTCCTAGCTGCCCAAGCCCCATAGCCCAACTACCGAATCTGCCTGCTTCTGGTCAGTCAGTGAGTCCGTGTCTCTGCTTGGTTCTGACTCCTCAGGCTTCTTTGGCTGGAACTGGAAACAAGAAAGAACACAGCTTAACCCAGGTCACCCCTCCGGGGTCCATTCATCCATAGGCCACCTTCTCAATGACCCAGTTACACCCATCCATCCATCAATCTTCCATCTAGCATCCAGCATCCAGCACCAAGAGACACAGGTATCTATCCTGCCATCCACTCGATGTTACCTAACCATTATCCATTCAACATCCACTATCTGTCACCCTTTCATATTTTCGTCCTATTTATCATCATCCAACATCACACATGTGTTCATCCATCCTTCCAACGTTTACTCATTTATCCATCCTTCCAACAATCGTCCACATCCTTCATCCATGCAACATCCATATGTCCACATATCCATGCTTCTATATATCTGTACATATACTTATCCATTCCCCAACAGACACTCGTCCATTACCTAAACCCCATTCACTTACCCATCATCCATCATCTGACACCCATCCCCCAACACCCATTTCCTGTCCATCACCCATCTACCCAACAGCAATCATCTGTCACTCACCATCTACCCCAGACCCATTATTGTCCATCACTCATCATCTACCCAACACCTATCATCTATCCAACACTCCATCTCCTGTCATCTACCCGAATACCTATCATCTGTCCATCACCCATTATCTACCCAACACCTACCATCTGTCCATCACCGATCATCTACCCAACACCTATCACCTGTCCATCACCGATCATCTACCCAACACCTATCACCTGTCCATCACCGATCATCTACCCAACACTTATCACCTGTCCATCACCGATCATCTACCCAACACCTATCACCTGTCCATCACCGATCATCTACCCAACACCTATCACCTGTCCATCACCGATCATCTACCCAACACCTATCACCTGTCCATCACCGATCATCTACCCAACACCTATCACCTGTCCATCACCGATCATCTACCCAACACCTATCACCTGTCCATCACCGATCATCTACCCAACACCTATCATCTGTCCATCACCGATCATCTACCCAACACCTATCACCTGTCCATCACCGATCATCTACCCAACACCTATCACCTGTCCATCACCGATCATCTACCCAACACTTATCACCTGTCCATCACTGATCATCTACCCAACACCTATCACCTGTCCATCACCGATCATCTACCCAACACCTATCACCTGTCCATCACCGATCATCTACCCAACACCTATCATCTGTCCATCACCGATCATCTGCCCATGATCTCACCAGTTTCTCTCTTCTCACATGCACGTGGCATCCCCATATTCATGGATCAGCCCTCCACTGGACTTAGCCACTCCTCTATGCCAGCCCTGAGCTGGAAGTCACAGTCCCCACCTTCACAGAGCTCATGTTTCTCACGGGAAATGATAACCCACTGTGACAGATGAAGAGAAACCAAATTGCCAAGCCCAGGAGGAGGCTTCTTCAGCCCAGGTGAGGTGAGTATTCAAGAAGGCCTTTCAGGACAGGACACCTGACCTAAAACTGGAGCAATGAGCAGGTGCTTGGTGGGCAGCGCAAGGGAAGGGGAGGCATGTCTGGCAGTGGGCACCACATGTGCAGAGGTAGAGAGAGCGTGCCCAGAGACCTCCCGCCAGTATGGCAAATTCGTCAGAGGCAACTCAGGGTTGGAAGGAAGGGAAGGAGGCTTGAATGTCATGCAAAGGATTTTTGAGAGGGACAAGTTGGAGTCCAGAAGAGTCTGGGGAACACTCTGCTTTGTCATCAGTGAAATGCCCTGTCATGGTCTGTCAATCACCCAGAGCCTGAGTAGCATAACTCCAGATGAAGTCTTCCTGACATCCCACCTTCCTCTGACAAGCTAGCTTACAGCAGACCACTGGATGCGGCATGGTGTCCTTGAGCAGTCTGTGGCCACCACCCTACTGTCCCACAAATTGATGACCACATGAGGGCAGGGCCATGTGGGTTTACTCTGCACCTCTAGTGTCCTTGTACTGAATGAGTAGAGGGTCACCTGATCCCAGCTTGGGAGAGATGCAGGGGAGAAGGGCTCCCCTGGCCCGCTGTGGGTTCAGAAACTTCTTTTTTTGTGTGTGGGGGGGTGGGGTGGGGGGGTGGGTTGTGGGGCTTGAACTCAGCCTGGGCGCTGTCCCTTAGCTCTTCAGCTCAAGGCTACCGCCCTACCCTTGAGCCAAGTCCCACTTCCCGTTTTTCCTAGAGGTTAATTGGAGATAGGAGTCTCTGGTCCTTTTGTGCCCAGGCTGGCTTTGAACCTTGATCCTCAGATCTTAGCCTCCTAATTAGCTAGGATTGCAGGTGTGAGCCACCAGCGACCCACTGTGGCTTCCTCTTTGTATCTGAGGAGACTTAGGGGCCAGAGAGGGATGATAGGACCATACCTGGGCTCAGCAAGGGGAGCAGAGCCAGGGACTACATTGGTGGCAAACCCAGGTAGCCAGATAGGAGCCTCAGATCCAACCCAGGCTAGGAGCTGTGGCCAGAGGGGATGTGTTAAGGTCCCGGGGTGATGGGCACTAAGCCCACCTGGGTCCCAGCTGCCAAGCCCTCTCTACTTCTGCTTCAGGTTCCTCATTCACCAAGGAATGGTGTCACTCACTCTCCCCAGGTTGCCATGAAAACCAGGTGGCGAAGGGCGTGTGGGACCTTTCAGCTGGGGTTTGAAGTAAAGGCTCAGGCTGGTCAGCATCTCTGCTGGACTGGGATCATCCTGATCTGTCTTCTGGGTGGCTGGGATTATCGGTGTGAGTCACCTCACTTAGCTCACCTAGCCTTGTCTTCCTGGCTAACCTTCACAGTGGGACAGGCTTACCTCTGGTTCTGGTGGGCTGGGAGCCCCCAGCTGGCCCATCTCCTCCAGATCAGTTGAAGTTGCTGTTTCTGGCCCACTTGTCAGGTGGGTTGTTGGCCACTGGGTGGAGGTATGGGCAGGTCTGGGCGGATGAGCTGGGCTGTGGGGCTGTCCTGCTGTGCTGCGCTCATTGAGTAGGCTGGCATCTGTCCAGCCTCCAGGATGGTGCTGTTGCTCCGGGGTATCCTCTGTGCCTGGGGGGCCCAGATCTGGCACTGAAGCCTTGGCTGGGTCACCCCAGTGCCCAGCAGAGCTCTTGTGAGGCAGCTGAGCCTGCAGGAGCTCCAGCAGGCCTTCCCAATCCAGCCTTGGGAGTCGGGCCCAGGTCCCCTCCGCGGGTGGCTGGAGGAGGCCCAGCAAGTCCCTCCAGTCAAGCTCAGGTGGCCTCTCGGGGCCCTGTGGGGGCAAGCCTCCCCCCTCTGCCCCCCAGCCCATGATAATAGGGATCTCAGGCTGCCTGGAGGGTGAGCATGCCGCCAGGCCTTCCCAGTTCTCTGGGGGGTTCACAGGCTGGCAAGGACTTTCCCGGTCCTTCTGGGGAGCTTCCCCCCAGGCCTCTGGCTGCCTCCAGCTTTCCCTGGGCTCCCTGGAGGGGCTCTTCTGTGTCCCCTCCAGGCTGGGCTCCTCAAGGCCTGGCCAGTCCCCACGGCCCCGATGTTCCTCCTGGCCACCCCAGCTCCTTTCCTGGTGTCTGTCTGTCCGTAGCTCTCTCTCCCGGGGCCTGGCTGATGTCCTGATGGGTGGTGGGGACCCCTGGAGCCGTCGGTCTCCCACAGGTCGCCTCTCAGGATGAGGGGGCTCTGCTCTGCTCCACAGGGTTGGTTCTGCCTGCTTGCCAGGGGGCTTGGCCACCTGAGGATGAGGGGAGGGGTAGGTGAGCTGGGGGCCAGGCTTCAAGGCTGTTGTGCGCTTCAGCCAGGCACCAGGAGAGGCAAAGCTGTGTCTCCACAGCAGCTGGGATGGAAGCCGGTGGAGACACATCCGGGGTCTCGAGGCTCCCTCTCTGGGGATCAGCTCTTCCTTCTCACCCACTTTCTGCTGTTCTCCAAAAGAGACCTGTGAGGATCTGCTCATTTTCCGGGGCTCCCCCACCCCACCCCTGCCGCAGGGTATTGATTCCAACCTGAGCTATCACGTAACCCAAATTTCCACCTGCAGTGCCCATCCCGTGGAGGTGAACCTTGCTCCTCCAGGTACTAGGGAAGGAGGGGTGGAGGGGCTGTTTTCCAAGAGCCAACACATTCCTTTTACAGTGTTTTGAGAACCACTGGGGAGAGGGGACTGGTGGGCACCATTGACCGGGGCTCTGACCCTCATGGACGACCTCCCTGCCCCAGGCGCCTGGCTGGCACGGAGGGGAGGGCAAAGCCACAACCGTCCCGTGGGGCTGGCGGCTGGCAGTGCTCACCTGCCTAGCGGGGGCAGGGCTGGACTGTCTCCGGAGTTGGCTGTGACCTTGGCTGGACCGTGGTGACCGTCCCTCGTCTCGAGCCTGGAAGGCTCCCGGGGCCTCGGACTTCCTATGACCAAAAGCAGCTGCTTCTGAGGGGGTTCAGGGCAATTCCATTCCCAGCCCCTCCCCAGCCCTTTCCTCTCACGCCAGGATATGGGAGGTGTGAGAGCACCAGAGACCCCTCCCCAAGCTCACTGGAGAGTCCTCACGAGGGATAACCCTCTTTAGGGCCTCAGTTTCATCTTCTGAAAAATGAGATCGGTCAGCACTGTCTAACCAGCCTCATGGGTAAAGTGAAGAACACAGGAGAAAAGGAGCCAGTGGAGGGAGCAGGATGGGGAAGGGGCGGGCCTTGGCTGTCTCTGTGTCACGACTCCCTGTTACTAACCAGCAGCCCACCAGCCACAAAGGGCAAAGGGTAGATTGGTCCTGGAGGAATTGGATTTATTGAGCACCTACTGTGTACCAAGCACCGTGCACACATTATCACAATGTTGAACAAACGTTTATTGAGCATGTCCTGGGTTCCAGATGCCAACCTTTGGGATGCCCAAGCCCACTTCACCCTCTGGAATCCAGGTGGCAAGGTCAAGGGTCGATGGTACAGGCCCCGTGCCCTGGTCCTTCTGCTCTTTCCTGTTCACACTGTGAAGTTAGGGTTTCTTAAGCTCCTTTTGTCCTCTCCTCAGAGCTAACAGGACTCCAGCACCCAGCCTTGAAAACTCCAGAACATTCTAGCTGTTGGCAAAAGAGCGTTTAGCGTGATGGGAAGGCAGACACACCCTGTCATTGTCTCTCAGCCTTTTGACTAAAACTGATGGAGAAATCATCTTTCCTTCCAACGATATAGACAAATGTCACATGCAGCAGAATCAACTCTAACTGGTGGGAAAAACCCCTGCTTCCAGGAAGTTGTCTTGCTTCCTAATGGGTAGGGGACTGACTGGCCACAGCAGCTCATACCTGTAATCCCAACTACTCAGTAAGTGGAAAATAGGAGGTTCAAGGCTAACCTGAGCAAAAAGTTCGTGAGACCCTTTCTAAAAGCAAAAAACACTTGGTGGTTCACATTTGTCATGCTAGCAAAGTGGGAAGCATAGATAGGAAGATTTCAGTCCAAACCTGGCCCAGAGCTTTTGCCTGGTAAACACAAGGTTCTAAGTTCAAACCCCAGTAACACCAAAAACCAAAAAAAATGTAGGGGCCACAAATACACTGTGCACAAATGTCCCTCCCATAATAGGGACAAAGGAACCACAGCAGGAAAGCCATGAACTCCTATTAAGTCCAATGAACCACCAAAAAGCTGCAAGTGGAGCTGTGGCTCAAGTGGTAGAACACTAGCCTTGAGCAGAAAAAACAACAAAAAACCCTAAAGGACAGTTCCCAGGTCCAGTGTTTAAGCCCCACTACTGGCACAAAAACACTGCAGAGGTTGCATGGAGGGAAAACAAAATCAAGTTTGGGGCTGGGGTATGCTATACCTGCATGACCTTTGCCAGTGCCATTAGACCTGGATTGAGAAAGCAAGTGAGGTTTGGGGAGTTTTTGGTGGTCCACACAGATTGACCGGTTTCCTGGGAGCGTGTCAAAGGCTGAGGACTCCTTGACGAGTGCTATTTTAAATCAAATTTGAGGTGACTGCTTCCTTGTTCTGTGAGAACAGAGGTCCTTGACTCGGTCTCCCTAGAACTGAAGTCTAAAATCTAGGACCTCTGGTAAGAGGTGACACTCTCCTTCCTATTAGGTGGTGGGAGGGCCGTGGGAAGGAAAATGGCAGAAGATGCCCACCAAGTCAGGCCACTGTGAACTTTCCATACAAATGCCAGCTTGCTCCACAGGCATTCTCTTCCCTCCCTCTGCCTTGTAGGTCTGAGGCATTCTAGAAGATTCTAAGATCCCCCCCCCACACACACAGACCCAGCTTTTCTGATATAGGAACAATGGCATCTCCTAGGGCCATCTGCTTAAGGGTTGGTGTCAGGACCTCAGAGACAACCAAGTCTCTTTTGGCAGATTGAATGGCCTGGTTAACCTCCAGTGCCTTTAAAAACAAACAACAACAAAAATAAACAACGAAAGCCAGAAATCTAGTCAGTCTTAAGGCAGGATATTTTCCAAATAGTCGTGGATACTTATGTGATTCTAGAGATGTCAAAACATGAACAGTCTTTCAGAGAAAGGCCCCTGGCTCAGAACAATGCTTGGACAGAGTAGATGCTCAACAAATATACATTGGGGAACATACAACAGTTCAGCCACCCACTCAACCTGTCCCTTCTACAAATGTGTCTTCAGAGGACAAATAATATTCTTCTTGAAAAAACTGCATGCAAGTGGGAAAAAAAAAAAACTTAGTTGGTATAAGACCTTGATTAAAAGGTAATGTACAAGCCGGGTGTTGGTGGTTCACACCTGTAAGCCCAGCTACTCAGAGGCTGAGATCTGAGGATCAAGATTTGAAACCAGCCTGGACAGAAAAGTCCATGAGACTAATTCACTACCAAAAAGACAGAGGTGGGGTATTAGCCTTGAGCAAAAAAGCCAAGTGAGAGCTCTAGTTCCTGAGTTCAAACCCCAGTACTAGAATGGAGAGAAGGAAGAAAGGGATGGAGGAAGGCATTGAGGTAGGGAGAGAGAAAGAGAGAGGTGGGGGAGGGAGGAGGAAAGAAGGAAGGAAGGAAGGAGGAAGGGAGGGAAGGAGGGAGGAAGAAAACTATGGATTTTGAGTGAAGTCTCAGTGTCGGTCTACAGACTGTAACAGGAGTAGCCTGTGTATGTCTGAGTAGGGGTACCTGGTAACCCCAAACTTTGGACTCAATTTTGTTGCAAACCTAAAAGTGCTTTTTTTAAAGTATTTTTTTAAAGGCCAAGAAAAATTACCGCATGTGTTGGAGAAGACAAAGGTTGTCTCTTGGATATTAAATGGGTCAAGTTTACTGGAAAAGGAAATTTGAAGAATAAGAGATAGGGTTTCTCATGCAGATTCAAATCTCAGAGAAATGGTCCTTAGAAGAAGGAAGGGAGGACCGATAGCACAAAATATCACATGTCCCTCTAGTGTGCTGAAAATGCACTAAAATTAGATAGGGTGGTGCTTCTCTGTAAATAGACTAAAATTCATTGATTTATACACAAAAATCTAGGTTCAGATCTGCTTTCTGTTCCTCTCCCCCCGCCCCACCCCTGCCTCCTGTTTCTCTTAATGCTAATTGAATTCCAGTTCTGATTCTAGAAAATTCAGCAACTGGCACTTCTGTGGATAGTTTTCAGCCACAGAAGACACTATCTTTCCCAGCACTAGTCTGGGACTGCGGACCAAGGAGGATTTCCAGGTCCTGAGAAAGCAGTGGTTCATCTTTAAGTCTGTAATTTTCTCAATCAAAATATATAGTTCCAAGCCAGGCACTGCAGCTCACACCTGTAACCTGGGCTACTGAAGAGGCTGAGATCTGAGGATTGCAGTTTGAAGCCAACCTAGGCAGAAATTGTCTATGAGACTCTTCTCTCCAATTAACCAGCAAAAAGCTGCAAGTAGAGCTGCAGCTCAAGTGGTAGAGTACCAGGCTCTATTTACCTCGAGGGGAAAAGTCACGCAAGAGCAGAAGGCTCTGCATTCAAGCTCTGGGCACAGCTCAGTGGTAGAACACCCAGTACAATCAACACCAAATAAATAAAATCTAATATGACTTGACTAGCAGCTCTGCGTAGACATCTTTGCTTTGGGACATGTGAGTTTGTTTGATAAGACAGACAAGAATCACAGCCACTTTTTTTTTTTCTCCCTCATGCAAGGAGGAAAAATGACAACCACCTCCACCAAAATCTCTGACCCTGGACCCAACAAAGGGGTTGAGAAGTTTGACTTCATTTGAATAAATGTGCTAATGGTCTCCTCCATTTGACAGAGGGGGAAACTGAGGCTCAGATAAGCTAGATGACTGCAGCAGGTCACAGAAACTCTGGTGTCTAATAGGCAGAAACGGAGAAGGGAAGTGACTTGCCCAAGGCCACACAGCGAGTACACGAAGCCTTCTCCCTGGACAGCCCGGCAGCCTCCTCCGGGACGGGCCTGGCTGGCTGTCCCCAGCCCGGCTGGCTGCGCCCCCGCCCCGCCCGGCTCACCTTCGCTCTTGCCCGAAGAGGCGGTCGACCTCGGTGCGCCCAGGGCTGCGGGTGCGGCCCCCGTCGCTGCCCTGCGTCGGGGGCCGGGGCTCCCTCTGCGCCAGCCTCCTGGGAGGGGGCAGGTCGGCCAGCAGGGCATACTCCTCCCTCTCCAGATGGTGCCTGGGCTCTCCGGGGGGCGCGGAGCCCCGGGAGCCGGAGCTGCTCGGGGGCGGTGAGGAAGCCAGGAGCGCCAGGTCCCCGGGCGGGTGGCGGGGTGGCGAGGAGGCCCGGGGCGCGTCCCGGTGGCCGATGCATACTGGCGGGGGGCCCCGCTGGGAGCCGGGCAGAGAGTCCGTGGAGGGCGCCAGGCTCTCCATACTCGTCCCGGGGGGGTCCTGGAAGAACAGGGAGGGCTCGGGGGCCTGGCGCGGCGGGGAGGAAAACGAGGGCGCATCGCGGTGCCCGATGCACACGGGCGCGGGGAAGTGGGGGGGCTCGTGCAGGGAGTCCGTGGACGGCGCCAGGCTCTCCGTGCTGGCCCTGGGGAGGTCCTGGAAGAGGAGCGCGGGCTCGGGGAGCTGGCGCGGCGGGGAGGAGGCCCGGGGGGCATCCCGGTACCCGATACACACGGCAGGGGGAAACTGAGGCGGCTCGTGCTGGGGGGACTCGATTATCTCAGCATCCTCTGTGTCTGGGAGGAAGGGAAAGGGGTCGAACTGCGCGTGTCGAGGGGGCGAGGACGCCCGGGGGGCATCGCGGTGCCCGATGCACACGGCAGGAGGCAGGGAGGGGGCGTCGTGGTGCGGCCAGTCGCTCTCCGAGGAGGCCCGGGGTTCCGGGAAGAAAGGGAAGGGGTCATGCTGCAGAAACCGGGGTGGCGAGGAGGCTCGGGGCGCATCTCGGTGCCCTATGCACACGGCACACGACAAGGGGTGGGGCGCACCCCCTGCCCCGGGGTGCAGGGGCGAGGCCCGGGCGTGGCCCGGGCTGTGGGCAGCGGAGGAGGCCGGGGCAGGGGGCCCGGAGGCCGGCAGGGGGGCCCGCTGGGCTGGGCTGGCGGGAGAGGAGGCCTGAGGCCGCTCCCCTTGGGTTGGCCGCAGGGCAATGGCTGCCCAGGGCACCTCGCTTGGCTTGGAGCGGGCAGGCGGCGAGGAGGTCCGGGGGCCGTGGCTCTGGATTGGCCGCAGGGGGAAGGAGGCCCAGGGGATATCTTTGTTGGTGCGGTGGGGGGAAGAATTTCTGGGGCTCCCGTGTGGAGTGGAGCGGCGGGGGGAGGCAGCTCTGGGGTTGTCCTTTGGGGAGCAGCTTGGGGAAGAGCCGGCCCCAGGGTTGCCTCGGTGCAGGGGCGAGGGCTGCCGACCGGCCCGTTGGGTGCAGGCATTTCGGAGGTGCTCCCATCTGGTGCTAGAGGCTTTCCGGCTCTCTCCTGGGGCGGGGTGGTCGCGCTGGGCAGTCCCAGTGGGAGAGGGAGGCCTGGGGTTGCCCCGTTGGACATTTCTGTTGGGTGATGGGGACCTGGGGTTGCCCCACTGGGCACAGGACATCTTAGAGTTGTCTTGCTGGGCACAAGATGTTCTGGGCTTGTCCCGCTGGGCAGTTCTGTTGGGAGATGGGGGTCTGGGGTTATTCCGCTGGGCACAGGGTGTCCTGGGGTGGTCATGTGAGGTAGTCCCAGTGGGAGACAGGGGTCTGGGCTTGTCCCGCTGGGCAGTTCTGTTGGGAGACGGGGGTCTGGGCTTGTTCCGCTGGGCCGTTCTGTTGGGAGACGAGGGTCTGGGGTTGTCCCTCTGGGCCATTCTGTTGGGAGATGGGGGTCTGGGGTTGTCCCGATGGGCCATTCTGTTGGGAGACGGGGGTCTGGGGTTGTCCCGCTGGGCCGTTCTGTTGGGAGACGAGGGTCTGGGGTTGTCCCGCTGGGCCGTTCTGTTGGGAGACGGGGGTCTGGGGTTGTCCCGCTGGGCACAGGGTGTCCTGGGGGTGTTTCTCTGGGTGATTCTCTTGGGAAAGGAGGGTGCTGGGTTGCCCCACTGGGCACAGAGCATCTTAGAGTTGTCTTGTTGGGCACAGGATATTCTGGGCTTGTCCAGCTGGGCAGTTCTGTTAGGAGAGGAGGCTCTGGGGGTGTCCCTCTGGACACAGGCTGTCCTGGGGGTGTCCGGTTGAGGAAGACAAGCAGGCACCGCTGTTTGAGGGCTGTCCCATCGGGAGGCAGTGGTTCTGAGGCTGTCTGAGGAGGCTCGGAGTGAGGAGGAAAGCTGGACATGGCTTCGTTGGGTGGACGAGGTTCTGGGGCTATCCCTCGAGGAGGCTCTTGAAGGAGGGGATGTTCTTGGAGCGTTCTGCTGCGAGGCTAAGGTCCTGGGGCTGTTTCTCTGGGAGATGTGAGGTGGAGAGGAGGCCTGGAGGTTTTTCTGGGGTGTAGAAGCAGTCTGGGCAGCAGAAGCAGCTTGAGGTCCACTCTGTGGTGTTGCAGAGGAAGCCTGGGCTGGAACCCTGGGGCGGGACTGCTCCAAGGAGAAGTTTCCACTGTCTCCTCGGAGTCTGGCCCAGTGCTGTCCAGCAGTCCTCCCACCACCACCACCAGAATCTGGAGAGAGACAGAAGGTCAGAGGTTAGGGGAAGGTCCCCGAGGCTCTCATGGCCCAATGTCCTTGGTTCCCTGGAATGGGAGACCCAGGCAGCCACCATGGCTGCTTCTGAGATCCTTTAGGCCTTTCCAGCTGGGTCAGGAATTTGAAATCAAACCAATTTGAAGCCAACTGAAATCTAGACCACACCCAGTGTTTGTGGCTTATACCTATAATTCCAGCAACTCAGGAGGCTGAGATCTGAGGATCATGGTTTGAAGCCAACCCAGATAGGAAAGTCTATGAGACTCTTTTTTGTCTTTGTTTGTCATTCATGGGGCTTGAACTCAGAGTCTGGGTGCTATCCCTGGACTCTTTTGCTCAAGGCTAGCACTCTACCATGCTGAGCCACAGCTCCACTTCCATTTTTCTGGTGGTTATTTGGAGATAAGAGGCTCATGGACTTCCTTACATGAGCTGGCTTTAAACTATAATCCTCAGATCTCAGCCTCCATTTTTTTTTTTTTTTTTTGCCAGCCCTGGGCTTGAGCTCAGGGCTTGAGCACTGTCCTTGGACTTTCTCAAGGCTAGAGCTCTACCACTTGAGCCTCAGCACCACTTCCGGCTTTTTGCTATGTATGTGGTACTGAGGAATCGAACCCAGGTCTTTGTGCATGCTAGGCAAGCACTCTACCACTAGGCCAAACTCCCAGCCCCCAACATACATTTTTTGAATGCTCTGGTACTGGGGGCAGGGGACTGAACTCAGGGCCTCACACTCTTGTTCATTTTTTTTTCTCAGTGCTGGCTCTCTACCACAGCTCTGCTTATGACTTTCTTGCTGGTTAACTGGAGATATGAGTCTTGGGAATTTTCTACCTGAGTTTGAACTGAGATCCTCACTACTGTCAGCTCAGGCAGAAAATCCACAATTGTATCTCCAGTGCACTGGCAAAGAAACTGAAGTAGAGCCAGCCTTGAGTGGAAAAGCCCAGGGACAGTGCCCAGAACCTGAGTTCAAGCCCCAACAATATCAGCATGCACACATGTGCATACATGCACACACACACACACACACACACCTTGAGGGACTTTCTAACTTAGTTGAAATCAAATCCAGAATTTCCCAGCAGGGAAAGACTCTGCAAGGTTTGATCTGTGCTGCCTACCCCGGCTTCTCGCAGCCCCCTTCTCCACTTACCATGCTAGCACCCATTCTTTTAGCCTCCCAAACTATAATACTTCACCACCCCAGGGCCTTTGTCTCAAGTACTGTTCCCTCCTTGCCTGACTGGCAAGGGATCTTCACTTGGGACCCCTGGTTACCAAGGAGGAGCATCTCCTCCTTCCAGTCTATCTTGTTCCTTTATCTCCTCTCTCTCTCTAGCAAGCTCTGTTAGGGCACAGACTAAGCTAGTACCTACCAGCACACAGTAGGTATGCACTTCACCCTCTGGCTCCAGTCCCTACCGTTTTGAGCATCCTCTCCACCATGCCAGGGCCCACATCTTTTCCTTTCCCACTTTCCCATGCTGCCATTTGGACTCTCCCAGAACCTGCCCCGTTCTTGTGGGCTGGAAGGGATTCAGAGGCTTCGGCTTGGTACAGCTGGCCCATTCCCCCAGGGCCTTGGCCCCAGCCTGCAATTCAAGTAGCTGCCACTAGGTGGACAGAGCTGATGGCTACTAAGTGGATCATAGAACGAGGCCTAAGAAAGAGCAAGAAAGCTCCCACCTAGGACAAAATCCAGCCCAGCCCACCAGACCATGGCTTTTCTCGAGCTACTTCTGCTTCCCACACCCCTTTCTTCCCAAGAAGGCCAAGGGCACAGCCATCCAGCCAGACAGCCAAGCCAGGGCCTGTCCCCAGTCCTGCGTCTCCTTCCCAAAGCTCTTCTATGAACTTCCCCTACCACTGTGGCCCTAATTCCCTCACCTGAGTGGCAGTGAAGGGTTACAGAACAGTGGAAGCACCGTGTTCTGGCCCCCCTGAAGCTATCTGGTCCCCTTCCCTAGAAAGGCCAGCTGCTCATGGCTTCTCTTCCTGTGTCCCCACTCCCACACCTGAGCTTGCTCAATTTGTCACATGTGACTGGCATTCTACCACTTGAGCCACATATCTCAACCCAGCTCGTGTGTATGTGTGAGTGTCTGTGCTGATACTGGCTCTTGAACTCATGACCTGGCACGGTTGATTATTCTCATCGCCCTCCCTCCCCAAGGCTGGTGCTCTACCATTTGAATCACACTTCCTCTTCTGGGTACCGGTTAATTGGAGATGAGCCCCCAGATTTGTCTGCCTGGTATGGCTTTGAACCCTGATCTTCAGATCTCAGCCTCCTGATTAGCTAGGATTACAAGTGTGATCTCTTGGCACCTGGCTCATGATTTTCTGCTTGTCATTTTAGTCACCTCCATTTACCTGCCTGAGGTCCTCCCTTCCTGCATCCTGTCTGATTCCACTTCTGTCTCCCCACCACCTCTATTCCTTATCATGAGAGTGAGATGACATATCAGGCCCCCTCTGCTTACCTCTGCTACAAGTATCTCCTTTAAAAAGGTGTGTGGGGGGGGTCTCAGCACGGATGCTCACATCTGTAATCCTAGCTACTCAGGAGGCTGAGATCTGAGGATCCTGGTTTAAAACCAGACTGAGGAGGAAAGTCCATAAGACACTTATCTCCAGTGAACCACCAGAAAACTGGAAGTGGAGCTGTGGCTCAAAGTGGTAGAGCGCTAGCCTTTAGCACAAAAGCTCAGGGGCAGAATCCAGGTTCCAAGTTCAAGCTCCAGACCATCACCACTACCAATCTCTAACTACAATGCCATTCTCACTGAGAATTCTGGATCTATAACATGGTCTGTATTGGGGCTGGGAGTTTGGCCTAGTGGTAGAGTGCTTGCCTAGCATGCACGAAGACCTGGATTCAATTCCTCAGTACCACATACATACAAAAAAAAAAAAAGCTGGAAGTGGTGCTGAGGCTCAAGTGGTAGAGCTCTAGCCTTGAGAAAGTCCAAGGACAGTGATCGAGCCCTGAGCTCAAGCCCAGGACTGGCAAAAACAAACATGGTCTGTATTCAAATTGCCCAGCTAGCTGCTCCTAGCCAAAACATCCTCTGGGTCACCCTACCATCATGGCACCTCCCTGACTCTGGGAGATATCTCTCCCTCCCTCCCCTTTCTTGCTCTCCCCCCTCTCCCCTTTCTCTCTCTTCCTGCCCCCTGGCTGGACAGGCATTATATCACTGAGCCATATCCCCAGATCTCTGTAGCTTGCTTTAATGGTCCACAGTTCTTTGGAATTGGCCTAAAAGCAGCTTTTTCTCTTAGGACAATCACTCTGATTCCCCAGGCCATGAGGCTTACACAGGGGCTGAGCCTGGCCACCAAGACAAGCCTGTTGGCCCACATTGGGTCCCAGTGAGAGCCCTAGTGATGCTAATCGGCAAAGACTGTGCCCTCCGTGTGTGGAAGCTGATGAGGAGGAGAGATGAGGTGCGGGCATTGTTTGGTGGCATCTCATTATTACTGGAGATGGACTAGCTAACAACGGAGCCAGATTCTGAGCAATGTTTGAACATCTGGATCCAGCCATACCTGAAGTGACATCCTTTTTATTGGTGGCAGGCACTCCATTTCTCTTCTGTCTCTTACAACCCAGCAGCTGTGAGCAGGCAGAGCACATTCTGGACTCTCCATAATTAGGAAAGCACTATTATCATTAAGATTGCCCTGCCCAGGGTCCCAGATGGCCAGTGAGATGATTAGCTGGTGATGCCTGGGGTGGGGCACCATCAGACACCCACAGCCCTGGGGACCAGCCCAGTGGAGGACTTACCTTCCTTCCTCAGGCCTGCAGCGTCCCCTCTGACTGGGGACTTGGGAACCCGGGGGGACCGGGGACTTTGGGCACTGTCAGCCTTTGCCCCCTCCTGGGGCCTCCGTGGGATCATGGCAGTGAGCTCGCCCCAGCCGGGTACCTCCCTCGGTCTCTCAACAGTGTCCCAGTCCTGCCAGGGGAAGAAAAGAAAAAGCACTTTGGGAGTGAGGACCACAGGCATGCTGTTGGCAGGCATAGGTTCAGATCCTAGCCCCGTCACTTCCCAGCTGGGTGGCCTTAAGCAAATTGCTTTCCCTCTCTGAACCTCAATCCCCATGCAGGGATTTTACAAAAACTCTAGTTCAGAGGGTGGAAGGAAGCTGAGCCATGGGCTCTTCCACAGTGTCTTCCACCATCAGTCACTTCCCCTTTGTGGGGAGATCTCAGGGCTTTTCTGCTGCCTCATTGGTTCCTGGGCCCGACTAGCCCCCAGCTCATCCATTTTCCATTTTCTTTTTTTTTTTCTTTTGCCAGTCCTGGGCTTGAGCTCAGGGCCTGAGCACTGTCCTTGGACTTTCTCAAGGCTAGCACTCTACCACTTGAGCCTCAGCACCACTTCCGGCTTTTTTCTATGTATGTGGTACCGAGGAATCGAACCCGGGTCTTCGTGCATGCTAGGCAAGCACTTTAACCACTAGGCCAAACTCCCGGCTCCTCATCCATTCTCTTTTGTCCTTGGACAGTGATTGCCAGGACCAGAGTCATGGAGTCAGCAGTGTGGGACCAGGACGAGTCAATGTACTGGGAACCACATCACCCCCCCCCCCCAAGCTCAGCCTCCTTGACCCGAGAGATTGCTGGTTTGTTGGTGACTCACCCATCCAAGTTCTTCTCATCCAAAACCCCTCCCTGCGTGGACAGGGCGCTGCTTTCCCAGCCAGACTCACCCCAGGCCACCCCCTGGCCCAGCAGGCAGGCGATATAAACTGCCAGGGCAGTCCGGTGCTCTGCCGTGAGGGTCTCAACCCTCATCTGGAGGTGTAGGGGTCTCCACGCGTGTCCCCCACCACCAACCCCAGCTCACCAGTGAGGATGAGTTGCTGGTCTCATCAGGGGTGCCCCTGTCAGAGCTGGAGCTGCTGTCCGAGTTGGGGTCCTTGTCACAGCTGCTGCAGGGGGAGCAGGTGGGGCCTTCCAAGTGGGGTACTATGTCCAGGTCCTGGTCCCTGCTGGAGGCAGCTGGGGGGCCCTGCTCAAGGCGTCCTGCTGTTGGGGATGTACCCCTGGGAGAAGAGACAGGCCCATGACTTTCCCCAGGAATCAGGGAGGGACCCTCCCACTACGCATGCGCTCCACGGGCAGAACCCGGCCTCCTTGAGTGAGTGTAGAGTTTCCCATGTTATAGAGGCAGACACTGGTTCAGAGACGTCCAGAGCCTGGCCAAGGCCACAGAGCTAAGAAAGAACAGAGCTGGGTTATGACCAGGCCTCAGTTGGTGGAGGGGGACCAAAATGAAGAGAAGGGGTGTACAAAGCAAAACCTCCCTCTCCACCCCCCCCATAGGGCAAGAGCCAGGGAGGGGAGAGGAAGCTCTGTCACAGAGAGGCTAACCAGGGTGGCCACAGCTCATGTTAGGTTTAAGGCTGGCAGGATCTCCATATTGACCTACAATGCAGGAATGGATAACGATCCTAAAATAGTGCTCTGAGCCACATCTCACATCTGTAATCCCAGCCACCCAGGAGGCAGAGATGTGAGGATCGCAGTTTGAAACTAGCCTAGGCAGGAAAGTCTTACCTCCAATGAACCACCAAAAAGCCACAAGTGGAGCTGTAGCTCAAGTGGTCCCTGAGCCTTTTTGTTCAAGGCTAGTTCTCAGGCCCCGAGTTCCAGCTTCAGGATGGGCACCAAAAAGAAGTAAATATTCTCTAGCAACCATTCTTCTACTACCCCCACGTAGACCCTACAATGCAGGCTTCAAGACTAAAGGCCCTGGCCAGGAGCATAGCCTAGTGGTAGAATGCTCTCCTAGCATGCACAAAGTCCTGGGTTCGATTCCCTGGTACCACATACTCAGAAAAAGCTGGAAGTGATGCTGTGGCTCAAGTGGCAGAGGGCTGGCCTTGAGCAAAAAGTGTCTAAGGACAGTGCCCAGGCCCTGAGTTCAAGCCCCAGGACTGGCAAAAAAAAAATCAATTTCATTTATTCTAGACATTTTTAAGTGGAGAGTTTTTAAGAAAAATAATGCCGGGGCCGGGAGTTTGGCCTAGTGGTTAAAGTGCTTGCCTAGCATGCATGAAGACCCGGGTTCGATTCCTCGGTACCACATACATAGAAAAAAGCCGGAAGTGGTGCTGAGGCTCAAGTGGTAGAGCTCTAGCCTTGAGAAAGTCCAAGGACAGTGCTCAGGCCCTGAGCTCAAGCCCAGGACTGGCAAAAAAAAAAAAAAAAGAAAAAAAAAAGAAAAATAATGCCTACCTGTGAGATGCTCATGTCCTTAAAGCAACAAATGCTTTTCCTTTTGTCTTTCTCTTGTTTCTCTATTTTTCCATTGTTAGGAGGGAGACCCAGGGCCTAACACACTCCCTCTATCATTCAGCTATATCTTCAGTCATCCCCCAACCCCAGGTAAAGGGGGCACAAAAAGATGGGATAACTTGTCCATAGTCCCACCAGCTTTGAAGCTGGGACCCAGGTTTCTAGATGTTCAGGTAATGGACTCCCCAGGTCCCCAAACCCCAGAGGGGAGCCTAGGTCAGTAGAGGCTTGGGGCGAGAGGGAATCCCAGAGCTTAGAGCAGAGCACAGCTGTCAGAGTGACAGCAGGTTCCGTGACTAAAGAGAACCTCCTATTTTTTAAAGCTGGGCAAAAGGACCACAGCTGTGCGTGGCCACCCCACACCTTGCGACAAAACTGAATTGAACGCCATGGGTTAGGCAAGGCCATAGGGAAAAACAGGCCAAGTTGGAGACAGCAGCATCAGTATCTCTAATACAAGTCCCGGCAGTGTGATCTGCATTCTCCCAGGGACCCCAGGAGCACGCCTCTGCCCTCCTGTGCCCAGGCCGATGGACTGACCACGTGCTGTGTGCCAGCCTCTGTCAGATAGATGCTGCCATTGTGAAAGGGTGTGGGAGGGGCAAGGGAGGGCATCCCACCCAGGGGAGTCTTGGCTCAGCTCCTGGGGTCTCCACCTACCTCTCGGGCCCGTGCCTGAGGCCTGGGCCCACTGTGGACTGGCTAGTGGAGGCTGTCACCCTGAGAAGGTCCTGAGGAGCCAGCGGGCAGCGGGGCAGGTCACAGTAGGGCAGGTCCTCCCTGGAAGGGCTCCTGGGTTCCTGGGCAGGCAGTGCAGAGAGGAGGCAGCTCAGAGCCACGTGGGGCTCCCCTCCGCTCCCCCCACCCAACCCCTCCCAGGTGGGGTGGGTGGGAGTGGGCAGACATCTCCTCCTGGGATCTCCCTGCTCAAGGAGAGTGCCATGGCTGAGCCCGCCTCCCCAGGAGCCACCCGGCTGGCATGAGCACAGGGTGCGTGCAGGCACATGTGTGTACACACGTGTGTACATGTCTGGGCCAGCGGCAAGTGTTCATGTGCGTCAAGGCCACCTGTGTGCTCCCAGAGTTGATGTGTCAGAGCGTTTGTGTCAGTTCACTTACAAATGCACTTCCAGTGTGCACCCAAGAACAGGAAGTACACAGAGGACCCCAAGGGGCTTCTGCAGCCGGGGAGGGAGGGTCAGGGAGGGAGAGGAAGGGCTAGGTGGACTGGAGAGGACAGAGAGCCTGGGGGGAGGGAAGAGCGAATCTGAGGGGCACAGCAGAACGGGGGCACCCCACAACACAGTCGGAGGGCTCCAGGGTTGGGTGTGAAGTCCCCAGGTGTGGGCACCCGCCTTTAGCCCAGCAGTTGGTTTCCCCCTGCCCGCACCCAGGTCACAGCAGGAGCTGGGCTCACCCAGGGGGAACGGCTGCCCCCTCCGGACGGCCCCCCCACTGCTCTCCACTGCTGGAGCCACAGGGCCCTCCCCTGCGGTGGGGGCTGGGGCCATGACTCCCGGTGCCCCGCCTCTTCTCAGGTTACCTGGGCAGCAGCGGGCTTGGTGGTGGTGGCTGGCGGCTGGCGGCTGTCAGCACCCTTGTTCCCCGGGGGGCTCGAGCTTGGGCCCCCCACACGGCTGCCCTCCCGGGCCCTGACTCGGTGCCTTGACGGCCGATGGAGCCCAGCAGTGGAAACCTTAGAGCAGCTGGCTTTGGGAGCGGGGGCCCCTCATTACTGTTTCATAAGCTCGGGCCCAGCCAAGAACAATGCAGGACATAAAACCCAGGAATCTGATCCCAGCCGCTCACCTGACAGCTGGGTGGCTGGGAGCCTCCCTGGGGACCTGAGAGCCCAGCATCCGGGACCCAGGCTACAGCCCGCCCAGAGCCCCAGGGGGGCACAGGCTCCATAGCATTCCACAAGACCACCGCTGGCAGGGCCCCCAGCTGTCCCCAGGAAAGGCCCTGTGTGTCTATAGTCACAGGCAGGCCAGGTGAGGCCTGGCTGACTTCAGTTTCACCTCTGCTCTGCAGCCAGATTCTGATCAGAGGCTGGGCAGAGGACGAGGTGTCAGATCCACAGCCCGGCCTGGCGCCTTCGCCACCCATGGGACAGTCCCCCACAGAAAAGGAGGGAGGGAGCAGCCGGGGAAGTGGGAAAGAGTGGCTGGCCCAGCAGGACCTCCAGCCTAGTGTGGCATTTCTTCTTGCTTATGCCCCTAGCCTGCCTCCACCCACACCTCATGTGCCAAGGCCCAGGGTCCAGTCCCCAACTCTGATTTTCTATCGGGCCTCGCATGGACTTGGGTCCTATCTGGGCCACTCTATTTCCAGGTGGAAGATCTTGCTGGGTGGCTTCCTCTCTGGGCTTGGCAGAGATGTAGCAAACACCAAGGGACTTCTCTCTGCCTAGGTCACTTCACCCACAGAAGTGGCATTGATGACCAGGTCCACCGTACCTGAGGTATCATGGGAATTAAGTGATTTAATATTAGGAGGGAGTGTGGCTTGGATGGCAGAATGTCTGCCTGGTAAACTCAAGGCCCAAGGCCCTAAGATCAAACCTCACTATTGACAAAAAATAAAAATAAAGCTGGGGCCGGGAGTTTGGTAGAGTGCTTGCCTAGCATGCAGGAAGGCCCAGGTTCGATTCCTCAGTACCACATACATAGAAAAAAGCCAGAAGTGGTGCTGAGGCTCAAGTGGTAGAGCTCTAGCCTTGAGAAATCCCAAGGACAGTTCTCAGGTCCTGAGCCCAAGCCCACAACTGGCAAAAATAAATAAATAAATAAAACAAATAAAGCTGGGTGCCAGGGGTTCACACCTGTAATCTGAACTACTCAAGAGGCTGAGATCTGAGTCTCAAGATTCAGAACCAGCAGGGTCAGACAAATCTGAGACTCTAATCTGCAATTAACCAGTAAACAGATGAAAGTAGAAGTGTAGCTCAAGTGATAGAGTACCAACCTTGAGCAAAAACGATGAACAAGAAAGAGTTCAAGGTCCTGAGTTCAAGCCCTAGTACCAGCATGCATTCACATACACATTCATACATACATACATACACACACAAATTATTAATTTAAAATAAAATGTAAAAGTGTATTAATATTTGTTTAAAAAACCCACAATAGTATCTGTCTGTACACCTTAAATAAAATAAATGATGGAAGAACATCACATAGAATTTTTTTTTTGCCAGTCCTGGGCTTAAGCTCAGGGTCTGAGCACTGTCCTTGGACTTTCTCAAGGTTAGAGCTCTACCACTTGAGCCTCAGCACAATTTTCGGCTTTTTTCTATGTATGTGGTACCGAGGACTCGAACCAGGGTCTTTGTGCATGCTAGGCGAGCATGCTACCACTAGGCCAAACTCCCAGCCCATCAAATAGAATTTTATAAATGTTAAATCAGTAGAATAATGACAAATGTAATTAAGAATATCCTGGCTCTGGAGCTTATACCTGTAATCCTAGATACTCTTGAGGCTGAGTTCTGAGGATTGTGGTTTTAAGGTAGCCTGGACAAGAAAGTCTGGCAGAATCTTATCTCTAATTGACAACCAAACAGCTGGAACTGGAGCTATGGCTCAAGTGGTAGAGCACTAGTCTGGAGCTAAAAAGCTCAGGAACAGCGCCTGAGCCCTGAGCTTAAGCCCCAGGGCCAGCACAAGAAGAAGAAAAGGACTGACATTCTCCATCAAGAAAATGTACAGGCTCACGCCTGTCATCCTAGCTATTCAGGAGGCTGAGATCTGAGGATCATGGCTCAAAGTCAGCCTGGGCACAAAAGGACCGGAGACTCTTATCTCCAATTAACCCCTAGAAAACAGGAAGTGGGGCTGAGGCTCAAGGGGTAGGGTGGTAGCCCTGAGCTGAAGAGCCCAAAGTCCAAGCCCCACAATTGACAAAAAGAAAAAAGAATAAAGAAATGTACTCTTCACTAGCCGATATAACTTATTATTATTATTATTGTCATTATTATTTGCTTTTTGCTGCTTATTTGAAGGCAGAGTCTAGCAAACTTTTCTGCTAGGGCTGGCCTCAAAGCATGATTTTCCAGACTTCAGTCCCCAATGATTACAAGCATATATCACTGATGGATGGCTTTTAACTACTTTCAAAATAAAGATTGAGGGTCGGGAGTTTGGCCGAGTGGTTAAAGTGCTTGCCTAGCATGCGCGAAGACCCAGGTTCGATTCCTTGGTACCACATACATACAAAAACGCTGGAAGTGGTGCTGAGGCTCAAGTGGTAGAGCTCTAGCCTTGAGAAAGTCCAAGGACAGTGCTCAGGCCCTGAGCTCAAGCCCAGGACTGGCAAAAAATAAAAAAATAAAAAAAAAAATAAAGATAGAGAGGGCTGAGAGTGTGGTCTAGCAGTAGAGTACCTGCCTACCATGCACAGAGGCCTGGGTTCCATTCCTTGATACCACATTACCCAGAAGTGGAAGTGGTGCTGTGGCTCAAGTGGTAGAGCGCTTAACCTTGAAAAAACCCAAGGACAGTGCCCAGGTCCAGAGTTCAAGCCCCAGGATTGGCAAAAATAAAAAATAAGGGCTGGTTGGGCTGGGAGTTTGGCCTAGTGGTAGAGTGCTTGCCTAGCATGCATGAAGACCCAGGTTTGATTCCTTGGTACCACATACATAGAAAAAAAAGCCAGAAGTGGTGCTGAGGCTCAAGTGGTAGAGCTCTAGCCTTGAGAAAGCCAAAGGACAAAAAATAAGTAAATAAAATAAGGGCTGGGAGTTTGGCTTAGTGGTACAGTGCTTGCCTAGCATGCACAAAGCCCTGGGTCCAATTCCTCGGTACCACATACACAGAAAAATCTGGAAATGGTGCTGTGGCTCAAGTGTCAGAGTACTAACCTTGAGAAAAAAAAAAACAAACATCCAAGGACAGTGCCCAGGCCCTGAGTTCAAAACCCAGGACTAAGCTGGGCATGGTGGCTCAGACCTTTAATCCTAGCTACTCAGGAGGCTGAGATCTGAGGATCAAGATTCAAAGCCAGCCCGTGCAATACAAAGCCAAGAGACTCTTATCTCCAATTAATCACTAGAAAATAGGAAGTGGGGCTGTGGCTCAAGGGTAAGGCAGTAGCCTTGAGCTGAAAAGCTCAGGGACAACACCCAGGCCAGAATTCAAGCACCCCATTTCCAGGGCTGACCCTTCCCCGACCTTGCCCAGGAGCCCAGGGCAGCTGAGGCTCCTAGCACATTTTCTTGATGTGGGCCATTTCTGCATTGTTAAATTTTTGTTTATTTCTGAGGCAGTGTTTCTGAATAGCCCAGGCTGTCCTCAAATAGATGTCTGCCACACCGAGCCTGGCTCATTCCTGATACTTTAGCATCCTTCCTTCTAGAAGACAACAGGGAGGGGCTGGGAACAAGGCCTAGTGGTGGAGTGCTTGCTTAGCATGCACAAAGCCCTGGGTTCCATTCCTCAGTACCACATACAAAGAAAAAGCCAGAAGTGGTGCTGTACCCCAGACTGCAAAACTGGCCACAGATACCTTGGATTTGAAATCTCTGTGAGAAGCTGGCTGCCAGGCTCAAGGGGTGCCCAGGAGAGGCCAGAAGAGCCCCTGGAGACTCAGGCCCATGAACACAGGTGGATGCCAGGCTCTCTGGGTTTCCATATAATACCTGCTTGGCACTAGACCACACTGATCACAGAGTGAGAAAATAACTCCTGTGCCACTCCTTCAGTAAGGTCAAGAGGAGAATCTCCAGTGGGTGCTCAGGACCTTTCTTGCTTCTAATACTTGTTCATCTACTTCTACCCCCATAATCACCCCCTCAAAAGAAACAGGACTGGCAAAAAAATTAGTGGGGTGCAAGTGGCTCATGGCTATATTTCTAGCTACTCGGGAGGCTGAGATCTGAGGATCGAGGATCAAGTTTCAAAGCTAGCCTGGGCATGAAAGAGGCTTATTTCCAATTAACCACCAGAAAACTGGAAGTGGTGCTGTGGCTCAAGTGGTAGAGCACTAACCTTGAGCTGAAGAGTTCAGGGACAATGCCCAGGTTCAGAGTTCAAGCCCACAACGGACAAAACAGAAATAAAAATAAAGCTAGGGAGACTAAAGAACACGCAGGAGAATGCAAGCATCTGAATTTGACTGTAAGTTCAGGGTCCAGCCAGGCCCAGCCCATCGCCAAGCCCACATCTCAAATGATCCAACACTCGGAAAAGCCAGCTCACCTGCGGTCCTGCTTCACGTGCCTCCTCAGGGCGGAATGAGTTTCCACAGAAGCTCTGCACAGGCATGATGGCCCCAAAGTATTCACTTGGGGCATTCTCAACCACCTGCTCCATGTTGGGTAAGCCAGGCCAGGGAAGCTCTTGATATCTGGTGAATGACTCTCTAAAAGAATAGGAAGAGGGGCTGGGAGTTTGGCCTAGTGGTAGAGTGCTTGTCTAGCATGCATGAAGACCTGGGTTCAATTCCTTGGTACCACATACATAGAAAAAAAGCCGGAAATGGTGCTGAGGCTCAAGTGGTAGAGCTCTAGCCTTGAGAAAATCCAAGGACAGTGCTCAGGCCCTGATCTCGAGCCCAGGACTGGCCAAAAAAAAAAAAAAAACACAAAAACCTGTAGCCACCAGTGGCTCACGCCTGTAATCCTAGCTACTCAGGAGGCTGAGATCTGAGGACCAAGGTTCAAAGCAAACCAGGGCACTAAGGACCTTGAGATTCTTATCTCCAATTAATCTCTAGAAAACCAGAGGTAAGGCTGTCACTCAAGGAGTAGAGCTCTGGGACGGCGCCCAGGCCCACAGTTCAAGCCTGGGGAGGGGAGGGACGGACCTGTAGCCACTCTTACTATATATAGTTCAAATGCCAGTTTCAGACAGAGAAGTTCCCTGACTCTTATGGTCTTAGTGGCAAAACTGGGTTCAAGTCCCAGACCTGGGCCGCCACCCCTCCCCCCCATGAAAGGGAGGGGCAGTAGACCCCACTGCTGCTCCTGTAAGTCCCTTGGGAGTGAGGCAGAGGGATGCTCAGATATTTCCAAAGTTGAAGGCAAGGTCCTAGAGAAAAAATGGACTACCTAGAATCACACTGCGAGTTTGTGACATAGCTTAATAAAAAATAACCTATGTTGACCTGGGCCCAGAGATCTCCCTCTTGAGGCTCCCAGACCCACAGCTGGAGGAAAATCCACTGGAAGTAAAGATGCACACTGTATCCAGAGGGAGCCCCTGGGGAAGAGTGGGGGCCAGGGGAGTACCCAACATCCTCAAACAGCTCCGGGTCACCCCACACCTAACGAGTTTTCTTCTTAGCTCCCAGGGGACCAGATTTTGGTTGCCAATCTCAGCTGAGAAGTGAATAATTTCTCTCCCCAGGAAGGCCCCAGCTCCTCCCCTCCTGGAGAGGGGGCCCAGAAAGGACCTGCTGGGGACCAGGGGTCCGAGCCCCCTGCAAGTCCAGCGGCAGATCTCCCTGGGTGGTCAGCTAGTGGTGTTGGTTAGCAGCCTCCACCACACCTGGGTTAGATCCTCCCTTCAGCCACGGGAAAGATCATTGCCTTGACTGGAGACCGCCGCTTATCTTTCTGGGGGGCTGTGGGGTTTCTACTCCTTTAGCTGCTCCCTTTCCCTTCCCTACCCTTCAACTATTAGCAAAAACCTCTCAAATGCATTTCAGAAGTGGCTCGAATAACCACAAAAAAAAGCCCTAATTGGATCCCCCCAGTCCTCTCCATTCAGCCAACCAGCCAGTTCCTCCCACCCCTCACCCCACCCCGCCCTCAGGCCTGCCCCAGCCACCCGCTCTCACCCGCCGCTCCGTACCAACCTCTGATCGGGTTTCCACCCACCGAGGATGCGGCCCTGCCGGTGCCAGGGTCGTGGCCTCTCGATTTTCACCATGAATCAAAACGTGGCCTAAGAGGTGGGAGCGCCCCGTCGCGCTCCTATTGGCTCGCTGTAAGAGCTTCATTTACATGCCGCGTGTGTGATTGGGCCGGCCGAGGGCAGGGGGCGTGGCGAAGACGGGCGGGACCCAGATGGCTGGGAGCGCGGGGCTCGCCGCACGTTTAACCCGTCCAGCCCATCCGTAGGCCAACCCGGGTCCTAGGACAAAACCCTGATGTGTCCTGCCTCCAGGAGCCACCAGTTTTCACTTGCTAATCCACTCATTCACCTGTGCCTTTTTCCCTCGATGAGTCATCCTGAGCCAGTGTGGAACTGGCTAAACCACAGCTTTCTTTCCCCACCTTTCTGGGACTTGAACTCAGGGCTTGGACACTGTCCCTAAGCTTTTTCATTCAAGGCTTGGTGCCCTATCATTTGAGTCAAATCTTCACTTCAAGCTTTTGCTGGGCAATAGGAAACATGACTATCATGGATTTTCCTATCTGGACTGGCCTCAAGCTATGATCCTCAGATCCCAGTCTCCTGAGTAGCTAGAATGATAAGGTGAACCACTAGCTCCTAGAACTCCTGATTGGTCCTTAGCCTAAGCAAGATGGGTGAAGACCCATGTTCAATGCCTGCCACTATGTGACTTGGTGATCTTGAGAATGTTACCTGTGCTGGTACTGGGCGCTGGTGGCTCACACCTACATTCCTAGCTACTCAGGATGCTGAGATCTAAGGATCTCAGTTTGAAGTCAAGGGTGGGCAGAAACATCTATGAGACTCTCAGATTCAATTAACCACCACCACCAACAAAGAGCAGTAATCAAAGGTGTGGCTCAAATGGTAGACTACCAGCCTTGAGAAAAAAAAAAAAAAAAAAAAAAAAACTACAGGACAGTGCCTAAGCCTTGAATTCAGAGAGCGGGGAGGAGAGGGAAGGAGAGAGGACACGCAGAGTGGTGCTACCAATAATTCATTATTTATGGGGCTCTTTTGTCAGTCCTGTGTGCTAAGGTGCATCAGTGAACAAAAGACTGATTCTCTTGTTTTTGTGGAGAAAAACAGATGCCAGGCAGGAGCTATGCCAAGCGGAGTCTGATGGCTGGTGACAGGTCCTGAGGAGAAAGCCAAGCGGAGAAGGGGAATGTGTCAAGTGGTGGAGGACAAGGCTTCTCACACAGTGTTCAGAGAGCCTCACTGAGACATTTGAACAAAGACATGCAGTCCCATCGGCCTGGGAAGCAGAGATTGGCAGGTGCAGGGCTCAGAAAGAGACTGGCGTGGAAAGGGGAGGGGAGATGGGGCAGGTGTATCTTTGAAGCTGCCTAACCATCCCTCTTCAATCTAGCTGATGGCCCTTAACCTGAAGGAAAGATAGTTGGAAGGGGGAAGGGCTGAAGAGCCCACTGTGTGGAGAGACACGAGGAACATGGGGAAAAAACAAAAACAAAACTTCTTTGACGTGCGAGAAAGCAGATACCCTCCCATCCACATATAGCATGGCGCAGGAGAGGGTGCCCTCTTTGTTCCCATCTTATGCAGGGAACTCAGGTTTACACAAGATGCCCAAAGCCACCCAGGGACTCCTGGTGTACAGCCCAGACTCCCAGAGCTCTGTGTAATGCTTCAGAGGCTCAGGATCCTGGTGGCCCATGGGAGAACGTGCTGGGTATGCAGTCCAGGTGGAGCTCCCAGTCTGCAGGTGGAGCAGGGCTGGCTGCACAACGGGACTGTCAAAGTCTGACTTCAGCCCAAGAGCACAGTGCCCAGAGAAGCAGTGCTCCCAAGTGGCTGCAGACTGGAACATTTCTAGGAAATCTTAGAGCTTCAACAATTGCCATTAAGTCAAATAGCAATTTATTAGCTTCTGGTACTGCTTATTTATTTGATTTTGGCAAGACCTCAGGCTTGCTAGGCTAGAGTAATACAGCTGAGTCACGTGCCAGCCCTGTTGGTTTTTTTTTTTTTTTTTTTTACTGGATGTTGGCCTGGATTGCTTTGGGCTCACTGAGACAGTCTGGAGGACTCAACATTTGTGTCCAGACTGCAAGCTGTTTACTTGTGCACCCTGCTTCTGGATTCTACCCTGAGGGGGTGTTGTGCCATCCAGAGTGCACTCCAGCCCAGTGGCAGTGAGTCAGAGGAGAGAATCCTCCTACCTCTGCCCCTCTGCCTCCTTGCATGGCTTCAATTGTGCCAGAACCAGGCGCGTTTCAAACCCCAGGTTTCCAATGAGTGTGACCCTATCCCAGGAGTCACATACTTGAGGGCATAGGTGCCATGCTTGTGGTCAAAGGCACTGATTGCCAGAGGTTTTGACATTGTCACAGAAAAGAGTTTATGTGAGAAGTTTAGGGAAGTTTTATTTAGCAAGTAGGAAAGTGCGTGGGGGGGGGGGTGTCTGTTAAGGGTAGGGCTTAGGTAGTAAAGACCTATCTAATGAGGGTCAGATACTGAATTTGCGTCCTGGCCTTGGACCCAAACCAGCAAGTAGAGAAGCAGGAAACCAAGCACAGTACACTGGGCTTGACAGGTGGACACGCAGAGGCACACCCCTGTGTAATTCAAAGGCTCAGCTAAGTCTAGGCGGGAGTCGAGAGGACTCACTTCTGTGCCTGTTCTGTTCCTACTCTGGTGTTTGAGGGGACGCCCTCCCTACTCCCTACGTGTTACTGGCACTAAAGTAAGACTTGAGCCTGCCATCTCAGCCCTCGTCTACCCAGGTCCAGGTTGGTACCTTCCCATCCTGTGGACCTCTGCTGCTCGAGCCAGTGGCTCACCAGTGCCTTACAAGGTCAGCTCTGGGCCTCAAGATGGCGAGGGAGGAGGGGTGGGGGGAGGGAGCATGGAGACAAGTTCCTTCCATGGTTCTGGCTGTCTCCCCTCTCTACAGATGGGCCTCGTGACTCAAGTTCCCTGCTTGGCTGAGAAGTGGTACACAAAGGATAGACTGTACAGAGAGGTTCCTGGGGAAGGGATTGGACATGGACTTCTGTCTGGAATCCCCTCGTGACATGGCCACTTGGCAGAGGGTAGTGCTGGGAGGCCGGTCCCCCACCTTCCTCCCGCTTGTGGAGAAGCCTGCAGGGCCTCCCCAGGGCTGGTGGTCTGCTCACTGAGTCCCGGGGTGAGGCAGAGGATCAGAAGCATCTGCAGAGCGAGGTCAGGCACCATGTGCCCAGGTGTGATGAAGCAGAACGAATCACCCCCACCGAGTGCAAGGAGGACAAAGCCAGCCGTGGGCACCCGGCCACAAGTCCTGAGCTGTGCCTTCCCTGTTCATGTGGCCCAAATCCAGACAGTGGGTCCTCATGGCGGGGAGGGCGAAGCTTCCCTCCCTGGGTAGCCTGCTTCATCCCACTTCCCAGGGAGGGGAGGCCTGCACCGGAGCTCACAGCCCTGTCTGTCAGGTTCCTGCCCTTCCTGGAGCAAGGAGACCCTGCCGCCACTCTCAGGCAGACCCCACACACCCGCGCACATCCTGGGTCCTGTCTCACATACTAGCCCACGACCTCTGCTGAAGCCTGAGCACACAGCTTATCTCTTTGCAGACTAAGTCTAGAGCCCCACACAGCTCCCCTGAGCAGTCTACAACCCCAAAGCCCCGCACTCCTGCCCCTGTCCCTCACATCAGGACAAGGAAGGGCTCTGAAACCACAGCTAAAGAACCCTGGAACGAACCTGAAGCACGAGCCCTCATGGACCACAGATGGCCTCAAGGGACCAGCTCAAATAAGGCCACACTCATCTGCAATCAACTTTCTTTAGAATGCAGAAACAGCTGTTCACAGGCAGCTCAGCAGCTCAGAAGGCAGAGGCAGGGCAGTCCTCAGGCGCAAGCAGCCCCCAGCTGGACAGGGCCTGGCTGGCCACGCTCAGGCTCAGGGTTGACCCATGTGGAGCTGGCTTACAGGGGCATCCCAGCTGTGGCAGGACAGCAGCCAAGGCCTAGGTTGGGGTGCAGCTGGCACCTTAGGGCTCACTCCCCATTGTGCCGGGCTCGGCCTGTGAGTCGCCGGCGTTGAGTCTTGCTGGTGCGAGTGGCGCTGGGTGGCTTTGCTCTGGAGCCCTGGGCCCGGCGAGGGGCTTTCTTCTTGACTTTCTTCCGGCTATGCACATGCAATGAGGCTGTGAGGGAGGAGATCCTGCGGGAGAATGAGACCAGTAAGGCCCTGCAGGCCTCAGTTTACCCTTTGGCATAGGTTACTGGTGGGAGGCTGGGTGTGGAGGTGACCATCCAGATCACAGAGGGGACAAGGGGAGGGTTCTCCAACACCAAGAGCACCGAAGTCAGCCTCGTTTGACTCCAGACAGCCTGATGGCCTATCCTGCCCACACCAGCCCAAGGGCCAGCCATGCCACCCAGGAGACACAGGGCAGGCTCACCGCTGAGACAGCAGGGGGTCCTTGGATTTCCTGGGCAAGGCTCTGGTTGACTTCTCCATGGATGCTGCCTCCTCAGCCCCAGTCCCAGCCCCTTGCTGGAGAAGCACAGGACAAGTCACATTACCAAGAGTGGATGCGGGCCTGGCCTGCCATCTCCAAAGCCCAAGTGGAGCTTGGTGAAGGCCCTTAGTGAAGAGCACTGTCTGGGAGCCCAGCTTCAGAACACCCCGTGTCTTCCACTAGCAGTCAGTCGCAGACAAACATTCACAAACAGAAAAATCAACCAAGTGCCAGTAGCTCACACCTATAATCTTGGTTATTCAGGAGACTGAGATGTGAGAATCCCAGTGCAATGCCAGCCCCGGCAGGTAAGCCTGTGAGACTCTCACCTCCAACTAACTACCAAAAATGCCAGATGCGGACCTGTGGCTCAAGTGGAAGCTTGCCAGCCCTGAGTGAAAAAGCTCAGGGACAGCCAGGCATATTGAATACAGGGGTTTTTTCCCCCTTGGTCATGGGGCTTGAACTCTGGGCCTGGATATTGTCCCTGAGCTCTTCAGCTCAAGGCCACCACCCTACCCCTTGAGCTACAGTGCCACTTTGGTTTTCTGGTGGTAAATTGGAGGTAAGAATCTCATGGACTTTAATGCCCGGGCTGGCTTTGAACTGCGATCCTCAGAACTCAGCCTCTTAAGTAGCTAGGATTACAGGCATGAGCCACCGCACCCAGCTCCAACCCAGGGTTTCATGCATGCTAGGCAAGCACTCTACCACTAATCCACATTTCCAGCCTCAACTATATTCTCTTATGCTCATGACTCACCAGCCACAGGCTGTACACTGCCATCAGTGAAGGGAAGGAACTCTTGAGCTCACGTGTCAGGGGATGGCGACAGTCAAGAGCAGTACAGGGGAGCATTTACTAGGGATGGGCCAGGTGCCCAGGCATTCCGGGGCCTCAGCTCCTTCATCCTCAGAGATGCCATCCTTCAGACAGGGGCAGCTGCCAACTGACTAGTGTCACCCGGGAGGTGGGCCAGCATGGAGGCTGTCCAAGCAGTCTCAGAACCCAGGGGTACAGAAATAAAAGAGCCCCCAGGCTGGCAAACTGCGACACGACCCGCACTGAAAGCATGCCCATCCTGTGCCCCTTCTTGCCAGGGGCTATGACGGGGACCCACCTCAGGAAGGGGCAGTCCAAGCAGCCGGGCCCCAGAGAGGTCCAGGTCACTGATGGTGGTGACGGTCACTGTGTGGTTGGGGTGGTCATATTGCACCGACTCTGTCTTGGCTGTCACCAGCTGCTCCAGCTCGTCAGCCTCCTCTGCAGGGTGGGCACAGACCAGGTCTCAGCCCCAGAAGCAGCCCCCAGCCCTGGACTGTCATGGCCCCTCTACATCCACAAAGCACTAGCCCAGAGCCCTGCTTGCAAGCGAAGGGGCAAATGAGCCACTGTCCCCAAGCCCAAGCCCCTTCCACGTCACACAACGTCATGGACACCCAGAGCTGATGCTGCCCCGCCCGCCAGGCCTTACATAGCTGCCTATGAGGTGTGGGTCTCCTTTGGCCCCTACCACATGTCCTTAGACCACTCCTGGCCACAGACCACCACCCAAGCCCCTACAGTGAAGGAGGCAGTCCTCACCCTCTCCCCCCACCCACCCAGGGGCACCGGCCACGAAGGGGCTTACCCAGCGCCTCCTCTCTCTCCGCCAGCATCTTCAAGTATTCCTGGTGGCGCTAGAGCCAAATGAGGAAGAGACACAATGAGTCTGGCAGGGCATCACTCCCTTTCAGGGTATCAGAGACCCCAGCTCACAGAGCAAATCAGCCCCCCCCCGTCCCCAGACCCAGAGACTCTACCTGCACAAAACACTCCTCAGCCTCATCCCCACACCTCTGTTAGTCTGCCCCTGCAGGTGCCCCCTCCAGGCCACCCAGGACTGCAAGCAACACCACACACACACCTCTTCCCGCAGCTTCTTCTGCTCCTGCTTCAGCCGCTGCTTTATTTCCTCAATGGCTGCTTTCTTCCGCTCCACCTTCCGTTTGTGGAAGCCAGTCAGGAATTCCCTGTAGAAAGGAAAGAAGCCGGAAAGAGCCGGGGAGTCGAGAGAGAAGAACAAGGAATATATATATATATATATATATATATATATATATATATATATATATATATATGTAGTGTGTGTGTGTGCGTGTGTGTGTATGTGCACAAGCACACGCATGTGTACTGTTCCTTAAACTTTTCCACTCAGGGCTAGTGTTCTATCACTTGAGCCTCCAGCAAAAAGACCTTGTTCTAAGAAGAGAAAACTGCCAATGCTGTATTCACTATGAACCAGATACTGTTAATCTTGCTGATCTCTCACAAGCCATGTGGCACCCCATTTTACAGACAGGGACACCAAGGCACAGAGGTGAGAATATTTGCCAAAAGTCACAGAGTACAGCAGAGCATCATTTGATAAGGACTCACTGTGAGAACTGAGTTGTCAGGTGACTGACCTTGCCAGAACATGAACATGGTCAAACATAGCCTAGAGGACACAGCCTACCACACACCTAGACGGCCTGGCACCTCACACGCACGTGTGCTTATGTGGCCAATCATTCCCCAAGTGCCATTTCCAATGCATGGTGGTAGAAGTTTAGGAAAATGAAGGAGAGGCTGCCTTGGTCCACTCAGTGTTCTCTAGGGTTCTCATCCCTGCGGCTGTGCTACCTTTTTTGTTGGTTTCTGGTTTTGTTTCTTCTGCACTGGTACTAGGCCTTGCACTCCAGCTTGTTTTTTTTATTTTTTTTTTACTCAAGGTTGGAACTCTAACAATGTACTATGTCTCCAGTTCTGGCTTTCTGCTGGTTAATTTTAGATGAGCCTCTTGGCTTGGAACTGAGATCTTCAGATCTCAGCATATTGCACAGCTAGAATTATAAGTGTGAACCACTAGTGCCTGGCCTCAGCTTGTTTCTTTTTTGAGGGGCTGGGGCTTGGTGCTGTCTCTCAGTTTTATGTTGTTTTCTGTTTAGTCATGGAGCTTGAATTCAGGGCCTGGGCTCTGTCCCTGAGTTCTTTTGCTCAAGGCTAGCTCTATACCACAGCACACTATAGCACAACACCACTTCCTGTTTTCTGATGGCTAATTGGAGGTCAGAGTCTTACGGACTTTCCTGCCCCAGCTGGCTTTGAACCCCAGCCTTCAGATCTTGGGCTCCTGTGTAGGTAGGATTACAGGCGCGAGCCATATGTCAGCTGAGCTTCAGCTTCGTGGCTTGGAGCAGGACCAACACAGGAGTTCATGGGCGTCGAGGGAAATGAATCTAACTCATTCTCATTTTTTGCGGTCATCATGTGTGGACGTCGATGGCGGTAGCCCACTGCAGGACCGTATAAATAACTCCCTGGATTAGGTGATTCCGGGCCAAAGCTCTCCAGAAGCCGGCTGGGCGTTAGAAAGGTGCGACTCGGAGCTCTGGCCACGCCCAAGGGGCGGAGCTAAAATCCGGTCCCGCCCAGGGCTGGGGAGCGCTGGCCACGCCCACGGGCGGGGCGATAGCTCTGGCCACGCCCACGGACGGAGGAAGCGCTAGCCAAGCTCGGGGGCGGGGCCGAAAGGGCCCTTGGCGAGAGCGTGCGCGGAAGAACTAACAGTGGCCTTGCCGAGTTGCACGAAAGGTAGCGGGTCAGCTTTTGCCACTCACCGCCGTTTTTCTTCATCGAAGCTGAGCACGAGTCGGGGCCGTCGCTCATTGCTATCTCGCTTCTTCTTTTTGTTGCGGCCCATAGCGGCTACTGTTCTGGCGGCACGGCTTCCTCTCGTCTAAGGAACTTCCGGTGTTGTGTCCGTGGATTTCCGTGCTCTTCTTGGGCCCTGGCTCTATGGTTCCGCCCGCTAGGCCCCGCCTTTTAAAGGGCCACGAGGCCTGTTTATCATCCCGGCTAGAGTAACACTGTGGTTACGACAGTGCCTGGCAGGAGTGGGTTCTCGGTTATTTGTGAGTGATTGGGTTCTGATGTCTATTTGTAGATGATCAGCAGAGTTCCATGCATAGCTATGTGGTGCTGAACCGGTTGCTTTCTACTCTATTATTATTATTATTATTATTATTTTGTCTGTCGTGGAGGTTGGACTCAGTCTAGACGCTGCCCTAGCATTCTACCTCTATGAACCACAGAGCCACTTCTAGTTTTCTGGTGGCTAATTGGAGTCTCCCGGACTTTCCTGCTCGGGCTGGCTTTGAACCCCGATACTCAGATCTCAGCTTCCTAAGTAGGGAGGGTAACAGGTGTGAGCCACTGGCGACAGGCTTTTCTACCCTATTTTTAAAGTAGGGGAAGTGGCGCTGTGACTCAAGTGGTAGAGCGATAGCTTTGATCTGAAGAGCTTGGGGACAGCACACAGGCCCAGAGTTCAAGGCCTACCACCAGAAAAAAAAAAAAAAAGCAGGGATAATTGTGGTGAGTAGGAGTCATTGAGGGACACGTGTGGTTCCCTTAGAGGGATTGCTGAACTTCCCATGCCGTCCCCACCCCAGAGCTTCTTATTCAGCAGACTTGGGCAAAGCCCCAAATGTTCCATTGATAGCAACTTCTCAGGTGATAATGCTGGCCCGTGGAACAAGCTTTGAGAACCTTGATCTTGGAGAAGTGAGTTACTTGAAATGTGTACAATTCAAGAAAAAAAATTATACCGTGCTCAGGTTTTCTACACAAACTACCTGTTGCTTAGTGCCTCAGTTTCCCCAAGGATGTAACACACCCTTTACTGAAAATAAAGCTGAAATGCAAAGGCATTTGGTGAAGCAACACCCAAAAGGAATTTTAGACCAGCCCTGCCTTCATCCTTGTTTTACAGGTCAGGAGGCTCAAAGAGGCAGTGTGACTTGACCAAAGCTGCTCAATCTACGGTAGAGCTGGAACCACTGCCCTGACTCCTCTCCTCCATACCTGGTGCAGTCCTGTCCCCTAACCCAGCTGCTCATTCCACGGGACTCAGGGGAGGCCCATCTATGAAAGGTCCCAATACAGACTAAATTTGGCCACCTTGGTTCGGCATTGTGCTGCAAACCCTTCTTAGGGAGTCTCAGATCCTCTCACCCCAGGATAAGGGACCAGACACTACTTTTATTGGCTGGATTTGTGCTTCAATTGCCTTTACTGAGTGTGCACAGGCTGCCTATAAATAGTCATGAAGCCAGCGAGGAGAATCACAACAGCACCTGCCCTATTTAAGTCTTTGCCTGATTCTCTCAAGTATGACCCCATTTCATTGCAGATGCAGCAGGCCCAGAGAGGTGCAACTACTTGTCTGAGGTCACACAGTCATGAAGAGCAGGACTGAAGGTAGCATTTCTCGGCTAGGATTGTGAAACCCACTGAATCTTAATGGGTGAAGGGAATCAGCATTCATGGAGCACCTATCAAATTAATATGCTCTTTTTATGCCAATACTGGAGTTTGAACTCAAGGCTTCATACTCTCACTTGGCTTTCTTTTTTATGGCTAATGTTATTCCACTTGAGCAATGCTTCCAGTGCAGCATTTTGCTTATTAACTGGAAGTACAGTCTCATGGACTTTTTTTTTTGCTCAGTCTGACTTTGAACCTAATCTCAGTTTCTTCAGTTGCTAGGATTACAGGCATGAGCTACCAGTGCCAGCTAGGGAGTGTGCATTTTTACTGGTTATCTTGGCTGATTCTCACTTCCTTACATACCAGCAGTAACTGGTTTCCTCAATTTGACAATTGAGGAAACTAAGGTTCAGAGATATTATGTAACCTCAGATCACTCAGCAGTGGGGCTAGGTTTAAACAGGGCCGTGCCTAGTACGTAGTCCCTCTCCTCTACCAGTTTGTTATCTCTGCTATGTGTGTGTACAGTGGTGTGTGAAAGTGAGGAACCGTTTCTCTGGTTTCCAGCAGAGGGTGCTCCTCCACAGCCAGACTTTCAAAGCTTTCTCTGGGTGGTCACTTGGCAGCCTCAGAACCACCTGGAGATTGGGGCACCTGGGAGCCCCGGAGCTGGCTTGTGTGCTCCATCCTCATAGGTCCTTTCATAGAGGTGGGACTCCAAGCCCCAGGGGATCAACCATCTAAAACGACTCCCATTTGATAGATGAGACTGAGGCTGGGGGGACAAGAGATTCTCTCTCCCAGGTCCCTCCTAGCTGGCACCAAATGTCCTGGACACTGAGGTTTTCTGGCCTCTGGAGACTGTGCCCTGGAGTTTGTGGGGGGAAGCCCTGTGAAGCTCTGATTTGAAGTCTCCCAGGAAGGCCTCTGGCTCAGTTCCTGTAGCTGATGGCCAGGGAGACTGCAGGGCTCTGGAAAATCCCAGGCTGCGAGAGCCACCAGCCTGCAGGCTACCCCACCTTCTGCCTGTTCATTTGGGCTGCATGTCTGAAAGGTGAGGGGTCCGACAGGACACTGCCTTCCAAGTAGCATAGCCTGTGCTGGTCCTGGGGGAAATGGAGATTTGACCTCCTAGCTCCAGGGAGCAGGGACTCTGGAAGCCCCATCTCAGCCTCAGTGAGCCGCTTGTCTCCATTCTTCAGGAGGAGGAGGGGGTCTCTGGGAGCATCAAGACTGGGACTCAAGTTGGCCAGCCTCTCCTGCTAGGTCCTCTGTGTCCTTTGGCTAGGAGTCCACTTAACCATCCCCCAGCTCCTTCTACCACAGACAGATAAGAGGGCAGCTGAGTGCCAGGGACATCACCATGTTTGGATGGGGGACTTGCTCACAGCCAGAGCCTGAAGCTTCCAGCTTTTTCTCTCAATAGAGCACTGTCTCCTTCACTTCAGACTGCAGTAAAGACATTCTTGAATGTAGCACAGGAAGCCTCTGGCCCCAGATATTCATGGAACCTCTGAATAAATCTCTACAGCAACCTTTGGATGGATTACATATCTTCTCCCCACATATAAACAAATAAGCAGGGTTATAAGATATTGTAGTTCATTCTGAAATCCTGGCTATCAGGAGGCAGAAGATGGAGAATCTTCATCCAAGGCAATGCTAGCAGGACACTCTATCTGGAAAACAAACTGAAAGCCAAAGAGCTGCGTGGCTCAGATGGTAGAGCACTTTGCCTAATAACTGGTACTGAAGGAAAGAAAAATCTGATACTGAAGGAAAGGAAAAAAAGAAAAGAAACTGAGGTTTGGGGTTCAGAGAGGTCAGTTAATGAGCACAAGGCCACATAGCTGTAGCCCCTCATTTGAGTAATTTTCTGGTTTGGGTTTTTTTTCCCCAGTCCTGGGGATTGAACTCAAGGCCTGACCACCATCCTTGGGCTTTCTTAAGGCTAGAGCTCTACCACTTGAGTCACAACACCATTCCTACTTTCTCGATGTCTGTGGTACTGAGGAATTGAACCTGAGTCTTCGTGCATGATAGATAAGCACTCCACTAGTAGGGCCAAAGTCCCAGCCCCAAAATTACACACCACTAATGGTTTTGTTTTTTCTACTGAGGTGGGGTCTTGCTGAATTGCCCTGGTCGATCCTAAACTTCTGGGCTCAAATTGTCCTGTCTGAGTCTCCTGAGTATGTAGAAGGGCTATGCCCTGGATCCAGGCTAACCTCAGATCTTTCCAGCTCTTGTGTAGGCAAATGAGAGAGGTCAAGTTGTTCTCTGAACTTCCTGGGTCCTCCCGTCACCATGGGACTGGTCCTTACCCAAGCGCCCCAAGCCACCACTGTGCACTAAGCTCTTCTGTGGGAACATCAGGGGAGAAGAGATGGGGGAGTGAACAGAACAGAGGGTAGGGTCAGGCGTGGATGGATGGGGGCCACTCCTGAGCATATCACACACACACACACACACACACACACACACAGACACACAAACACAGGGCAGGTTCAGGAGCAGAGGCAGCTGCCTTTATTAGGGGCCAAAGGCCAGGTGGCTTTACTCAAAGGCCACACACTTGATTTTGAAGTCACCATCGGCCGCCATGTAGTTGATGGCCTCCATGTTGAGCCGGTTTGGGAATTTGAATTCATGTCCATCTGGTAGCTTGATGGTCAGGTCAGCCTGGTCAAAGGAGATGCACACCTGAAGGGTGGAGAGAGAGGATGAGCTGGGCTCTTTCATACTCTTTTCCACCCCCACAATGATCCTGGTTAATGTAGATGGCCGGAGGGATTGGTGCTTCCCTGGGGCCACAGCCTGGGTGCAGAGGAAGGGTGGGGTGGGGCCTGGAGCTCTGGCTCTTATTAAAAGCTTGTTTGTTCTGTCCGGCCACCTCCTCTGGGCTCCCCTCCTTGGAAGGCGAACTCGCTCGGCACCAGGCCCCGCCCCCGCCCCAGGCCCCGCCCTCCCCCGCTGTGGTCTGGGGCTTGGCACCAGGCCCCACCCACCCTCACTGGGCTCCGAGGGAGGAGCCAAGCCCCGCCCCTCCACATAAGCCCCTTCCACCTCCACTGTGCTCCCGGGCTGGAAGGGGAAGGCAGGCTCTCGCTGCTCGGTGCCCCAGGCCCCGCCGTCCTTGCTGTTGCACACGATGGTGTTGGCGTCCCCGTGGGCGTTGAAGCGAGGGTTGAAGTGCAGGCATAGGTTGTTGCTGTCTTTGCCCAAGTTCAGCACAAAGCTAGGGAATGATAGGTACGCTCGGGACCACGTAGATGGGCTGTACCCCCACCCCCTCCACGAAGGCCCCCAGGCTGCCACGCAGAACACCGTTAATGCGCTGGGATCCGCCCCAAAAGAGACCAGAAACCAGGATTCTAGTTCTGGTGACTTCGAGGTCATCCGTCCCTGGGCCTCAGGTTCCACAGCAGCATGAGCGGGTCTTGCTGTGCTCACAGCCTGCGTCTCTAAGACGTTACTTTGTCTCCAAGCCTCCTGGGTCAACCTCAGGATTCCCAGGGCGGAAGCGGGGGGGGGGGGGGGGGGGGGGATTAGCGTCCTGCCTGTCTTGATATCTATCTGGGAACCCCTGGTGGCCAGTTTGAGTAGGACACACGGTAGATGTTCAATTATTGTGGGTCGAATGAGCGAATAATAGAGCTAATAATTGTGTGTGTGCGCGCGCGCGCACGTGCTGGGACCTGAACTCAGGGCCTTGCTGTCTTGCTTAGCTTTTTCCACTCAAGGCCGCTCTCCACATCCAGATTTCTGCTGGTTAGTTGGACAGAAGAGTCTCCCTGGTTTGTTTTCTGGCTGGGCTGGAACTGAGATCCTCAGATCTCAGCCTCCTGAGTAGTAAGGGTTACAGACATGAGCGATTGTTAATAATGACAATTCCCAACTCAGGTTTGGGGAGAGGGAGGGCGGCGCTTACTGAGCTGCTGACCACGGCACAGCGGCCTCCTCTGCCTTCAGCCTCCCTCTCGCTTTCTAGATTACGGATTGGGTGACCTGGCCAAGGCCACACTGTGGCTAGAGAGCCTTCAGCTGGCTGAGTGAGGAGACCGAGGGTGCAGCCCAGGACCAAAGGCTCGGGGAGGGCAGTGGCTGGCACCCTCTTTCCTGCCCTCACCGGAGCAGGCCCCGCCCCGGAGGGGAGGGGAAGCCAGGGCAGCCCACGGGGCCGCAGCTGGTTTAGCTTATGAGGCTCCTTAGGGGAGGGGGGATGACAATGGCGGGGGCGTACAGACCCAGCGAGGAAGTGACTCACCCAGAAAACGCAGCCATGGCAGCTGGCTTTAACCCCCTCGGGGCTAGGGAGCAGCGCGCTGAGGCCGGCCACACCCCTCCTAGCGGCTCAGCTGGACCCTTGGCCTCCAGGCCCTGCCCCTGCCCCCCCCCCGCCCCCGCCACGCACCGCCTGCCTGGGCCCCTCACCTCTTGGCATCGGGGGCCACCTCGCCCCGCACTCGGAGGCACTCTCCAGGCTGGAGATTCAGGTTGCTGGCGACCAGACCCTGCGAGACAAAACCCGCCCCGCTGGGTTAGGAGGGCAGGGCTTGGGCTGTCTGCAGGTCTCTGGGGTGACTAGGGGTGAGAGTGGGGCCCTCCCCTCCCCGGAGCCACTGATTCTCTGTGTGGTCCCGAGCTAGGCACTGCTCTCCACAGGGGATCTAGAAGATTTTGCCATGGGCTTGGGGACCGGGAGATGAGGTGGCCTGGGGTGCCACGCCCAGTTGCCTCTTCTAGCAGATGGAGATGATGGCGCTGGGAGCCTGTCCTGCTGAAGCGGGTAGTGAGATCTGCCACTCTAGAACAGGGCAAGCGTCCGTGACTGCTGGGACAGGGTCCCCAGGCCCTCCAAGCCTCTTTCTGGAGAGGCCCAGCAGCCTCTCCAGACATTAAGGAACCTGGCCAGGCCCCTCTGCAGAAGAGAAAGCAGCCAGAGGTCAGGGTTGCATACGGGGTGGTTGGACTCTGCTTGCCACTGGCTCCTGGTGCATGGCTGGATAGGAGTTAACTGGTGTGACTGGTTCCTTCTGCCAGAAATTTGAACTCTTTTCCTGGGCCTATGGAAGATTCTTTCTCTATCTCCCACAATGATCCCCCCCCACCAACTTAGCCTTGGGGGTATTCTCCCAGCCTCCACCGAACTGCCCTCCACCCTCTAACCCAGGCAGCCTGCAGACAACCTGTCTCAGGTCCAGGCAACTTTTAGAGCTCTCTGGAGCAGAGGGTGACAGGGCCCTGGCAGGGTGACTTGAGACAGCTGCAGGGGGGAGGGGAGAGGAGGCGCTCCAGAAGGGACAGGGGAGGGGGGGACAGGGGCTAGGGCCAAAAGGTGTCCCCGGGGACCACACCCTTCCCACTGGCTCTTCTCAAACAGCTGCAGAATTTCAGAAAGTCGGACCTTGGCAGAAATAACTCTGCTGTCAGACTTCGAAGGAATCCAGAACATTCTTAAGCCAGAGAAAGCTGTTTGAACTGTGACGCTAGTTCCCACTTTACAGATGGGGAGAGAGAAGGCACGTGTCCCCAAGCCACACAGCTGGGAGTAGCAGCCAGTTTCTCCACCCGTGATGGTCAGATTCCGGCTTAGCCCACTCCCCTCCCTAGCCCAGGCCTTAAATGGGATCCCCACACTCACACAAGCCATGACCGAGGCCACGATGTTGCCAGGAGGTGCAGCACCAGCTGTCCAAAGACTCCACCGAGACGGGCCCCGGACCGCTCCCACCCTTTTAACGGGACGGGCCCGGCGAGTCCCGCCCCCTGGAGGCTGAGCCAATCGCAAGTCAGGATGGAGACAGGGGCGGAGTTAATGGGATTTTGAAGCCAGTTCTGGAGCAGAGGTGACCAACCCGAGCCATGAGCCCCTTCCATAGCTACTCCCCCAGGACCCATGCTCCACCTTCTGGTCCCCTCCTTTATCCCTCCCCCCACCCACCACCACCACCACAAAAAAACTGTGCTGTGGCAGAAAGTGGGGGAAGCGAATGGAAAATACTTTGAGGATGAGCTAGGCCCAAGCGCTGGGGGGGAAGGGCGTGGGGCCAGGAGGCAGAGCCCAGGGAGCCCCAGAGGGGGCAGAGGGGGAGTTACCCAGCTCTTTAGGGAATTAGAACTGGGGTAGGAGATGCTGCAGCCTGGCAGTGCCAGGGCGTGGCTGCTGTGGGCCTCCCCGGAAGCGAGGATTCAGCCGCTAGCTCGTGCTGTTCACCATGGCTAAAGAAAGACTGGGCCTGGTGCCAGGCCCGAGGCTGCTGGCCTTGGCTCTGCACCTCTGGCTTTTCCCCCACAGAAGGGCCTGTTGGATTCTCATAAAGCCCAGCCTGACAGGCTGTGACCACTCTGAGAGTGTGCACTCTGCCGGGTGGCCATAACACTGGGGTTTGAGGGGTCCCTGCTCTGTGCATCCAGGAACACACTCTTCACATGTGTCTTTGGGAGGCCGGGCACAGCCTTTCTTCTCCCAGGTATCCATCATCCTACTATGTGACTGGCCCCAAGCTGGACTCAGAGGGTTCAAAGATAACAGCCCCTGTTTGGGGGTAGAATCTGACCTTGACCCTCAGTCCCAGGAGTCACCAGCAAGCCTGGTGGCAGCCTGGAGCCTGAAGACTGGGAGAGAGGGTTTGGAAGGATTGAAGAGGGGCCTGCTTGGCTGTGCCAGCCTTGGCACAGGCTCAGAGATAAGAAAGCACTGGCCTGGGAAACAGGGAGGAGAAGGGGAGGGGTGAGACTGGAGAGGCAACAGTAGTGAGAAGCCTCACCAGCCTGGCAAAGAGCTTGGACACTGTTACATTGTTTATCTGAGGGTGCTGGGAGCCATAGAAGGTACAGTGGGTGAAGTATTCAGGCCAGATGTGGATTGGAGAGATCACCATAGCAACAGAGTTGAGGGTGAGCTCTGGGGTTCCTACCTTACAGAAGTCAGAAGCCAGGTGGAGAGAGGGGCCTGAGTAGCATTGGGCAAGGGGAGAGGTGTGTTAGGGGTTCTGAATGGCTGTCCGTTGTTGAAGTTTCACTGCCAGCTCTAGAGAGGGAGGAAGATGAGGCCTAGGAGTGACTCACATCTGGAGGCCAGGCCCCCCTCCCCCACCCCACTCCCGCCCCGCTCCCAGCAGCTTCAGCCTCCAGATGACTGAAGCATTCTCCTCCAGATCTGGTGCAGGAATGGGGGTGAGAACCCCAAGTGTGCAGGGCGCTTGGCCAGCCTGAGAGGGTCTGGGCTCCCCTCCAGCCCCTGCCCCTCCTCTCTGACCAAACAGCTGCCTGGGGAACCAAGTGCTGGGGTTTCACTTTTTCCTGTGGTGAGGCCTCCCCAAACCTCAGTTGTCTAAAGTGCTGGGTGCGGCCCCGTGCTAGCCAGCTCCTTGCCCCTCCCTGGCTGACCTTCCTTTGCTGCATTAGGAATGGGAGGGGACTTCAGGCTGAGCCCTTTGTGGTGGAGGAGGCGACTGTGGTATAACACTCCTGCACAGACCCCTCCTAGGCTGGCAGCTGTCCTCCCCAGGGCATCCTAGCAAGCCTGGCCTCCTGCTTTCCTCAGTTTCCCCATTTACAAACAGGAAGTACAGGGGGTGAAACCCTGCAGGGTAGAACAGGCAGAATAGACTTTGGTGTACAAGATTGAGTGGGTGACCATGTTTTCCCAGGCTGAGTGGCTGTGGGTCTTTCTGGGGGTCTGGTAGGCCCTCTTCCTGGACTTTCCCTCCCAACACTGTTCCCAGCTCCATTTCCTCAGCAATGCCTCTCTAGATTCCATCAAGAACTGCATTTTGGGGGTGATGGTGTGCAAGTCTTCGGGGCCTCTCAGAGGCCCTTATCTGTCAGGCCCTGTGCCCAGTGGGGTGCCTTGATTTTTTTTCATACCCTATCACACTTCATCAGGGTCACCCACGGGGTGACCTTTTGGCCAGGAACCGAGGTTGACAGAGGGAATGGGGAGGGAGTGGTAGGTTTGGATTTGAGAGCTTTGTACCATGGGCAGTCTCTGACTTCTTTAGTCTGTCCGGAGGTCAGGCCCTAGAATTTTACTTTTGTTTCTGGTGCTACTAGTGGAGTTTGATCTCAGAGTCTGAGCACTTGTCTCTTAACTTGCCTACCTGGGCTGGCTTTGAACCTTAACCTGCAGATCTAAGCCTCCTGAGGAGCTAAGATTATAGGCATGAGCCTCCAGTGCCTACTTTTTAATTATTCTTGGCAGTATTGGGGATTGAACTCTGGGCCTTGTGTTTGCTACACTGGTGTTTTACCACTTCAGCCCTTTAGAGTCCACCAAACTCCCTTGCCCCACCCAGCTGGCCTGGAACTGTAATTTTTCAGTTTTTTGACAACCTCCTGAGTATAGCTAGGTTTACAGGCCACGGGAATCTTGTAAGAACTTTTTTTTTTAATTATTTTTTTCAAATTTTTGCCAGTCCTATGGCTTGAACTTAGGGTTTAGGAACTGTCCTTGAGCTGCTTTTGCTCAAGGCTAGCATCCTAACACTTGGATCACAGAGCCACTTCCATCTTTTTTTGTATGTGGTACTGAGGAATAGAATAGGGTTTCATGCATGCTAGGCAAGCACTCTACCACGAAGCCACATTTCCAGCCCAGTAAAATCTTTTTTTTTTTTTTTTTAACTTTTTTTTTTTTTTTTTGCCAGTCCTGGGCTTGAGCTCAGGGCCTGAGCACTGTCCTTGGACTTTCTCAAGGCTAGAGCTCTACCACTTGAGCCACAGGACCACTTCTGGCTTTTTTCTATGTATGTGGTACCGAGGAATCGAACCCAGGTCTTCATGCATGCTAGGCAAGCACTTTAACCACTAGGCCAAACTCCCGACCCCCAGTAAAATCTTTTTTAAAGCTTAAAAATTATTTTGATGAGGCTGCTTCTTTGTTTTCAACAATTATCAAACTAAGCCTAATTAAACTTGCTTTGCTTTGAATAAAAAAAAATTATTTTGAGACCTGAAGAAAAAAGTGGCCAAGCATGATCACTGGCTCCAAAATAGCCAGTAAAAAAAATGGGGGGAGGACTGGAGGTGTGGCTTGTGGTAGAATGCCAGCCAAGCAAGTATAAGGCCCCAAGTTCTAACCCTATTTCTGTCCAAAGTATTGGCTCTGAAATACTTAAACTACAAAGCCGAAATGTTTTGTGTATTCAAAAATAATGGAATATTAATTTGCTAGTTATAAAATATTCATTACTTTTGAAACTTGGAGAAAGCAAAGGAAAAGGTGACATTGCCCAAGAATTATACTCATAACCTGTGTATAACACCTCAATAACATAGTTACATTTTGAGAAAATCATTACATTTGAAGACAATTTTGTAGGTTGGGATTTTCTTTGAAAGTGTTTGCAAGTATTCCTGGAGGCCAGCAAGCTCTAAGTTAGAGCCTGACAGCCAAATAATGCCTAAAGTAAATTTCCTTAAAAAACAGGTAGATTGCTGAGTTGGTGAGACACACATGTAATTCCAGCCCTTGGGAGTCTGAGGCGTAGACCTTGAGTTCAAGGCCTAGGCTTTATGGTGAGACTTGATTCAGAAGAGAATGGAGGTATGCCTTAAGTGGTAAAGTGCCAGCCAAGCAAGACCACGAGGCCCTGAGTTCCAGAGCCAACACCTAAGAGAGAACAAAATCTATTTCCACAGGCTGTACTGTCAGGCATGTTGACTGTTCAGGCTTCATCTAGCCCTGTACATGATTGTCCGTGCTACTATTTCATTCATTCTAATGGACAACCATCTGACTACTGAACAGCCGTAAGCTGCTTGAGCTTGGTTTGAAGATAGCTTATTCGCATCAATTGTGCATGGAGAAGTAAAGACGGTTCTGAGTGACAGCATTATGGCCTGAGATAGCCCAGGAGATCATTCCAGAAACTTGAAGTGTGTTGAGTGCAGTAGACAGAGAATCCAATGGGTACAGATTACAGCACACCACAATCACACAGGTTTGATAGAACAGCTGACAGCAGGACACAGAGCAGGCAGGAGTAACTTGCTCAAAACAAACCCTAGTCTGATTCTCTCCCACATACATGCAGCAGTACTGGGGGTGGGTTAGGGCCTCCATTTGCCTAGCAAGTACTCTGCCTCTTGAGCTCTGCTTCCCAGTCTGAACTTTGAGGGGAAAATGCTAATATAAAAACCATGAGAAGCAGCATTGGCCAATTCTCTGAATAAGTGTGAAGTACATCCGACTCACGCCTGCAGGATTCTAGCCAAATAGGCTGAGATCTTGAGGATCCAGGTACAAAACCAGCTCAGGCACCACCAAAAGGCCATAAGTAGAGGTGTGGAATACAATGCCAGCCTCGAGTGAAAAAACCAAATGAGGGCACCCAGGTCCTGAGTTCAAGCTCCAGTACTAACACAGTAAAATCAAACCCCCAAACCATATTTCACTTATGATCCCTCTTATTTTTCTTGTTAGTCATGGGGTTGAACTCTGGGCCTTGGTACTGTCCCTGAGCCATTCAGCTCAAGGCTACTGCCCTACCCCTTGAGCCACAGTGCGTTATTTCCAGTTTTCTAGTGGTTAATTGGAGATAAAAGAGTTTCACAGACTTTAGTGCCTGGGCTGGCTTTGAACCATGATCCTCAGATCTCAGGCTTCTGAGTAGCAAGGATTATAGGTGTGAGCCTCTGTGTCTAGCCTTCTTGTTGGTCTTGGGGCTGGTTGGCTTTGACCTCAGATCTTAGCATCCTGAGTAGCTAGGATTACAGGTGTGAGCTACTAACATCCAACTCATGAGCACTTAAGTATTTCATGCAGCAGCTGTTGTTTTCCCTGCCTCCCTCTTGTGTGCCAGTACACGTGCCAAGGTGCATTCACTTGGCTTTTTAGCTTAAGGCTGCCGCACTAGCACTTGAGCCACAGCTCCACTTCTGGCTTTTTGGTAGTTAACTGGAGATTAAGAGTCTCACACTTGCCAGGAGGGGTGGCTCATGCCTGTAATCCTAGCTACTCTGGAGACTGAGATCTGAGCATCAAAGTTCAAAGCCAGTCCGGACACAAAAGGACCTGAGGCTCTTAATTCCAATTAACCTCTAGGAAAAAAAAAAAAAGTGGGAAGTGGGGCTGTGGCTCCAGGGGTAGGGCAATAGCCTTAAGCTGAAGAGCTCAGGGACACTGCCCAGGCCCAGGGGTAGAGTGGTAGCCTTGAGCTGAAGATCTCTGGCTGAGTTCAAGCCCCATGAGCCACAAAATAAATAAATAAATAAACAACAACAACAAAAAACCCCCAAAAAACTTCTCACACTTTTTTGTCTGGGCTGGCTTCAAATCTTAGCTTCCTGAGTAGCTAGGGTCACAGGTGCCCTGCTTAATGAATGTATTCTCAGTGTGGGATATGGCTGTATGTTTTCTATGATATGCTGGAAGTTCACCTATCAAGAAACTAGAAACCTCAACTGCTTTAAAAATTTAAAAAAAAAAAGCTTTCAGCTAGAGTTCCTGTGGTAGATTCATCCAGCGCTTCAAAGAAAGCATCTAAGATTTTTCTCCTGCCTGGCGCCAGTGGCTCACGCCTGTAATCCTAACTATTGGAGAGGTTAAGATCAAGGGATTACGATTCCAGACCAGCCTCGGGTGTGCTCCAGATCCCTTCTTAACTAGCAGTTGGGCCTGGTGGCACACACCGGTCACCCAGTTATAGGAAACATAAAATAGGCTGGTCCAGGAAAAGAATGCACTCATGTCAAGAATGACCAGGGATGGCTCACGCCTGTAATCCTGGATTCTCAGATCTGAGAATCACAGTTCAAAGCCAGCACAGGCAAAAAAAAAAAAAAAAAAAAGTCCACGAATCTCTCATCTCCAACTAGCCACCAAAAAGCTGGAAATGGAGCCGTGGCAGAATACCAGCCTTAAGTGAAAAGGCCAAGGGAAGAGTTTAAGGCCAACTTCAGGTCCCAGTACTGGCGCACGCATGCGTGTACATGTACATGAGCATGTGCGTGCACACACACACACACGTGCGCACACACACACACACACACACACACGTTCCTTATCAGAATTTCTCAATGGACAGAGGGCAAGAGTCTAGAACATCAATGACCAGCTTCCAGCCTCACTTTGCCATTGTTGGGATCAGCACTGCCCCCCACCCGACTCACATCCATGCTCACCAACCCCCACAGGAAGGGCTATTGGGTGGGACCACGATGGCTGTGTCCCATCCCTTCGGGCATGTGTGAGATCCAAGTCAGGCCAATGAGAACCTGCTTTGGACTGGGGAGGCGGGGAAAGGGGGGGGGTGCCAGAATGAAGCGCTTCCAAGTGCTGGGCCACCTGCCAGGTGCAGCCAGTGGTCCACTGGGCCTCTGTCAGGTGGCGCAGAGTCCCTGTCACAGGCAGGCTCTTCTCTCCAGCTTCATGGAGTTAGGGTTGCTGGCTAGACAAGATCTCTGAAGCAAGCAGGAAGGGATCTGAAATGCAGGTGGCTCTTTGGAAGCATTGCACACAGCCTCTGCCCTAAGGCTGGCAGGCCCCGATGACACAGTGGCCTAACATGTTTGGGACCAGGAAATTACAAGCAGCCCCCTGGGTGTGAGTACTGCATCTGATCCCATCCTGCACTCTCCTGTCTCCAGTGGGAGCCATGGCCTCCTGGAGTCAGCTGTGTGCCCTGGGTAGGTGGGTGTGGCCATTATCTCTCACAGTGCTGGGCAAACACTCAATGGCTGGGCAAGTCCCAGCCCTTAATGTCACTCCTGACCTGACTGCTGGCTCATTGGCTTTTGTTTCCGTGTGCTGGTACTGGTGCTTGAACTCAGGGCCTGAGCTTTGTCAAAGTCTTCCCTGGGCTGGTTCTGAACTGTGATCTTCAAGTTTCAGCTCCTTGAGTAGCTAGGATTGCAGGCGTGACCCACTGGCGCCAGACTCACTGGTATTTAATGGACTGAAACAGAAGGATGGAGAAGGGGGCATTAAGAGCAGCCATGTCCAAGATTGGAGAAGTCAGGAAATGGGATGGCTCCTGTTGATGTGCAAGTGGTGCTGGGGACAGCACTTCCCACAGGGCCCCCCCGCCTGCACCCCAGGGGCCACGAACTGGAGCAGACAGACACTCCCACGGCACTTTATTAAGGACTTGTTACAACAGGGCAGAGGTAGTGGGAAGGCCCAGCCCCCACTTACTGGCACATAATAATAAATAAATAAATAGCTCCACAAGGGCTTGGGGAAGGTGGCACAACACTTAGATGGTCGGGGGGGGGGGGCAGAGAAACTGAACCCCCTGCCCGGCTGTGACCACTGTCAACACTAGGCAGGGGCTGTAGAGGGACGGGGCACTCCATAGCAGCCCCAGGGTCCCCGAGGGCCCCAAGCTTTATAGAGGGGCGTCTTCATACTTGGTCCCATGTTTATTTACTGAAATCTGGACTCCTTGGCTGGTCCCGCCAGATGCAGATTGTCAAGGGGCCACCATCTCCTGGACTTCAACCCCAGGGGGGTCTCAATGTCCCCAGGTCCTAGAATATGCAAGGATTGCTTGCCTTCTGATTGGTGCACTGGAGCTCAAGGACAGAAGGGGTTCCCTGCTTCTCTCAGGACTGACTGCAGGGACTCACTGTCACTCAGTGTCCTCCTTTGGTTCCCTCAGACCTCAGACTGGCCAACAGGAGCCCGAGGGCCCCCTGGTGGTGGCAGGCAGGGCTCTGGGAGCCTAGACAGGGAGGAAAGCAAGTTCTCGGGGTCGGGAAACCTCTGGTGAACACCAGGGCCCACTTTTCACAGAGGGGAGGTGACAGGACAGGAAATAAGGCCACCTGGTTGGGTCAGGCCAGGGGAGCCTCGGAACAGCAGGGCCTGGCCACTGCCAGGACAAACCTCCCCTGGTCCTCACCCCACCAGGATGAAGAGACAGGCCAGGGTGCTCATGGCACAGAACCCCACATCTGTCAAGGGGCCCAGGGGGCGGGAGGCGTTGGGCGACACGTCGCTGGGCTCAGTCCCCCAGCCCGTCCATCAAGTCCGAGATGCTCTCCACGTAGTAATGGGGCACCAGGTCTTGCTGGCCGGCTGCCAGGTAGGCCTGCGCCTCCTCCAGGCGCGAGACGCCCGTGAGCGTGAGCACGGTGGTCATGCCGCAGCGGTGGCCGAAAAGGATGTCAGTCTCCAGGCGGTCCCCCACCATGAGCGTGCGGGCGGGGTCCACGGGGACGTGCTCTGTGATGCACTGGAACATGTAGGGGCTGGGCTTGCCCACCACCACGGCCTGGCGGCCTGAGGCTGTCTCCACCGCGGCAGCCAGGCTTCCTGTGCCTGCGGGGACGGGAGATCAGGTCAGTGCGCAGGCAGCAGCTGGTCACACTGTTGTCACAGGCTGGCTTCAGCTACTACAGCACAGTCCTTGGACAGGCTAGTTACAGCTCTCTGCCTCAATTTCCCCATCACCAATGAGTGGATCTACGGCACTTGCCACCTGTGGGTGCTGTGGGCATGGAGAGGCATGAAGCCAGGCCTGTCTCAGATCCACTGCTTTAGCATGGCAGCTGTGTGCCTTGGGCAAGCTGTTCAACAGAGAACTGCCCCCGAACATGCTGTGGGCACTGCAGGGAAAGTGCCTGGCCAGAGTGGTCTCACTGCTCCCAGAAACCATCTGGACTCCTGGCACAGGAAACTGGCTTGGCCCCCTAGGATGCACCAGGGTACGCACACACACTGCACCCCTGGCCCACCCAGTGAGCCTCCAGCTGGAGCCCAGCTTTGTGTATTTTCTCCCAAGCCATGGTGTCTAACAATAGACAGGAAGCCTGTTCAGCCCTGTCACACAGCCCAGTGCCTCCCGTGGGCACAACGAGGCCACAGTGCCAGTCCACAGCCAGAGCATCCTGTGTCCCTAGCCAGAGGACAACGGGGTGCTGTATGGGTTCTGTGACTCACGGAGAGGCTGCATCTCAGTTACGCTAACTGCCTCCTGAGGGGATGGCAGGACTTGCATTTTTGGGAATTTCGTGAGCTGGCTATTGAAGGAAGATACAATTTAAAAAGTCTTATGGAAATGGCAACACATGCCTATAATTCTAGCTACTCAAAAGGCAGAGACTGGGGGAGTCAGGAGTTCAAGGCCAGCCTCAGACTTTGTCTGAGTTGGATATGGTGGCTCATACCTATAGTCCCAGCTACTCAAGACGGGGTGATGAAGGCCTGCAGTTTGAAGCTAGCCAAGGTAAAAAGCTCCCTAGACCCCATCTCAACCAATAAAAGTTGGGCATAGCTGGGCACAGCGGCACATGCCTATAATCCTAGCTACTCAGGAGGCTGAGATCTGAGGATCGCAGTTCAAAGCCAGCCCAGGCACTAAAGACTGTGAGACTCATTTCCAATTAACCAATTAAGTGGGGATGTGGCTCCAGGAGTAGAGCGTAGAGCTGAAGAGCTCAGGGACAATGCCCAGGCCCAGGGGTAGGGCGGCAGCCTTGAGCTGAAGAGCTCAGGGACAGCCCCAGACTTCAAGTCCCATGACTAACACAAATACAAAAAAATAAAAAAATAAAAACAAACAAACAAAAACGCTGGGCACAGTGGTGTGTGCCTTTCATCTATATAGGAAGCAGGAAGCATAAATAGGCAAATTACAGTTCAAGCTACTTCCCACAAAAAAGCAAAGCCCTACTGGAAAAATAAAGCAAAAAGGAGTTGAAGGCACAGCAAAGTGGTAGAGTACATGCCTAGCAAGTTGAGAGGCCAGGCCCCGAGTTCAAATCCCAGTCCTGTCAAAAAGCAGAATGCTAGCAAAAGGGCTAGGAGTGCAGTGTGACTTGGTGGTATGATGCTTGCCCAACATGCCCAGGCGCTGGGCTCGACCTTCACATCAAGATAAAGAGATAACACGCAACCACCAACCTCAAACTCAAGGAAGCCAAGTGCTGACAGCAGAAATAACAGTCTCAAAGCTACCACCTCCTCATGGTTGCCCACATTTCACCGTCATCTGTCTTGTGCTGGCTGAGGTGGAAGTCCTGCATGAAGGTGTCTTCTGCACATCTCTCCCCAGCTCCAAGTTGGGGCCCCTCACACTGGCAGCTCCAAACCAGCCACGGTGGGAGTCGTTATGCTAGGAACCAGCCAGTGGCATAAGGCAAGGCTCTCCTAGCCTGACCGCAGATGCTCTGGGCCGCCTCTCACCCTCCTCACAGCCACCCACACTCTACTTAGTTAAGCAAAGGTAGGGGAGGGGTGTGTGGGGTACTTTGGACAGAGGCCCCTGGACAAATCATTCCCCAATCTCACAAGACCAGGGCAGAACCTGGACTTCTCTCCCTCCCTCCATCTTCTCTTCTCTTCCTCCCCTTCTTCCTCCCTCCCTCCCTCTCTCCCTCCCTCCCTCTCTTTCTCTCTCTCTTTTTGCTTGAGCTCTTGGCCTGGGTGCTGTCCCTGAGCTTTTTTTGTGCTCAAGGCTTTAAACAAGCTCTATCATTTGAGCTATCGATCTACTTCTGGATTTTTGTAATTAATTGAAGAGTCTCAAGGACTTTTCTGCCAGGACTGGCTTTGAACTGAGATCCTTAAACTTCAGCCTTCTGAGTAGTTAGGATTACAGACGTAAGCCACCAGAGCCTTCCACTAGTTCTCTAAAGAACTGAATAGGGCTGTAATCCTAGTTACTTAGGAGGCTGAGATCCGAGAATCAGAATTCAAATCCAGTTCAGGCAGGAAAATCTGAGAGACTTTTTTTTTTTTTGCCAATCCTGGGCTTGAGCTCAGGGCCTGAGCACTGTCCTTGGACTTTCTCAAGGCTAGAGCTCTACCACTTGAGCCTCAGCACCACTTCTGGCTTTTTTCTATGTATGTGGTACCGAGGAATCGAACCCGGGTCTTCGTGCATGCTAGGCAAGCACTTTAACCACTAGGCCAAACTCCCGGCGATCTGAGAGACTCTTACCCACAATGAACTACCAAAAAGCTGGAGGTAGAGCTGAGATTCAAGTGGTACAGTGCTAACTTTGAACAGAAAAGGCTCAGGGATAGCACCTGGGCCCTAAGTTCAAGACCTAAGACTGACACAAAGACAAAGCCAAGTGAGTAGGAAGGAAAGTAGAGCCATTTGCCCCATTGTTTAAAAGTTCCTCCGGGATGGGAAGGATCACACTGAGTCACCCCAAAATATTTTTGCTTAAGAACAGCCCCAGCTGTGGGCTCCTGCCATTCTCAAAAAGACAGTGATGCCCGAGTCCCACCTTCATCACTGGCCTAGGTCTGAGGCCCACTGCAAGCCAGACACTGAAGACAGTCCACAGAGATGACCCTGGGATGGGGTGGACAGTAGAGGGCGCATTCTGTTTGTGGCACAAGGCAGAAACAAAGTAAATACACCACAGAGGCCCATGGGGAGAAGGACTTGAGGGTGGGGCACTGTCATTATTTAGGATTTTATGTATAATCGGGCCTCCATTAATGGTGTGTGTGTGTGTGTGTGTGTACCTCTGTTAATGGTGTGTGTGTGCGTGCTGGTACTGGGGCTTTGAACTGAGGGCCTCTTGCTCCTGTTCAGCATTTTTGCTCAAGGCTGGTACTCTACCACTTGAGCCACAACCCCTACTTCTGACTTTCTGTTGGCTAATCAAAGATCTGGATTTGTCTGCCCAAACTGGCTTTGAACCAAGGTTCTCAGATCTCAGCTTCCAGATTAAATGGAATTATAGGTGTGGACCACTCTACCAGGCGTTTGTTAGTATTTCAGTACCACTGTTTCAATGCTGCATTAGTTGTGCCTAAGCAGAACCACAGAAGTATATTTAAGCCTCTGTTTCCCCTGAAAGGTAGAGGTGATTGGGGAGGGGGCAGCTTGTGGGCAGGGTCTGGCTTCACTCTAGTGAGGGCAGTAGGACAAAAGAAAGGCCCACTCCTTAGATCTAAGGGAAACAGGATCATGTCATCAAGTGGCAAGAAAGTCTCAGGACAGATCACAACTCGAGTCCTTCCTCCACCCGGTCCTAACACTGATCTAGCACCTGCCCACAGACATGCTGGAGTGCTACCTCCTCGTGGAGGCCTTCCAGACCCAGGTCCTAGCAAAATACACGTGTCTACTTCACCCTACTCCACACCAACCCTGGCTCCCAGGACTTGGGATCAACAATGGTCTGCCAAGGGCTGGCGGAGGAGTGACACAGACAATGGGCATCAAGCTCCAACATACTGAGGGGCAGCTCAGCACCTGAGGTAACAGCAGCCAACTGTGTCTAGGAAAGGGCTGGGTGGGGTGGGGACTCAGACCCCAGTCCAGTTCCCCTGCTCCATCACTAGCTTGCCTAGCTCACTCTCCCTCTCTCTTAGCATCTCTCTCCTTTGTTTTCTTCTCTTTCTCCTCCTCCTTCTCTCTGGTGTTTGGGCTTGAACTTAGGCCCTTAGTTTTTTTCACTCAAGGCTGGTGCTCTACCACTTGAGCAATAGCTCCACTTCTGGCTTTTTGTTGGTTAATTAGAGATAGAAAATCTCACACTCTCCTGCCCCAGGCTGGCTTTGCACTGTGATCCCCAGATCTCAGCCTCCTGAGTAGCTAGGACCGCTGGCCGAGAAATGGGACACTTCCATGTCTGGAGTCATTTGGAGGAACAGACATGAAGGTGACACACAGAACCGGCTACAACTCACAGCCGTGTGAGCACCTCCCACCCATCCACCGGTCTGGCTCCATGCTGGCATGGTGGGTACCCTGCACCCAGACATGCTGGGAAGTTATGTAACCCAGTACATCAATCACACAGTCTGCTGGACCTCGCGGCCTGCCTCCACCCTGCCTGCCCTCGGATGCTATCCCAACCCTCTCCACGACCACCCTTCCAGATTCTCCTCCTATCCACCCCCTGGAGCAAAATGACAGGAGGCCAGTTCCAAATGTACACACACCTGGGTCCCTCTCACAACTCATCTTAAGTCACCACAGGCCCCCAGCTGGCTCATGGGTCAAAAGACGACCCCACCCAGCGCAGCCCTGCGTGGGCACAGGTGGCCGCTGCGGGCCCTGCAGGGATCTGGGGGTTACCTAGCACCCCGATCCCCGGCCCCAGTCCTGGAGGCGCCGTCGGTTCTGCGCTCACCAGGGGTCCGGCTGCCGTCGCTGAGCGGGTGCCAAGGGTCGCGGTCGGTGGCCACGAGCAGACAGTCGGGGTCGCGCAGGTGCGCGCACGCCTCGCTCAGCTTGGAGAAGGAGAAGTGCTCGTCGTAGCCCACGAGCACGGCGCGCACGCGCGGAGGGGCGTCCGGGGGACCGCCGGGGTCCCCCGCCAGGAGCAGCCCCGCGGCGCGCAGCTCGGCGCGCAGCCCCTCGCCGCCCAGCACGAACACGGCGCCCGGGGCGTCCGGCGGCCCCGGCAGGCGCTGGCGCAGCAGGCGCGCGGCGCACACGGCCGAGCTGAAGAGCTGCTCGGCGCGCGGCGCCCTGAAGCCCAGGCGCGCGAAGCGGAGGGCCAACTCGGGCCGCGCGCGCCGGCTGTTGTTGCTCACGAACAGCGTCGCCTTGCCGGCCCGGGCCAGCCGCTCCAGCAGCTCCGGGGCACCGGGTACGGCGCGCTCACCGTTCCATAACACTCCGTCGCAGTCAAACAGGACGCCCTGCGCCCGGGCCAGCACGTCGCGCAGGCCCGCGCCTTGCAGCCGCTCGCAGCGCGCCATGCAGCCGGCTGGCTGCTCGCACGACCGCGCCGCACTCCCTGCGCCCGCACGGCGTGCCCGGGACAATCCGCGCAGAGCCAATCAGAGCACGAGAAGAGCGGGAGGGTGGGGCCACGGCCTGCCTCGCGGCCAATGGGAGCGAGAGTTTCGGAGAGGCCTGGGGCGGCTAGCTAACCGCCTCTGAAGACCAACAAAGAACTCCTTTGGTCGTTAGCCCCGCCCTCTCTCTCTAGTAGGCCAATCGCCGCCAAGTCCCAACTTCATCTGGTCTCTTATAGGGTAGGAGTCCTGGAGACTGACACTCTTTTTAACGAATAAGGAGCAATGAAGAGGAAGGGCGGCTCCGCAGCCAATCAGAAGCTTAGGAGAGCTAGTTGCTAGGACGAAAACAGATACTGAGCCAGGCGCCAGTGGCTCCCGCCTATAATTCTGACTTCTCAGGAGGTTTCTCTGAGAGGATAGCAGTTCGAAGTCAGCCCGTGCAGGGAAGTGAAGTTTGTGAGACTCTTATCTCTAATAAAATGCAAAAAAAAAAAAAGCCCGAAATTAAGCTGTGGCTCAAATGGAACAAAACAAGCAGCTCAGTGCCTGCGCCCTGTGTTCTAAGGTCATTGCCCTTGGAACGTTGAACCTGCCCTTGAGAGCGCGGTCCTAAAACATGTGCTAGGGCTGGGAATGTGGTTTAGTGGTCAAGCGCTTGCCTAGCACGCATGAAATCTGGGTTGGATTCCTCAGTGTTCCATGAAAAAGCTGGGAGTGGTGCTGCAAGCTCAAGTGGTAGAGTGCTAGCAGGGACAGTGGGGGGCTGAGGTCAAGCCCCAGAACATGTGCTAGAGCAAATGTTATGGGCATAAAGATGTGAAGATAAAACAGGGGATAATGATGTGAAAATACCAACATAATGAAAATGATGTGGAAATAACCATGAATATGATGTGAAAATACTAACCATGAATATGATTAGAATGAAAAACAATTGAATGAAATACAGTGAAAATACTTAAAGAAATATATTGTCCGGCGGCACAGTGGTTTATGCCTGTAATCCTAGCTACTCAGGAGGGTGAGATCTGAGGATCAAGGTTCAAAGCCAACCCTGGCACTAAAGTCTGTCAGACTCTTACCTCCAATTAACCACCAGAAAACTGAAAGTGGCTCTGTAGCTCAAGGGGTAGGGCAATAGCTTTGAGCTGAAGAGCTCAGGGACAACACTCAGGCCCAGAGTTCTAGTCCCATAACCGAACAACAATATATACATATATATATATATATATATATATATATTCACAGCAAACTTGTATCGAAGAGTATTGTGGCCATAAGAGATAAAACTTCTAGGAGGGGACATATGGTAGTAACCAAGGAAATGGCCAGAATCCAGGCATATGAGATAAAGAAATCATAAAAACCCAGACACCTAGCCATAGGAGATAGAGTAATGGCTAGAGTAAGACACCAGCCTGCCCCTGGGCACAACCAATCAGAAAGAGATGTTTGGGGCATAACCAATCCTAATCTAGTAAGGAGGAGTTTGGGCATAACCAATCCTAATCTAGTAAGGAGGAGTTTGGGCATAACCAATCCTAATCTAGTAAGGAGGAGTTTGGGCCAGAGAGGAGCAGCCAAGAACCCACATAAGCAAAGAACCCAAAACGAGGAACAGCACTTCTGTGGGTCCTATCTTTGGCCCACAGAGGCTGTTCTTTGCCCAAAAGGACCAACAAGGACAGAGAGACCCTGGAGCTCACACTGAGACAGGGCTGGGAGCTGCATCCGGCAAACGATGGGCAGGCCCTGCGCAACTTCAGGACTAAGAGACATGGGAGAGGTAAGTCCAGCAGGTGTGCTGGATAGAATTAGGCAAGTTAGGACTAGAATATCAGTAGACCTTTTTATTTGGGTGCAGGTGTTGGGGCTTGAACTGAGGGCCTGAGTGTAATCCCTAAGTTTCTGTGCTCAAGCCAGCACTCTACTACTTAAACCACAGCTGCTTTTCCAGCTTTTTGTGGTTAATTAGTTAAGAATCACACCAACTATTCTGCCAAGACTGGCTTTGAACCTTGATCCTCAGATCTCAGCCCCCGGAATAGCTAATTATAGGAGTGAGCTACACAAGCCTGGCTTTTTTTTTTTTTTTGCCAGTCCTGGGCTTGAGCTCAGGGCCTGAGCACTGTCCTTGGACTTTCTCAAGGCTAGAGCTCTACCCCTTGAGCCTCAGCACCACTTCCGGCTTTTTTGTATGTATGTGGTACCAAGGAATCGAACCCAGGTCTTTGTGCATGCTAGGCAAGCACTTTAACCACTAGGCCAAACTCCCAGCCCCAAGCCTGGCTTTTTAAAGATCTAATTTGTATACAGCTCCATGGCCTTTGACAAGTAATTTCTTAAAATCTGGATGCATAGCTGGAACCAAGGATGTCAAGTTACGGTTGGGGTGGAAGTGTTCAGTTGCTGACCAGTTGTCCTGTGTGATGACAACTAAGCCCCCTCTCCTCGGAGATTAGGGAGGGTGACACAGTGGACAGTTTGGGGGAGGGGACTTCTAATCTGGAAAAACGGCAGATCTTAGATTTAAAATCTGGGGAGTTGTGTTTTCAGTTCCAAAGTTGTCTGCCAATCATAGAGAAGGCGCTAAAGATATATGGCCCACACCCTAGAACTTCTGGAGTTGAAAAAGGTGTGGGAGAACTACACCTTTGAGGCTCCAGCTACACTGTTTCCTCCTGCTTCAGGCCTTTGCTCAGTTGGTCTCCTAGGTCTAGAATGTTCCACCAGGGCAACAGGGATGGCAGACTGCTCAGCTACTGTTTTAGTTTCTGTGTGCCAAGGTGTATGGAGTGACCTAGCTTCTCAGAGCCAAAGCACAGCAGACATTCAACTCAGAGGAAAGCTCAGGTTGCGGGCACCTTCCCCTGCCCCCTCCATTTTGTGTTGGTACTGGGGTTTAAACTCAGGATCTGGGCACTGTCCTTTAAGTTTTTTCTCTCAATGCTGGCACTCTACCACTTGAGCCACTCCCCCACTTTCAATTTTTTTGTGTGTGTGTGGTTATGAAGAGTCTCAAGGACTTTTCTGCTTGGCTGGCTCTGAATCTAGATCCTCAGATTTCAGCTCTGGAGGCGCTAGGATTCCAGGTGAGAACCACCAAGGTCCCTCCCTGCCCCCTCCCACCTCCCTACCCCCGCCTTTATTGCCAGGACAGAAAATAAAGCAGTCATTAGGCAATCGTTCCCATTCTGTCCAAAATAATTTATTTACCAGCCTTACAAAAATATGTTGGCGAGAGAAAAATAAAAGTACTGTGAAAGCAGGCAAGCTTGTCCACCCTTCTGGTGGCTTTCCTGGGATCCTGCCAGAGTGGGGAGTCAGATGTGGGGTTCCCAGTCCCGGGACAGAAGAGGAAAAGGTCAGGAAAGTGCGGGGGGGGGGGGGGGGGAAGCTGTCCTGAGCTTACCCAGCCACAAGGGCTGACCCAGTGGGTACAGAGGCACTTGTGGGCAAGACTAGGGGCTCCAGCCCTCAAGAGTCCAGGGCAGTCCTGGGAGGACACACTGGGGAACATGGGGGAGGGGAGGAGGGAGGGGAAGGGGGGTTAGTTGAGGAGTTGCTTGCTCAGTCAGTCTCCGAGGCAAGGACCCTTGGGCGGGGCTGAGGTGGCAGTGCTGGGCGAGTGGAGTTCCCATTTGCAGCCTCAGGTGCCCCTCTATCTTCTGGAGCTACTCCGAGGTCCACCTGAGCAGTGATAGTCAAAGATCCTGGGCCAGGAGAGGCTGGACCTGGAAAGGTGGGGCTGGGAGAGGTTGGGCTGGGGGAGGCTGGGTTGGGGGAGGCTGGGCTGGGAGAGGCTGGGGACTTCCTATTCTGGCGTCTGGCAGGCTGTGGAGGAGCTGGAGGCAGAGGAGGTGGCACTGTGGGGGCCCGAAGGCTGGTGCCCACCAGACGGCGGGGCAAAGCTCGTGGGGTCCCAGGGCTGCCAGAGCCAGGGGGCACTGGTGGGGCTGGAGGAGAGGAGCGGGTGCTGGAGAGCTGGGGGGGTGGCACAGAGGGCCTGGCAGGTGCTGGACGTTTGGCTGTGGAGGATGGAGAAGAGGGAGGTCAGGTAACCACAGAGCCTGTGGCTTGATCCTACCTCAGGACCTTTGATTCTGCTGTCCCTGCCATAGTGGCCTCTCAACACTGAGGTGTCTTTGCAAGTGCTGGACCCTGTCAAAGGTACCCCTAGACTGCAAAGCACCTCACCTTCCACTTGTTTTTTTTGTCAGTTGCGGGGCTTGAACTCAGGGCCTGGTGCTGTCCTTGAACTATTTTATTCAAGCCTAACACTTTACCACTTTGAGCCGCAGCTCCACTTCCAGCTTTCTGGTGATTCACTGGACATAAATCTCACAGGGACTTCTCTGCCAGAGCTGATTTTGAACTGCGATTCTCAGATCTCAACCCCTCCTGAGTAAGCTACCGGTGTCTGGCATGGTTCCGGCTTTTTAACGATTCATTGGAGATGTGTCTCTTGGATTTCTCTGCTTGGAATAGTGTCAAACTGTGATGCTCAGATCTCAGCCTCCTGAGAAGCGAATGTGACAGTGGTGAGCCACTGGGGAGCCCATCACCTTGCTATTTTTTATTTTGCCAGCCCTAGGGCTTGAGCTCAGGGCCTGAGCACTGTCCTCAGGCTTTCTCCAGGCTAGAGCTCTACCACTTGAGCCTCAGCACCACTGCTGGCTTCTTTCTGTGTATGTGGTACCGAGGAATTGAACCTGGGTCTTTGAGCATGCCAGGCAAGCACTCCACCACTAGGCCAAACTCCTGGCCCCCACCTTGTTTTTTATCCAACTGGTCCCTAGATCCTGAGGCAGGCGAGACACCCGTGTGGAGCAATATCTGCTGAACAACATGATTGTGCTCGTCCCTGCTGACACCTGCTCTAGAAGCCTGCCAGAGCTTCCCCACTCGTGCTCTCAAAGGTCCTGGCTCCCACACCTATGTCCCAGCTCTATGCCGGGGGTAAAACCCAGGCTTCTAAAAGCCAAGCTGTCAGCACAGTTCCCTCCTCTCCCGTAGTCACTCACTCCTCCGGGGTGCTGTGTCTTCTGCGGGGGTGCTCGTCTCCAGGGGGCCCCTGCTGCCCTTGGGTGAGCCTGGCCTCAGGGGTGCTTCGGGCTCTGGCCTGCTGAGGGAAGAAGAGGGGGAGGAGAGGGGCAGGTGCTGTCTGGACCATCTCCCCAGAAGTGCCCTGGAATCATGGGGTGACTGCGTGTTGTCAGGTGGAGTTTAAGGCGCCTGCTCCCCATCTTGTGGCAGGGAAAAGGGACAAGGGATCTGTGCTAGGCTGGGTCCCAGGGGAGGACACTCCTGCCATTGGCCAGGGTTTGTGTTCAGGAAGCCAGGTGGGAAGCAGCGTCCTCACTGAAGCTTCAGCTCTCTGCCTCTGATCCTTCTGGAATGGGAAGCCAGAGGGCAGGAGCTGTGTGCATGTGAGGGGAGGGGGGCATGGCCCACTTGTGGGTTTCCACAGACCTCTGCTCTGGGGTGGCTTTCCCAGGCCTGAAGCGTTAGTACCACTGGTGTCACAGGGCAACCGTGCCTGTGGTTGGGACACTGAGTCACTCCGACTTGGTGTCTAGAGGCCTTGTCCTACAAAGCCCTTACAGACCTAAATGATCAAAGCCTGGATGCTCTTTATAAATTCCAGAAGCGTCACCTCCTAGTTCTCTAAATGCCCAGGGTCTGAACACATAGTAGGCACACAGTAGGTGCTCAATAAAAAGCCACACAGCAATCACAGGAGGCTGAGAGCAGTGTCCCAGCTCCACTCCACCTATTTGAAGAAGGAAGTAGGGCTCTGGTTCCCCTCACATTTCCTAAATCCCCATAGGGCTGGGAACGGGTGGCTGGTCACACCCCAGTACCCTCACCTCTCCTTCCCAGACACTGAGGACAGCACAGCAGCTGGAGCTGGAGTTGGGGCTAGTGTGGCAGCTGGGACGGCAACTGTTGGAAGCTCCCCAGAGTCCAGCTGGTCGCTGACCTTGTCCTCGGGGGCGAGGGCCGAGAAGAGGCCTGACACGTTGAAGTTGATGTCTGGAGACAGAAGGAACAAGTATCAAGTCCACAGCTCTCATGAGCCTCCAGCCTGGCAGGCATCAGGGCCACTCTCCTTCTCCTAGAACCATCAGGACTCCCCACTCCCACGTGACCCCTGACAGTGACACGGCCCATACTGTCCCTGTCCCACAGAGGACAAACTGAAGCTTCCATAGGTCCTCAGGGTGAGTGTGGGAGATGGGGACTGAGGCTGGACATACGGGCTCAGAGCTGGGTGGGCGGAGGGGCAGTGTGTGCTGGGGAGGGGTGGGGATGCCAGCTTCACCTCCAGGAAAGAGGGTGTCCGCGTTCTGTATCAGTGCTTCCACCACACCCACCACCTGGATGGAGGACACCGAGGCGGCATCTAGCTGGGCCTGGTCCCTGGCACAGAAAGGAGACAAAGAGAGTCATCTACTGGGTAGTCTTCTCCATGACCCTGCAGTTCAGTGGAGCCCTGCCCTGAGCCTAGCTGATGGCCAGTCTCCCCATCCCGGATCCACGGCAGACATCACTAATCAAACACAGACTCGTCCCACAGTTATGGGATCCAATCAGCATTACCACGCAGCTGCTCTAAGCACATGGATAGAACATTTGTTTCCTTTGAGGACCCCTAATGTATCACCGCATTTCACAGTTCAGCAAACATTTTCTATTCAGTATCTTAAACCCAGGGTCTGAGCACTGTTCTCTAGCTTCTGCACTCAAGGTTGGCATTCTACCACTTGAGCCACAGCGTCATGTCTACCGTTTGGCTAGTTAATTGGAGATAAAGAGTCTCACAGACTTTTCCTGCCTGAATTGGCTTTCAACCTTGATTCTCTGATCTCAGCTGCCTGGGGAGCTAGGATTACAGGGGGGAGCCACTGACCCACGCAGCCCCCATTCATTATCTAACTCACCAAACCCCTTAGCATTATTTTTTAATTGTCGAAATAATGTATAGAGGGGTTACAGTTCCACTTGTCAGGTAATGGGTACATTACTTTTCAAACTTTGATGCCCCTTCTCATGTTTTTGGCTCCCCTTCAGAGTTATTTATATAATTTCTCCCCAAGTCCCAACTCTGGAAGGCTGGGGGTGAGGTGAGAATCAGATCTCCACACCGCCACACAGCCTGCTACAACTGCCATTACCCAGAATGCCTGACTCCAAAGCCCCATGAGCTGTGGGAAGAGGACTTGCTTGATCCACTCCAGGGATGGGAAACTGAGGCTCATCAGGAGCAGGGGACTTATGTAGCAGGTGGCTGCTGGGTCAGCTTCACCACTCCTGCACCTCTTACCCCTCTTTCTCGGGTGGCCACAGCAGGTTGGGGCCCAGGACGATGGCAATGTTGCTGGGTGTCATCTTGTTCACCTCCTGCTCCTCTGCCAGCCTGGCCAGGAACTTCATTAGATACCTGGGCGGGAGGAGGAGCTTAGGCTGAGCCGGGGGATCCCAGGCCACAAGTGTCTGGCAATGGCACCAAGGCCTGTCCTGGAAGTGATACCGAGGGATGGAACCCGGGTCTTCGTGCATGCTAGGCAAGCACTATACCACTAGACCAAACTCCCAGCTAGTCCATGAGACTCAATCACCAAAGAGACAGATGTAGAGCTATGGTTCAAGTGGTAGAGCATTAGCCTTGTGTGCAAAAGGTAAGGGACAGCACATAGGCTCTGAGTGCAAGCCCCAGTACCAGCACAGACATACACACACAAAAATTTGACCAGGACTTCAGAAATTTTCTTAAGACGTGTGGCCATTATAGACTGAAAGCCAGGGCTCTGTCTAGGGACAGCAGGGAGAGGTGGGCATGGCTTACCTGAGATTGTGCAGGTTCTCTGGGGGCAGGCGGCTGCACACCTGACGAAGAGCCTCCAGCCGGGCCCCAGACTCCTTCAGGCTAAGGAGGGAGAAAGACCCCACAGTGAGGAAAACTCCAGGCCAAGCCTTTGCAGTCAGCCACTGGCCCCTCCCCCCCACCCCTCGCACCTTACCTGGCTGCACCCATCCAATCATCATAGAGGTCAAAGGTCATCAGGGGCTCAGGCAGCTCCCGGAGATAGGACTTGAGGGCACCTGAGGCAAGGGGAAAGGTCAGAGGCAGGCATGGGGCCGGCAGATGAGCACCCAGCTCTCCAAGGAACCGTTGGTCCTATTGTCACTAACACGTTCAGTCAAGGCTGACTGCCTGGGCCATAGTCTCCTGTGACAAAGTCATTAATGGTCTCTAGGTGCATTTGAGGGGGTTCATGACACCTGACACTGGGCCCCCATATGTGTTCTCACATGTCTCCTTGGCGGGGCATCCAGCCTGAAGCTGACCCGCCATGGAGTTATTTCAAGAAGCTGTGTTCCATCCCCTGCCCCTGCCCCTGTCCCCCCCATTTCCCCTATGGCTTGGGTACCTGCCACTGCATGGGGGTCAGAGCAAAACTCCTCCAGGCCTTGGGGGTCGAAGGCCATCATCTGCTTGAGGCGCTTCAGCACCGAGGCCCCGGCAGCCAGGCGGAAAAGACCCTGGGGGGCAGGAGCGATGGGTAAGGGTGGGGGAGGGGACCTGGTAGCCGGGAAGACTGGACCCCCTCGCTCTCTCAGGGTCTAGAATTCTGCCTTCCTCTTGCAAGATGGAGCCCATGAGGGCTTCCTCTGAGAGTCACTGGGACCCGTAAGTGGAGCAAGGAAGGTAGAGGGCTGGGCCCCTGTGAGCACTGGCAGGGTTGAATCTGCAGCGGGAGGCAGAACCCTCCTCCCCACCCTCCATGTCCAGGGGAGCTGTAGACAACCAGCCAGGGCAGCACATGCAAATGGAGGACAGCACAGGCCTACCCCCCCCCCCCCCGCCCCTTCTCACCCAGAGTTCTCACCTCCTCCTGCATGCCCTCAGAGAGCAGCATCAGGACACAGGCCTCGATAGGAAGGGCAATGTCCCGGCCCAGCTCTTGCAGGTGGGTGCCCAGCGCCACCCCGTACACCCTGGAGAAGGGGGTGGCCGTCACCGAGGGGGAGGGGTCTGCAGGGACGAGACATATCAGAGGCCCAGGGTCCTCCTGCCCCAGGCAGGGAGGGCACACCAAGGCACTCCCAGGGGAACTCAGCTGGGGGCATCCCTCTCCCCCCAAATCCAAGGAAACATCTGGAATCATCTGGTGTACCTCCCCCTTCCTCTTCCCTGGGCCAGGCAGCCTCCTCTCCCTTCTGTCTCCTAGCAGATAGCCTTGGTCTTCTTCTCCACACTCCCCCCAAACACAATCCAGTCCCCTCTGCTCTGAAGGCATCCATGCTTTTCAGGATGAGGTGCAAGTTCTTACAAGCCCTGGGCAGGACGGGTTTGGGGTAGGGTCATCCAGGTCCCCACCTGCCTGGCTGCGGTTGTCCCTCAGCTCGGCCAAGGCCGTGTCCAGCGAGCTCAGTGATCTGCGATGGTAGTCAGCCTGGATCTCCAGGAGCTGTGGGGGTGAACGGGTCCCCTTGGGGAAGTAAGGGAAATGGAGCCTCTCCCACCCCTCCCAGCTGATGCCTCACCATCTTTCGGGGTTCCTGGAGCCCCTCCCTGTGGCATCCACCCCAGGTTCCAGCTGACCAGAGCTGGGTCTTGGACTCACATGAATGAAGTAGTTGGCATAGGAGTCCTCCTTGGTGGCAAAGTGATACAGGTCAGCCAAGTACTCGTCCTTGGGGACAGACAGGCCAGAGTTTTACCAGGGGGGCTGAAAGTCTACCAAGGAAACAGGCTGGGAGGATGATAACGTGCTGATATGCAGAGACCCAGCCAGCTCGCCTCTGTCTAAGAAGATCTCAAGGACTCCTAAGTAGTGTCTGGACCCATATCCTTAGGACTGTGCCTAATTATTTAGTGTACACTTATTCTTCCATGTATACTTTATTCACTCACTCAGCAAACGCCATCTATCCATCCATCTACCCATTCATTCAGTCAGTCAGTCAGCAAACACCATCCATCCATACAGTCACTCATTCATCCAATCAGCAAACATCATTTTTTCATTCACTTGTTCACCCAGTCAGCAAACACCATCCATCCATCCATTTACCTAGTCAGCACACACCTTCCTTTTATTCACTGGTTCTCCCAGAAAGCAAACACCATTCATCCATTCATTCATTCCCTTGCCTAGCACACACCTAAGAGTTCAGAAAGCAGACTACTCCCCTGCTTGATGGTATTATATCCCTAATGTAGCCCATCCCTCTAAGCTCCCATGGAAGTGCTGGCTCCCCAGTGCCTGAGTTCAAAGGCCAGCTCTGCTGTTTCCTTATCACTGAGCTTCAGTTTCCTCATCTGTGCTATGGGGACAGTACCTAGCCCTGCCATTCCCACATGTCAAGGGAGGCCCTGTCCCCTCACCTTGCACTGTTCCACCTTCCTCTTCAGCTCCTCCTCCTCCTCCTTCAGTGTCTCCACCTTGTTGGCAGTGGTGGCGTGGCTGTAATTGCCTGGGCCAACTCCCAGGCCTTGGCTGCTACCAGAATTCTTGGCTGCCTGGCTGAGCCTGGAGGTGATCCCAAGATGGAAGTGTCACTAGCCACATGGCATTTCCAGCAGCGAGTGTCCCTCTGTGCACCTGACCCACAGGACTGGGGGATTTACAGATGCAAAGTCCTTGGCCTTTGCCCAGCCTGGGCTGGAGAGTGCTAGGCTGCCCTCTGGTGGCTGGGAAGGATAGAGGGGAGAACAATTCCTGCCATCCCTGGATATTGTAGGACTGTGGGGGTCCCAGACTCGGGGGTCACACACAGCACCGGCTGTCATCAGCACATGCACAAGTGCACCCGTGGGCACTGCAAGGGTCCCTAGTGTGGCAAAGGCCTCAGGACTCTGTGGCTGCCCAGGGCCAGGCTCTTACCTGCTCTTGAGGGCGTTCCAGTCAGACACCAGCTTCTGCAGGCTCTTCTTGTGCTTCAGGATGGCCGGCAGCTCCTCCTGGAGGCAGGCACGGGGAGGGTTCAGGGGGCTGGAAGGGGAGCCAGAGGCTGGGGAGGCTGAAGCCTGGGGGGCAGAGGCAGGGTCACCTCACTCAGCCTGCTGAGTGGCTGCAGGACATCTTTCTCCAGGCTCATCTCAAACTCAGCCAGGATGCGGGCCAGCTGGTTCTGGATGGCGCAGCTCATCTCCAAGGCTTTCCTGTGGACAGTTGCATGGCCAGTGGGCTCAGGCTGGGTGAGGCCTCCTCTCCCCACCACTTCCTGACCCACCATTTTGCTCACTCCTGGCCACTCTAACCAACCTGGGCCTTGTTCTCAGACTGGGTTTTTTTTTTTTTTTTCCATCCTGGGGCTTGAACTCAGGGCCTGGGCATTGTCCCTGGGCTTCTTTTTTTGATCAAGGTAGCACTTTACCACTTGAGCCACAATGCCACTTCCAGCCTTTTCTGTTTATGTGGTACGGAGGAATCAAACCGCTTCATGCACTCTACCACTAAGCCAACTTCCCAGCCTCTGGTCATCCTTCTGGTGTGACCATCCTCCCCTCCCAGCCCCCTTGAGTGAGGACCAGGCCCATCCATGCTCACCCCATGCTGGAATCAGGGTCCAGCTCCTTGAAGCTCTCAGCCATGGTGGTAGACAGAGCCATGAGCGGAAGCTTCTTCTACAGGGAGTGGGAGATGAGGGTGAGGATGGTTTCCTCCCTCCCTCTCCACCTTCCTCCCCACCCGACCTGTACCACAAGGCCCCTGGTGGATGGGGGTGGGGAGGAGCAAAACCCAGGAGGTCCATAGTCCCAGGTAAAAAGGTAAACCAGATGACCACAAGGGCCAGCGTGGGAAACATCTCCACGCTCCCAGGTCCTACTCCCAAAAGTTACTTGCTGGGGCAGGAAGAAACAACCAAGTCCCAGTACAGACCAGGACCCACTGTGTGGATTGGCAGGGGTCTTGCCACAGATCTAAGGAGATGGCCTTGAAATAGGACACTGACTCCTTCTCCTGCCCAGGGCTCACGGGGCTGACCCTGCTGTGTCAGGCTTGACCTTCCATGTCTCCCTTGCTCCCCTCTATGCTCTGGCCTCATTGAATGGTGTGGTGTGTGTGTGTGTGCGCATGTGTGTATGTGGTCTGTACCTGTGGGTGCCATATTAGGTCTTGAACTCAGAGCCAGGTGGTACTTTACCACCTGGATCACACTTCTGGCTTTTTGCTGGTTTCACGGACATGATTATCTAGGATGTCTGCCCAGACAAGCTTCAAGCCTCCATTCTCAGATCTCCTGAGTAGCTACGATAACAGGTATGAGCCACCAGCGTCCAGCTTTTACTTTTTAGGTGCTGGAGATTAAACCCAGAACTCCCCTAGGGCCTTTTAACCTGCTAGGCAAGCACTCAACCACTAAGAACCACTCCCTGTGGGAGGCGGGGTCACCCTGGCTTTGGTGACTGACAGGTGTGATTGAATACATGGAAGCGTGTTTCGTCCTGTGCAAGCAGTGCCTCTTGCTAGGGCTGTTGCCAGCCTTGGGTGAGAGGATGCATCCACACACCTTAGCAACAGATTCAAGGAACCATCGATAAATACGCTTGCTGACTAATCCCAGTGCCAATCAATCCAGCCCAGGAGGCCGCCCTACTACAGAGCCTGCTCTGCCTGCTGCTAGCCAGAGAAGTTTGGGTGTAGCCAGAGCCTGGCCTTGGCTCACAGTTCAGAGGGAGGAGGGCTCAACAAGGGGATGGAGAGCTTGAGGGGCGAGGTTTGGTGGTAGAGGCTTACGCTGGTGAGAAGGCCCATCTTGCTTTCCCTCCTGCCCAGGCCCCTCCCCCCTGAGACCCCCACCCCCCCAACTCACCACCCGCTTGTCCATGTCAGCCCCACTCTGGCCCTGTAGGCAGGCCTGCAGCCGTTTGTGGACATTGTGGGCTGCTTTCTTGGCTGGCTCTAGTCGCTGCTCCACCTGGGAGAGAGGTGTGTGTGGGGAGGTGAACCCCCTTGTTTTGTTTTTCCCTCCCCCTGAAGCCCCCAGCTGCAGTTCCCAGCCCACAGCCTCTGCTCAGGCTGACAGCCTGCACGGGCCTGCCATGTTAGCGGGCCAGCCAGTCCAGGCATGTACCTGTAGCAGGTCCTCTCCCAGGAGCTCGGCAGTCTCCGTGGTGCTGCAAGGGGGAGGGGCACTTCTGTTGAGCCAGCCTGAGCTAGGAATCCCTCTGCACTGGGGCACCTGGACCCCACAGTGTCCAATGCCCCTCCCAGGTGGGGCCCACCCATGGTGGCCTCCTGCATTCCAGCCTGAGCACATTCCACTGGGCAGGAATAGCTTGCAAGGCTTTTTTTCTTTCACCCAGGGTCCCATCTTGACAGAGGGTGGACCTGAAACTGAAGGAAGCCTGGAGAGCAATCCAGGCCCCATTTTGGGGACATGAGCAAAGTTTCTCTTCTCCTAACCCTGAAACTGTCAGCCTGCCTGAGAAACAGGAGGCCGAGGCTGGCTTCCAGAACAGGAAGTGCCAAAGCTGGGACTCTGACTGTCACACACACAGGACTCTGGACTGTAGCTATGGACAGGGATGGAAGTCCTAGGTCTCTGCTAGAGACAGAGGGGTGGCTGGCCTGGGTACCCCAAGGCATTTGCGCCCCTGAGAAACTAGAATGGGTTCTCTTAATACCCCATTGTTGTCCCCGCCTCTGGCCCAAAGAATGGGGAACTCCCAGGCCAGGGGAAGAGGAGCAGAGAAGACAAGCCTTCAGAGGCTCCAGAAACTTCCGCCCTCCTTGTCCCCGTCCCCCCCCAGATCAGGCTGTGGGGGGCAGATGGCGGTGATGGGGGGGGGGGTTCTTTCCACCTGAGCCTGGGAGAAGCAACCAGGAGACCCCGGGGCTGGAGGAGGGAGGGGACACTCAGGGCAGGGCCACCCCTCCTCCACCGGCCAGGACCCTGTCTGTCCCCTCCCCCAGGGCTCGGGGCCCTGGTCAGGGGGCTGCGCTGCTCCCCCGGCAGAGGGAGGACCAGCAGGCGGAGCTGGTTACCGCCCCACTGTCCAGAGGGCACCAGAGGCCGGCCAGGGGGCTCTGTCCATCTGGAGGTCCCCCAACCAGGGCTGGGGCGCCCCGCTCCCCGAGATCAGCTCTGCCTGGGAGGGAAGGGTGGTGGTCCCGCTGGCAGGGGGAGGAGGGGAGGTCTGACCAGCCAGGCGTCGGAGCTGGGGGTTCCCCCACGTTCCGCGCACGGGGAGGGGGTCCCCCACTTGGAGTCCCGGGGGTGAGGGCCGGTGACACTCACCGCCCCACGCTGCCGGTGTGGGCCAGCTGCCGCATGCGGTGCAGCTGCCTCTTCATCATCCTGGGGCCGGGCTGGGGGGCCGCGGGGCCACGGCCCCGGCGGGTTCCTGGGCCGCGCGGCTCGGGCTGCGCTCGCTCCGGCGGGGGCTCGGCGCGGGCTCCGCCCCCAGCTCCGCCCCCGCCCCGTCGCTCTTCTCGCCAAGTTTGGAGGGTCGCCCTGCCCCCCCTCCCGGCTTCCGGGGGTTCCCGGCCGCAGGACGGCGGCGGTGCACTGCGGGGGCCCCGCGCGGAGGCTCCGCCCCGCCGCCGTGGCGGGAAGCAGGTGAGCCGGGACGCCCGCCCTCGCCTCTCCGCCGCCGCCTCTCCGGGTGTGGGAAGCAACCTTTGCACCCGTCCAAAGGGGCAAGACGGCTCCCTGCTCCGGAGGCGCGGCCGGGCCACCCGCCTGCACCCCTGCTGCACCCTGGCCGGGAGCTTTGGCCTCCGGGACCAGCCGCTGTGCGGCCCTGGACACATCCCTGAAGTCTGCAGCAGGGGACAGCGCGCAGTTCTCCTGCCCTGCCGTCCCCCATCCCGGCCCATCCCCTCCAGAAGGGGCCTCGGCAGGGACAATTCCCCATCCCAACTCCTGCTCTGAACCCCCACACTCAACAGCAGTTCTCCATGGCCCTCCACTGAAAACCGTCAGGTATACAGTAGGTGCTCCATTACTACTAGAGAATACCAGACAAGAGAAACTGGCTAACCCAAAGCTCTCCTGTCGGGCTGCTTGCCCCCGGTCTGGCCTGGGCACCCACTCTGGGCTAAGCTCTCTAGAGCCCTGGCTCCATGGAGGTAGGGCTCTTGCCAGAGGGTCGGGTCCTACACTTTGCTTTATTTCATTACAAGGCTGCTTGAGCTCCTAGCAGTAGTGGGCACCCACTGGAAACTCCCTAGAAGCTGGCGGCTAACCTCTACTTCCTGAAGGAGTGGCCTGCCTGACCCCATGAGGCTGAGAGGAGCCCAGAGTGAACCTAGTCACAGCCACTGCTAGGTGCCCAGCTGGAAGTCCACCTGATAGAACCCTGCTCCTGCCCTTTCCCAAACCTGAAGGCTATGGGGCTTGCAGCTGGGGACGAGCTGGCACAGGGGATTCTAGCCAGGGCACATGGCTTGTTGGAGGGAAAGCCCAGAGTCTGGGTTCCTAAAATATAGAGCTAGAGTTAGGAACATCTGGATTCTGGTCCTGGTTTTTCACCTTCCCCATGAGCCAGATACCAGGAGTTCATTGTGACTCAGTTTCCCCTTTCTCTGTACAGCCTATGGAGTATAGAGGCTGGAGGTTCCCAAGGAGAGACCACCTCTGTCCCTCAGAAGTCTCTAGATCCCAGGTGTTCCTGTCTGGTCTGAAGGTGCCTGGCAGGCAAGGCTTGGCTTATACCTCTATCCTTTCCTAATTGAGGCTTCAGGGCTAGCTTTGGGCTGGGAAGGGGGTCTTTCCATGTGGGCTACAGCAGCAGTTTCCATAGAACCAATTCTTGCCCATCCCCCAGCTCTAGGCTCCCCTCCAGTCAGATCAGGGGACTTCTGCCCCCACCCCCCACAGAGCTGCTGTGCATCTGCCTGGGTGATCTGTGGTGAAGGCCCTTGTTCCACTGAGATCACAGAAGGCTGGAACCCCCAAAGCCTGGATCAACTGTGCTTTTCAAGGGATGTCATCATCAGACTCGTGGACTCGTTTCCTTTAGCCACGGTTGGCATGGTGGCTTTTTGGAACTGCAGATGCAGGAAGGGAGCTCCAGGGTTCTATCTGGCTCTGCCCGAATCCTCCAGAGCTCAGTAGACAATGGCAACTTGAGTGACTGCAGGACACCATGGCAGTGACCACTCACCTGGAAGGCCACAGGGACAGGCACGGTGTGGATGGAGCTCATGGCCCAGCTTGGTCACCTCTGTTGTTCACTCACCAAGTGACCTCAGGTACAGTAGTTCACACCTGGGCCTCAATGTCCTGCCCAGGAAGCGGGATCTCATAGACCAATGCAAGAATCACATCATTAAAAAATTGGTGCCTGTACTAAGGCTTGAACTCAGGGCTTTGTGCTAATGCTTGGCTTTTACACTCAAGGCTAGAATTCCACCACTGGAGCCACACCTCCACTTATGACTTTTTGCTGGTTAATTACAGGTAAGAGTCTCAGGAACTTTTTCTTCCTGGGCTGGCTACAAACTACAATCCTCAGACCTCAGCCTACTGAGTAGCTGGGATTACAGGCGTGAGTCACCGGCCCCTAGCAGGACCACACGGTAATGTGCAAGTTGCTTAGAAAAGTGCTTAGAAGTTTCTTGTTATTGCCATTATGAAGCCCAGCAGAAGTTAGGCTAGACAGACTCTTACCCTCCCTTCCTGTCCCAGCTCCCCTTGAAATGTGACTGGGTAGTATCTGCTGCTAGAGTCTAAGCAGGATGTGGCCAGGGCAGTGGGTGCCAGCATGGAGAGGTGTTAGCAGACATCATCTCTGGTGACACTCTGACACACTGTGGCCTCTGGACAGGGGTTGTGCACCAGTGTACTTTCTTGGGTTCTGGTAACTCCTTTCTACCCTACACCCAAAGTCAAAAGGCCTTTCCTGGAAGCCTGGGGTGGGGCTAATAGCCCTACTGTGTACCCTTGACCCCACCTCTGGAGGAGGACAGGCTGGTCAGGGCCAGGCTGTATCTCCTGCTTGCCATGCCCAGGCTGTGCCCTGGCTGTGGAGATGGGTGGAAGGCAGTGGTGGGTTCCTCCGCCAGCTGAGGTCTCCCCGTGGCTCTTGGTTTCCTTGAACAGACGCAAAATGAACTATGGATCCTATCTGAACAAATGGAAGTGCAAGTGTGGCTTTGAGGTGTGGAAGCCCCACTGCTCGGGTGTGGTGATGGGCTCCAGAGACTGGAGGAAGGCATCTTCCTGGCCGTGAGGCAGGCCCTGAGCCCAAGAACTCCTGATCCATCAGAATGCAGTGTCCTGGGGACCTCAAGGACCAGGGCCACTTCTCTGCCCTCTTTAGCTCACTGGTCACTAGCGTGCCCTACCCTAGCAGCCCTCAGATGGGGAACAGAAAGTGTCTCCAGCACATCTGCAGTGTAGAGAAGGCTTCTAGAGGGCCTCTGCTCAGAGACATGTGGAGCCCCTCCCTGTCAAGCAGCAGCAGTGTGGGACTGGCCTTCCCTCACCCCTCAACTGTCCCGGATCCCAGTCACCCTGGTGCTGCCCCTGGCCCCCCAAGCCCTGGGCTTGTCCCACACAAGCTGCCACTGGGCACCCTGCTTCTTGAAGCAGCGTTGGGCCCTGGGGTGGCTCAGCCCTGCAATTGTGCATTGAGGAGTGAGCATGGCAGGAGGAAGTTCTAACCACCACCAGAGGCCTCTCCCTCAGCCTCTGCAGCAGCTGGGGTTCCTGGCGGCCCCCCAACTCCAGCTGGGATGGTTCTAGTGATTGGGCCGTGGCAGCCACAGGGCCCTCCACTGGGCCTCTCCTGGTGCAGGGCCTGTGGAGCAGGATCCAGAGGTGCTAGCAGGCATGTGAGGGAACCACCAGCCCGTGGGGGCGGAAGCCACAGGAGCACATGGTTCAGGAAAAAGGTTTTATTTTCATAAATACTCCTGCTCTCACTCCCACACAGACCCCACTTGTGACCACAGACAGATGGATGGACAGACATGAGATGCTCACTGCAGGCCTCAGCAGAGGCAGGTGAAGGAAGGAGACACACAGCACTCCGGGAGCACTGCAGCTCTTGCTGGGGCCACCACCAGCTGCCCCAACCCACCCCTGTGGCATCACCCTCAGGCTTCCAGGCTTCTTTGGAAGCCTGAAGCAATGGAGGCCCCCAAGGGGAAGGGCCAGGTGGGGCTTCCTCAGCTCAGCCCCCTGAGACTGTGACCACAGGGCCACTCTGAAAACAAAAAACGAAGAGCCAAACTACACACCAGAGTGCAAAGAGCTGAGATGCAGACCCCCAGTCGAGGGTTCTGAGGGAGGCCTGCGCTGGTCCAGCTCCAGCACCACCTCCCGGGTATGGCTGGGCCTCCCCATAAGGCATTAGGGACAGGTGGGGAAGACCCCACCCCAGGCTAGGGTCAGGGCTGGGCCCTAGGACCTCGTCTCTCTAGGGTGTGTGGCTCCCCACCCTAGGCTCCCAGGAGTTGGGAGACTCCGGCAGCACACACCCAGGCCCAGCCTCCTGCTAGGTTTGGCTCAAGCAGGGGGGCGGCCGAGGGGGAGAGGAAGAGTCCTCGGGAGGCTGTGGAGGGGAGAAGCACCAGGCTGGTCTTCGGCCGGTCCCCCTGCCCCGCCTCTCCCCAGCCCTTCTGTTCTAGAGGCTTCCCCAGGTTTCGGGTGGGGGAAACTGGTCCACATCCCCCATCTCGTTGTAGGTCTGGTCACCCATGGTGAAGATGAGCTTGTAGCGGAGGCGAACCTTCTCCTGGGGCAGACAGTTGAGGACAGGGGTCAGCGGGGAAGCGCCCCCTCCCAGCAGCTTACCCCGCCGCAGGTAGGTCCCTCACCTTCTGGGGGTTGGCGAGAAGCAGGACCTGGGTGATAGCTGAGGGGTGGACGATAGGGTTGAATGCGGGCAGCTCTGTGCCCGATGGTGGCTGGAGCTTCACCTTCATGACCTGGGGGCAGGGGGCACAGATTCTAGTCCCGGCTCCCACCACCCTGCCCAAGGGTCCAGCTTGGGCTCCCGGGTCCAGCCTGTGTCACCTTGGGGACGGCTGACTGGAAAGCGATGTTGCGGATGGGCTGGGGGGCAGTGCTCAGCATGGACACCACCACCACCAGCACGTCGGAGCGCCCGGGCAGCGGGTCTCTCGCGAAGTGGAAGAGGACTCGGAAGCCGTGCTGGTCATATACTGTCACGGGCAAGATGCTGCCTGGAGGAAGGGGAGGAGGGGCAGGGGGAGGAGGAGGCCATGGGGGCCGAGCCCAGCACAGAGCATGCGTACCCCTTGCCTGGGCCCCTATCTGAGCGTGATGGAGCCTGGACATGCGCCCGGGACTGAGCCACGCCAGACCTGCTCTGTGCTGGAGGCAGGGACTGGTCACCTGTCTGCTCGGGACCCGCACTATCTATTGGCTGGGCCTTGTAGTCTTGGGCAGGAGCCCCTGGCCCCTGCCTTCCTGTGAGGAGGGGGTCCAGAGCTGACCCGGCTGCCCACCACTCACTGGGTTTGATGGACTCCAAGGGCACAGTGATGCTGGCCAGGGAGAGCTCGGTGGGCGCAGGCTGCTGCACAGGCCCGGGGGGCTCCGGGGACACGGTGTGGAGGAGGCCGGCGGCACTGGGGCTGGGTGAGCTACAGCTGCTCCGACTCTGCAGGTCCCGGAGTGTGAGCCGGGGGGCTGGCTGCTGCTTCTCCCTTAGTGGGGACAGTGAGGGAGGGAGTGACTCCTCAGGGACCGAGGTCAGGGCTCCTGCTCCCTCCTCACCACCCCACCTGCCCACCCCGGTTCAGCAGCTTCCTTCTGTCTTCCCTGAGGACACTGCTGGGTTCTCACAGGCGCCACACTCCACAGGACAATCCCTGGGCCTGTCTTGGTCACTGTGTCCGCAGGCGCAGTCTGGGAAAGGCAGTCCTCACCATCGCACTTGCTGCGCCTCTGGGGGCAGCGCCTGCTGCAGGAGGGTCTTCCCCAGGAGGTCCAGGTCGTCCAGGCCGCTGCTGGCCGGCTGGGGAGCCTGCGACATCGAGGGCTGGCTGTCTGTGCTGGGAGCTGGGAGCTCAGCGCCATCCGAGGACTGTGGGCAAGGAAGGGGGGTGACAGGGTCACTGGCTGTGGCCCTGAGCACCCTCCCCTGCAGGTGACATCTAGGAAGGCAAACAGAACAAACCACTTTCCAGAGGTAGAGTGGCTGGACCTGGCTTAGGGGCCTCAGAAAGAGGGAGCCATCTTAACCCTCAAGGCTGGGCTAGGGCCCCAAGGGAGGCCTGGGCTAAGGAGAAGTCACTGGAGAAGATGAAGCCCTCCTGGCCCAGGTGTCACTCCCAGCCCCTCTCCCCCCTCCCCACCTACCTGGAAGCTGTTCCATCCAGCAGCTTCTGAGACCGGGCCTGAAGGGGGCGTGGGGTCACTTAGGCCTGAGGGGAAGGCAGGACAGAGAAGGAGCTGGGTTGAGTGGGCAAGGCAAGGGGCCTGAGGGATGACTGTGTGCTGACTCAGGGCTCCCAGGCTCCCCCTTTTGAGCGGCTCAGCTCTGAGGGAGAAATCCAGAGTTTCAGGAGGAACCGGTGGTAGAGCAGAAATAGAAAGCATGCTCCTGCCAGCCTGCTGCACCCACATGTGCTTCCGCGGGGCCCCAGAACCAGCTCGGTGACAGAAGTGGAGGCTGTCTGTTCCCATGAGCAGCTGGAGCCGGGCTGGGGTGCAGGGAGGGAAAGAGGCCCTGCATGTTTCTAATGTCTGCCCTGGCTAGGTGATCAGGTGAACAGACAGTGAGGGTGGCACGGTGCTCTGGAGCCCTGGAGCAGCCTGCTCAGTGCCTACCTTGCAGGCTAGCCAAGCGCACCCCAGATCCGAGCTAGAAAGGGTGAGTCACATCAGGGGGAGGCCCAGACGGAAGTGTTCTCCAGTGGGCAGGCAGAGCCTCTGGGGCTGAGACTGTTAGGTCTCTTCCAGTTCACTTCTGGTCACCCCCTAGCACTTGTCATGTCCCTGAAGTGCTGGGGACATGAGATCCTCAATCCTCAGACTGAGGATTGAGAGGTGGGTGTAGGGTTCTCAGTTCTCTTAGGGATGACAACAGATGCCCAGAGAGGTTAAGGAAGCTGTGCACATCACACAGCTTCACCACTTAGCTACGAGAGCTTGGGCTGGTGACAGCCTCTGTCACAGCAAGTGACACCTGGACAATGTTGGAAGGGAGGAACCCAAGCTGCTGGCCCTCCCCTTCCTACCAGAGAGCGGCCAGGCCCAGCCACCTCCCAGCCCTGAAGGCCAGGCTCGGTGCTGTCTGCCACTTCTGGTTCCGGTTCCCACAAAGCCTTCAAGAAGGCTTCTGGGGCACAGCTGTGGACAGGAGTGGAAGTCCCCTCACGTCTCACGCAGAGGTGGGTTTGGCGTGGCCACAGGCTGGGGGCTGGCTCTTCCAGGCAAGACACCTGCATAGGGGCCCTGCCCTGCCTGCCTCGTCTTTGAATGAAGGTGGGTAGGTGGGTGGGGCCCCAGGAGGCCTCTTAGGTAGGAGCTGACTCACTGCATTGTCTGTCCCTCTCCTGCCTCCCGCTTCCTCAGCATCCTCTTCTTTCTCTTCCTGATCTCAGTGGATAGAGTGGTGATTTGGCTGGATGCGGGGCAGAGGCAGAGAGCCTGCCCCTACAGGTGAGGGGCCGTACCCTGCCGTACAGGGTGGTGGACTGAAAGCACCACAGAGCCCCACACTGCGCCTATAGGCGGGCTGCTTGGGGCGGGCAGGACACCCACAGTTCACAGGCCACACCCCCAGCCTCTCTTAGGGTTTTTGTTTTCGGGGTGCCCATCCTGGGGCTTGAACTCAGGGCACTGTCCTTAAGCTTTTTCACTCCAGGCTGGTGCTCTACCACTTGAACCACAGATCCACTTCTAGTTTTGTGGAGACTTTCCTGCCTAGGTTAGCTTTGAACTGCTCTGCTCAGATCTCAGCCTCCTGAGCAGTTAAGATTACAGGTGGGACCTGGCGCCTGTTGGTTCTCATTTAACTGGCTGATGACTCGGGAGAACACAGCATGACAATGGTCATCGTTGATTCCTCTGCCAGCTCTGGCCCCTCTGCTCTCTCTAGTTTCAGCTATTAGGAAAGTCTGCTGTGCCACTGAGAAGTGGGGCCTGCCGTGCTCCCCCGAGGGCTGACCCTGGTCCCCTGCTGCACTCTGGTGCTCTGAACTGGCCTGCAGTGGGCTGCAGAGCACCTCGGGCTCTGCCTCAGCCTCTGTGGAGCTCATGTCTTTCCTCTGGGGGAGGAAGCACTAGACTTCCGGGGAAGCAGCTCCCAATCCTCTTGGGTTGCAGACAGTCCCTCCCTCGGCCTTTCTTAGGCAGCCAGAGGTGTGTGCAGCTGGCTTGCTAGTAAGCCAGCTCACCCTCTGACAGCTGACCTTGCTTCTGAACGTGCCTGTGGCTCAGCCAAGAGGTGAGCTGGATGCCTGCCCATGCCCTCCCCTGGATTCACTTTTTTTTTTTTTTTTTTTGTGGATCATGGGGCTTGAATTCAGCCTTGGTGCTGTCCCTGAGCTCTTCAGCTCAAGGTTACCGCCCTACCCTAGAGCCAACCCCCATTTCCCATTCTCTAGAGGTTAACTGGAGATAAGAGTCTCAGGTCCTTTTGTGCCTGGGCTGGCTTTGAACCTTGATCCTCAGATCTCAGCCTCCTGAGTAACTAGGATTACAGGCGTGAGCCACCATGCCCTGCCTCTGGATTCACCTCTGTAATAAGCTGTAAGGTCTGCCCTGGCATCCCATCCCACAACCCTTTCCTCACCCAGAGACATGAGCTCATCATCAAGCAGGGACACTGAGGTGCTGGGCTGCTCGGGGCTGGCCTGGTCACCAGGGCAGGTAGGCACGGGTGGATATGTGGTGCCCGCAGGAGGGAGGTCCAGGCCTGAGAGGTCCAGCAGGGCCGACGTGCTTCCTGGGGTGGGAAAGGAGAGTCTGGGTGGGAGAGACATCCTCATCCTGCCACCCTTCATAGTGCCCTCTGGCTTCTCCCCAGGACCACACTGCCCCTCTATAGGCACTGGGCCTACACAGAAGGCAGTGCTTCTGTTCAGAAGGCTGTTCTGCCATGGCTGATTAGGGCATGTGGTAAGAAGCATGCCGGGCAGATCCCACGGGGTACTTACACCAGCTGAGATGGCTATATGCCACTGGGTAACAGTCTTACAGGACCAGAATGGTCCAGTGGTATGGTACTATTTACTGACATGCCGGACAGGGTTCTGGTTCCTGGCTCTAATGGGCAGGTCAGACCCATCCCTCAAGGTCTTGCTGGCACTCTGCTGCTTCTAAGCAGCCTTCCCGGCCTGCAGGGCCAACTCTAACCCCTGCCTTGTGCTCTGGGGTAGAGCTATCTGTGGTGCTTCTCCTCCTTGCTGCCTTTTTTTTTTTTCCTATGTATGTGATACCAAGGAATTGAACCCGGGTCAACAGGCACGCTAGGCAAGCACTCTACTGCTAGGCCAAACTCCTGGCCCCCCTTTTTTATTTTTTTGCCAGTCCTGGGCTTGAGCTTAGGGCTGAGCACTGTCCTTGGATTTTCTCAAAGGTAGAGCTCTACCACTTGAGCCATAGCACTACTTCTGGCTTTTTTCTGTGTATGTGGTACCAAGGAATCGAACCTGGGTCTTCGTGCATGCTAGGCAAGCACCTACCAACTAGGCCAAACTGCCTGGCCCGCAGCCCCCTATTTATTTGCTTTTTTTTTGGGTTTTGTTTTGTTTTCTTTTGCCAGTCCTGGCTTGAACTCAGGGCCTGAACACTGTCCATGGGCTTTCTCAAGGCTTTTGTCTATGTATGTGCTACCGAGGTATCAAATCCGGACCTTGATGCATCCGGGGCAAGCACTCTACCACTAGGCCAAACTCCTGGCCCCTCCCTGTTGCTTTGTGATAATTAATTCAGGCCGCTGGGTGTCATTCAGCTCCACACAACAGCTGCCAAGTTTGTGAGAGGGCAGAAAAGCCCTTCTTCTGCTTGTCCCTGCCACCAGGACCGGCTTCTCCTCCCAGACTTCCTCCCCCACAGCTGCAGACTTGGCACACTTCACCCGCAATGTCCTCCTTGTGGCCCTCCCCACCTAGGGGCCAGGGTGAGGTGGACAGGCCACCAGCTTGCCACCCTGCCATCCCAGCTCGCCTGCCAGCTCACCAGGGATGGAGCTGGCTGTGGCATCGCCATTAACCTCCTCTCCCTGCACCAGCTGCTTGTACAGGTTGATCACCTGGGTAAGGTTGTCATTGGCCTGCAGGATCTCCGCTGGAAAAGGCAGGAGGGGAGGGGTTAGGATGAGGAGATGGGGGAGATGAGCACTCTACACCCACCCTAGCCATGAAGGAAGAAGGACCGTGGGATCCTATCTCACGGATGGGGTCTGCCACCTCCGTCTTCCTCATAGCCTCTGCCTCTTCAGTGGTCACGCGGTCTGGCTACCCTGAAGGTCCTGGCCAGCAGGGGCACTGCTGTCTGGATACCCCATCCCTGAGTGGCTTCCTCCCTTCATCCATGTCTTCATACCTCAGGAATGCCTACTCCGTCCCATCACACCTCTTCCCTCTAACCACTTGTGTGAACAACTGGGGCTGTCGTCTCCATTCACTAAGCTATAAGCTCCACGGACAGCTCTGGGCTACCCAGGTCACAGCTGTACCCAGCACAGTGCCTGGCACAGTGGGCCCTCCCACAATGCTCAGTCCCAGGGCTGACAGCAACCTGGGCAGTGGAGACCAGATGCCTGTGGGGGGCAAGGCACTCAGAAAACTGCTCCTATGGCTGCTGCTGGATATCCAGGGAAGCGATAGGGCAGGTCCCAGCACCACACTACTGCCTGGGGGTGCTGAATGAGGTGTGGGCAGAGGACAGGCAAAGATACAGAATGTGGTCCTGGCTCAGTTCTGGAACAGCTCCAGCTGAGGGGTTTGCTCCTGGTTTTTGTTTTTGACAGTACTGGGATTGCACTCAGATGCCTAGCAAGTGCTCTATTACTTGAGCCAGATATCAAGCCATTTTTCTTTTTTTTTTTTGCCAGTCCTGGGCTTGGGCTCAGGGCCTGAGCACTGTCCTTGGACTTTCTCAAGGCTAGAGCTCTACCACTTGAGCCTCAGCACCACTTCCAGCTTTTTGCTATGTATGTGGGGTACCGAGGAATTGAACCCGGGTCTTCATGCATGCTAGGCAAGCACTCTACCACTAGGCCAAACTCCCGGCCCTCCCTGAGCTATTTTGTTTAAGGCTACTGCTTTACCACTTTGAGCAAAAGCATCACTACTGGTTTCATGGTGATTAAGTGAAGATAAGACTCACGGACTTTCCTACCTAGGCTAGCTTTGAACCATGATCCTCAGATCTCAGCCTCCTGAGTAGCTAAGATTATAGGCGTGAGTCACTGATGCTTGTTATTTTTTAAACAGGACTTTACGTTTATGCTTGGGGCTAGCCTGGACCATGATCCTCCTAGCTAAGCTTCTGCATAGCTAGGATAACATGCCAGTTTTTTACTGAGTGAAGCTCGGACCATGATCCTCCTAGCTAAGCTTCTGCATAGCTAGGATGACATGCCAGCTTTTTACTGATTGAAGTGGGGTCCTGTGAACTTTTTGTCCAGGCTGGCCTCAAATGCATCCTCCTGCCCTCCGTTTCCCTGGAAGCTAGGAGTACAGGTATGAGCCACCCACTCAGCTTTGCTGCTTTAGCAGAGTGATTATCCACAGGCAACCCTGGCTGTCACCCCTGTGCTAGGCCCTCCCTGCACCCCAGCTGTGGAATGGGCATGGTTTTCCTTTCCATTCAGTCCTGCATTCTGTAAGATACAGGGGGAAGGGCCTGCCTCACAGAGTCTTCTCAAGGAGAGCTTCAGTGGCAGCCTCTGCTGGCTGCTGGAGAAGCGCCCCCTGGTGGTATCTCCTTCTAACCACAGCCGCCTAGCAGGGCCTGTGGCAGGCATGTGGGGGGGGGAGGAGCGGAGAGGGGGGATAAGGCGAGTGGAGGGGATGGAAGGAGAGGGCTAGAACTGACCCTGCACTGCCTAGGCCTTACCTAGAGCCTCGTCATTGTCTTCTGTGTCGCTGGCCAGTCGGAAGAGAGTGGGCCGCATCCGCTCACAGCGCTGGTACAGTTCCTGCAAGCAGTGGGGTGGATGGGTGAGGAGCCCTTTGGTGGGGCTTCAGGGTGGGGGGGGTGGGAGTGGAGGTGGCACACCTTCATGAGGTCCTCGCCGCTGGTGGCTGTGGCGCCCTGGCTGTGGCTCAGCACCATCTCCGTCAGCAGCTTCACGTTGTTGTTTACCTCCTCGATGGCGTTCACACGCTTAGAGATCTTCTCCATGCGTTTCTGGTCCTGTGGAGGGGAAGCCTGCGTCGCACACAGCCGCCACCTGCCCTGGGTGGGCACCTGGGTCTACTTATGACATCAGCTCTGGCTGTGACTGGCCATGCCCCACGGAGCGCCCATGGCTCAGGATAGGCACTGTCTCCTAGAGGCGCTCTGCCAACCCTTGGCCCTCTTCCCCAGCCAGTGCCTTTGCTGGCTTCTGCATGCTCATTAGATCTCTAGGGACGGCAGCATGCAGCTTCCCACCTCTGTGGTCCTACAGGGCCCTAGACCCCATGTCTGTCCTTAAAAAGAAGGTGACTAATAGTAGAGTGCTGCCTAGTATGCATGAGCTCTGTGCCTTAAGTAAGTGGTGAAGCACTAGCCTTGAGCACAGAGAGGCTGAGAGACAGAGCCCAGGTCCCTGAGTTCAAGCCCTGGCAGGAAAAAAAAAGTTTTATACTTGACAGTGAAAGGGAAGATGTGGTCACCACACATAACCTAGAAAGGAGGGCAGAGGGGGCCGGGAGTTTGGCCTAGTGGTTAAAGTGCTTGCCTAGCATGCATGAAGACCCTGGTTCGATTCCTCGGTACCACATACATAGAAAAAAGCCGGAAGTGGTGCTGAGGCTCAAGTGGTAGAGCTCTAGCCTTGAGAAAGTCCAAGGACAGTGCTCAGGCCCTGAGCTCAAGCCCAGGACTGGCAAAAAAAAAAAAAAAAAAAAAAGAAAGGAGGGCAGAGGTAAGCGACAGTGGCTTGGCTTGCGTCTCTAATCCTTGCTACTCAGGAGGCTGAGATCTGAGGATTGCAGTTTAAAGCCAGCTAGGGCAGGAAAGTCTGTGAGACTCTTCTCCCCAATTAACCACCAGAAAACTGGAAGTGGCACTGTGGCTCAAGTGGTAGAGTGCCAATCTTGAGCTGAAGAGCTCAGGGACAGTGTCCAGGCCCATTCTGGATATTCTACCCTTGCAGAATGAAAAGTGGTCAAGTGCTGTGCCATCTGAGAGAATGGCTCTCCTTGTGGCTGACAGACATACAGCTTGGCCCTAACATGACCCGGAACTTCTGACCTGCCAGTGGCTCTGAGTGCACCCTCCTGCTGGAGGAAACCCCAGCGGAACTCTCAGCAGTCAGGCCAGGACCACAGCTTTTGCCCAGCTGGCCTGCCCACAAGTGGACATGCCTCCTAGCAAGAATGAATGGATGAATGGGCAGTGTCTTTGGGATGTACACTTAGAAAAACAAAAACAAGGAGTAGCTGCTGTTTCTAGTGAATTTGAAGATTTCATACAAAATCCCAGACTTCTGATGATGTAGATGTGGGGGTTGCAGGCAGGCAGGCAGGTGGAGGGTGGTCTGCTTGGCAGCCTTTGCCTTCATTTCCTGGATGTTAGTCCCCTGCCTGGGAACAAGTGAGGACACCACGTCTCCTCCCATCTGGGCTAGTGAGGCTGATCTGAAAACTTTCTCTGATGACAGCCTAATCAGAGCAGGTTTCAGTGAGCCGACAGCTTTACTCATAAACACACTCAGGTATATACATAAACACTCATGTGTATTTTAAGCCCAAATTCACTTTTTTTTTTCTTTGTCAGTCCTAGGCACTGTCCCTGAGCTCCCTTTTTTTTTTTTTTGTTGGTTGTGGGACTTGAACTCTGGGCCTGGGAGCTGTCCCTGAGCTCTACAGCTCAAGACTACCGCCCTACCCCTTGAGCCACAGTGCCACTTCCAGTTTTCTGGTAGTTAACTGGAGATAAGAATCTCATGGATTTTTCTGCCTGGGCTGGCTTTGAACCTCAATGTTCAGATCTCAGCCTCCTGAGTAGCTAGGATTACAGGTGTGACCACCCGGCTATTGAACTTCCTATCATGCTCAAGGATAGCATTCTATCACTTGAGCCACAGCTCTAACTTTTGACTAATAGTCTCCCAGATGTTCCAGCCTGGGCTGGCTTTGAATCTTAACCCTTAGATCTCAGTCTCTGAGCCACTGGCAGGAGCCAGGCTTAAACTTTGTCTCGGGTCGTGCTGAACCCAGGGCCTAGTGTATGCTAAGCAGGCACCCCACCTCTAGGCTACATTTCTAGCCCCTAATTTATTCTGATCCACAGATAACCCCATAAGTCACCTTCCGTGAGCTATTTGGTCACTGTGGGGCCTCCTATGTACACACATTCCCCCCTGCCCCACAATGGAGCAGTCATCACCTCCTGCACCATCTCCTTGATGAGCTTGTTGGCTGCCCGGAGGTCCTCGGGATGGGAGCTTTTCAGCAAGCGTGCCAGCATCTGTGGAGACAAGCACATGTCTGTGCACAGCCGCAGGACAGGGGCCAGCGCCCCACTCCTGCCCATGGGGCCAGCCCAGGTTGCTAATGCTCATAAAATGGCGAGAATTTCCGAATACCTAGATAGGTGGCTGTATGAGCAACCATAACACTTCATGGACAGGACTTCCACCAAGCCTGGTGAAGTAAGCTTCCACAGGCATGCCTGCTCCTCACACCACTATGGCTTTCTGAGTTTTCTGGTGGTGGTACTGAGGTTTGAATTCAGGCTCAGGACACCGTCTCTTAGTGTTTTCACACAAGGCTGATGCTCCACCATTGGAACCACAGTTCCACTTGCAGCCTTTTGCTGGGCAATTGCAGAAAAATGTCTCACGAACTTTCCTGCCTCGGCTGATTCTGAACTATGAGCCTCCTGAGTAGCTAGGATTATAGGTGTCAGCCACTGGTGCCACCTGGCTTTCTAAGTCTTTCCAGTGGTCACCCTAGGGGGTTGGGCTGGGCAGGGCAGGGTCTTCACTTTTTCCTCCATGTCACAGTTCATATTTTGCTTGTACATCTCTTGGCAGGTGAGTTCCTAAGGAACCAAAGTGGTGCAAGCTCCTCCACCAAGTGTTTGATAAGGCTTTCACCCACTAGTGACCATGCACACTGGCAGTCAAGGACCCGAAGTCCCCAGTGTCCATGAACCCATCTCAGGAGGGCCTAGTCCCCTCGGGCTGCTCCCCTGCCTCACCTTGGACTTCTCTTCATCTTCGAAGATCACATTCTTGGGCCGTGGAGGGGGGATGGGAAAGGCAGAATCCTCGGGAAGCTTGGGGTCGCACTTCACAATCCCTGGGGTAGACAGGGTCAGGAAGGCTGACAGTCAGTCTCTGGCTCGGGGATGGGGAAAAGCAGGGTGGGAGAGGGTGCTGATGGTTCCCCATCACATCAGCTCTGGGCTCTGGTGTGCTGTGGCTTGCTTGCTGACTTGCGTGGGGACAGGATTGGGCCATTCCCTGAGGGAGAGCTTGACGCAAACATACCTGTTCTCTAGCCACGCTGGCCTCAAGCACAACCCACTAAAGTTACCCTCCCCCCAACCACATGTTCTGGAGAAGTCAAAAGCACTCTCCTGGCCCAGAGTCCCAAAGCCCAATGGGGCCCACCCCGGGGCCTCACCCTGCTTCTTAAGCATCTGGTAGGCCTCAGCAATCTTCACCTCCTCAGGCAGGCCAATGGTCCAGCTGTAGAGCAGTTCCAAAATCTTGTTTTTCACCTTGTCTGATGTCCGGGAGCCCAGGTACTTCAGAGGCATAGAGGAGATGATGTGAAATGGCCTGGTCCTGTCCAGTGCAGACCCCACCCGCTACCACCTGGGATTCCTCTGGCTTCCAGGGTCTACAGATCCCCACCCAAGCAGCCTGGCATAAGTTCAGTTCATCTAACCATTAGTGCTGCCACTGGCTGGCCATGTCAGCCCTCTGTGACTCAGTTTCCCCACCATGGCACATGGCCAGCACACAGCCAGCTCCTAGCCAGCCCAGGTACTACTTAACTCTGAGACCCAGCCAAGAGGAGCCAGAGGCTGAACAGGGAAGAGACAAGGATATCCCCCAAAGCTGTCCCCACCGGCAGCCTGGGAAGCCCTAGGCTCCCAAACTATTTCCAGTAGCAGCCTGGGCTGGGAGGAGTAGCTTTCACGCCAAAGTTACCTCCTGGGAGAATGAGGCCAGACAGGTCGTAAGGAAGGACAAGTGGGGCCTCTCCCCAGGGATTATGGGAGGACTCCTCAGGCTCAGGCCAGCAGCAGAGATTGGCCATGTGCTGGTGAGCTGGGTCACTTGGGGTCTGGTTTGGATGACAAAGCCCTAATGGCAGGCTGCAACTGGGAGGTAGAGTTGGAAGGACTTCTGCCAGACAGAAGGTGGGGCAGGAAATCATCTCTGGAGACCACTTATCAGGATCAGTGCTCCTTGAGCATCAAGCAGCTCCCTACTGCCCACCACTGTGAGCAGGGGCTCTTCTCCTACAAGACCACACTGTCCCAGGTCAGTCAGGAAGGGCCCTTGAGAAAGGCTGTGTTTGTGCAGGGCCTGATGGCCAACCAGGGGCTGGGGTGACCCACCTTGGGGGACACCACTTTGATGAGCTCGTTCAGGAAGCGGAATTTGCCCACCTCATCGTGGAATCTCTTGCCACAGTTCTTCATACATGTTTCCAGCACCTGGGCAGGGAAGTGGGGGTGAGGGCAGGGGGCAGTCCCACTTCTACACCTTGGCCAGGGCCCACGGGACAGAACATGGCCATAAGATGCTGACGTTCAGAGTGCCCATTGCTCCCTAGGGGACAGAGTTAGTGGGCGGCCCACCCTGCACCACTTTCACAGGCTCCTCTGAGCCGTACCTGCACGTCTGCTCACCACTTGTCCATGGCTTTCTTGTTACTCCTCTTCTAAAACTTCACTTGATACTATCTACTTGAGCCTTATTCCACATGACTCCTATAAAACTAGACTCCTAAATGAATGCTTGAGGGGAAAGACAAACCCAGACTCAGTTACTAAAGAAAAAACTCAGCTGTGGGCTAGGAGTTTGGCCTAGTGGTAGAGTGCTTGCCTAGCATGCATGAAGACCCGGGTTCAATTCCTTGGTGCTACCACATACACAGAAAAAAAAAAAAGCTGGAAGTGGTGCTGAGGCTCAAGTGGTAGAACTCTAGCCTTGAGAAAATCCAAGGACAGTGCTCAGGCCCTGAGCTCAAGCCCAGGACTGGAAAAAAAAAATGGCTGGGAGTTTGGCCTAGTGGTAGAGTGCTTGCCTAGCATGCATGAAGACCCTGGTTCGATTCCTTGGTACCACATAAATAGCAGAAAAACCGGAAGTGGTGCTGAGGCTCAAGTGGTAGAGCTCTAGCCTTGAGAAAGTCCAAGGACAGTGCTCAGGCCCTGAGCTCAAGCCCAGGACTGGCAAAAAAAAAAAAAAAAAAAGACAACAACAACAACAAAAAAACTCAGCTGTTCAGTGTGGCTGGAACCACATGCACCTCCTCTTCCTATTCAGGCACAACCATGAACCCACAGACTGCACTAAACATTCCCAGACATGGTAGAAGTGCAGTACTGCTCAGGGTGGAGGCCAGTGGCTCCTGCAGTGCACTATAGAGCTTTAGACAGAGACTCCTGGTCACACGTGAGGGGCCCTGATTCAGTTCAACTGCCTCAGGGGAGGCAGCCACTGCTCAGGTGCAGTAGACAATCACCAGTCCAGGTATGACATAAGGGGTGCCCCCACCCTCAGCAAAGGCTCAGGAGTCCTGGGAAAGCTGAGGACTGCCCCAGACCTCCATCCTATGCCAGCTGGCCTCAGCTCTTGTGGGCTCTAAAGAGAGCCAAAGGAACCCCAAGAGCCTCAGTCTTGGTCTTGCTGCTGCCACTGCTGGCCCAGATAGACAGCGCCCTCTCCCTTCCTCACCGTCAGGGCCTGGACGGCTTCCCACTCCTGTGGAGACTGGATCTTGTGTGCCAATAGCCGGGTGGCAAGTGGAGGCCTAGGTGGGAGGAACACAAAGCAGGATTGGTATGGAGCCCTGTTCGCCTGGTAGGGAGGGGGCATGGGCACACCACCACACTAGCTCACTGGGACTTCAGCCCTCAGCCAGTCCTCTGGGGCATAGGTAAGGCCCAGCTTCCTCTCTGGATGGATAGGGCCCAGGAGAATAGCCACCAGAGCAGGCAGGGAGCTTGTGGAAGGACTTGAAAGAGGCACGGGCTGATTCTAAAAACAAGAATGTACCAGGCACCCGTAGCGTGCCTATAATCCTAGCTACTCAGGAAGCTGAGATCTGAGGACCAAGGTTCAAAGTCAGCCCATGAAGGAAAGTCTGTGAGATCCTTATGTTCAATCAACCTCCAAAAAACCAGAAGCGGAGATGTGACTCAAATGATAAGAGTGCCAACCTAGAGCAAAAATGCTAAGGGACAGCACCTGGTCCTGAGTTCAAGCCCCAGTACTAGCACACACACACACACACAAAGCAAAAATCCAGGTGTCAATGGCTCACAACTGTAATCTTAGCTACTTAGGAGGCTGAGAACTGAGCCAGCGTGGACCAGGAAAATTCATAAGTTCATGAGACTCTTTTTTTTTTTTTTTTCCCTTGCAGTCCTGGGCTTGAGCTTAGGACCTGAACACTGTCCTTGAACTTTCTCAAGGCTACAGCTCTACCACTTAAGCCTTAGCACCACTTTAGGTTCTTTTTTTTTCTATGTATGTAGTACTGAGGAATCGAACTCCAGTCTTTGTGCATGCTAGGCAAGCACTCTACCACTAGGTCAAACTCCCAGCCCAAGTTCATGACACTCTTATCTCCAATTAACCATCAAAAAACCAGAAAGTAGTGCTGTGGCTCAAAAAGGGACAGTATGGAGACCCTGGAGTTCAAGTCCCACTACTGACAAGAAAGAACTAGGGCCAGTTTGGCCCAGTGGTAGAGTGCTTGCTTAGCATGCACAAAGACCCGAATTTGATTCCTTGGTACCATATATGTAGCAAAAGCCAGAAGTGGTGCTGTGGCTCAAAGGGTAGAGCTCTAGCCTTGAGAAAGCACAAGAACAGTACTTAGGCCCTAAGTTCAAGCCCCAGGACTGGCAAAAACAAAACAAAACCAAAAACAGAAAAGAAAAGTGACCACAGCCTTCACAGGGACAGTCCAGGAACAAATCATGAAGTGCTATGGAATGTGGGCATGGTTCCCTAGGGACTCTGGGTGACATGGAACATTCAGCTGAGGAAACCCCAGGAGAGGACACCTTCTACCTGTCACCAGTGGTAGAAACAGATGCCAAGTACTTGAGTGCTGGCCATGCTCAGTGAGGTGTGGCCCTTCTTGCCTAACCTTGCTAAGTGGGAACAGGAGACTCCTGGAACCTCTCCTCCCCCTCTGGAGGGCAGCAACAACAAACTGGCTTCACAGCTGAAGCAGCAGGCACAGAGGCCAGCAGTTTCTGCCCCTAGGCTGCCAGCATGAGAGGCCCACGGAAGGAGCAGGACATGGAGCTGTAGCCCCAAACCTTAGTCCCTGCTAAGAATGCATTTTTTCCCCCTCAGTCCTAGGGCTTGAACTCAGGGCCTGGACACTGTCCTTTAGCTTTCTCATGGCTTACGCTCTACCACCTGAGCCACAGCACCACTTCTGGCTTTTTCTGTGTATGTGGTACTGAGGAATCAAACCCAGAGCTTTGTGCATATGAAGCAAGCACTCTACCACTGGGTCAAATTCCCAGCCCCTGAAGAATATACCCTATGTGGTATGAGCTGAGAGCTGGGGACAAGCATGCGGGGGGGCAGGAGGGCGGGGCTCTCCACAGTTGGTTCTCTTCCTCCTCTGCAAAGGGCCTACTGGGAGGGTACACTTCTCCTTGTGGCCGGGGGACGGGCAGGTGCAAATGTCCAGCTCAGGATTGCCACTGCCTCTCTGGAAGGTCTTGGGACCAGCTACTGAGTTCCCTGAGACTCAAGTTTCTTGCCCTGTAATTGGGTCCACCTCAGGGAAAAGTCTGCTATGCTGGCTAAGTATGAAAGTGTTTGGGATGGAAACTGGGTCTCCAGTCAACCAGGTGTTTGGCCCCTACCCCTCCAAGTCCTCGCTGAGCTGCTCGCAGAAGTCATTGATGCTGGCCCAGTTCAGCTCCTTGTTCAGGGGGTTCGTGGCTCTGTCTGTAGGGATACAAGAGTTCAGTATGGCCTGCAGAAGGCTCCTGGTCTCTACCACTCCTCCACTCCAGCAACAGGTTTGGCAGGGGGGATGGGGCATTACTGAGCATTTCCTGTCTGTCATGATGGAGTCCAAGAGCTGATAGTTCATGGACATAAGACCACACAGCTGCTGGGCATGGTGGCTCACGCCTGTAATCCTAGCTACTCAGGAGTCTGAGATCTGAGGATCAAGTTTCAAAGCCATCCCAGGCCTGTGACTCTTATCGCCAATTAGCCATCAGAAAACCAGAAGTGGCTGAAAGAGTAGGGCAGTAGCCTTGAGCTGAAGAACTCAGGGACAGCCTTACAACCGACAAAAAAGAACACATAGCTGAGCCCTCCCCTTAGATTCCCACCCAAGGCCCCCCTCTCCCCTCCCCTTGCTGGCACTACACACTGGCCATGTCCAGTTTGCCTCCTGAGAAGTGTCCCTATCGTTTCGAGGAATATGTGTCCAGATCCAGAGGCAAGGAGAAGCTATGTGGACTCCTTGAGGAGCTGTGTGGCTGGCAGTGGGCCAAGGGTAGACAGGCTCTCAATAACTGGCAGAGGCAGACAAGGAACATCAAGGATACAGAGGAGGGGACCAGGGTAGCCTGGCTGCCTAGAAGAGGCACCCTTCCAGCAGGGACAGAAAGGAGTAGGCCTGACTGGGAGGGCCAGCCTTGGCAGAATCCAGAAGATACAGATAATGAACATGGGCAGAGCAAAGAGGTTTACAAGATGCCATCTACCCCACTCCTCCTGTGGTCTTCCCCGCCTCCACTCCTGCTTAGGGGGCAGTGTTGGCTCAGTTCTATATGCCCCTGTTCCCCAGTCTGTTCTTTACCAGGCTCAAGCCTGCAATTGCATTGTATCTCAGCCACTGTGCACCCACCCATCTCCCCTCAGAGTGAGGAAGTGGGGAATGAACGAATGAATGAATGAACAAATAAGGAACATCATGGAGCAGGTAGGGGTGAGGTTCTAGGAAGCAGGAATCCAGGAATGGATAGTGGCTAGTAAAGGACAGGCAGATATACAGGAAGAAAGTGGTAAACAATGGGTGGCACCCCTTTGGCCCCCCAAGGCTGACTAAACAACAATCAGTAGGTCATAATTTCCCCTTGCTACTATCATAGGAGAGCAGGAGTTGTGGCCACCCCAGTCTGTCTCAGGACCCCCAGCTGCCAGCCAGGTCTGCCCAGTTCTGAATGCTGAACTCAGCCTGTGTAGCTGTTTAGGAGGTGGATAATGGTGTAGGCCAACCTTAGCAAAAAGTTCACAAGACTCCATTACAACTGGGTGTGGTAGCATGCACAAGGGAAACAAACAGGATTGTGGTACTGACCCAGGCATAAATTTGACACTACTAGAAAAATCAAAAAGGGCTAGGAGTGTGGCTCACATGATACAGAGCCTGCCTGCAAAGCACATGACCCAGTTCAAACCAAGTAAGGCCAAAATACCAAGGAAGATAAGGAGGATTGGGGGTGGGGGAACATTATCCACTTGATGACACTTGGATAGAAGGAACCCCAAACAGGAAGTCCCTTAAAGTGTCAAAACTTGGGAGCCTGAGTGAGGATGGGGAAGTAGATTGTGGAAAAATCTTTAGTCAGCAGCTAGTAAGGAGGAACCACTGGTCCAGAAAGATCAAAGTTTCCTGGGCATAACCCTGGCATCTGGCTTAAAGCAAGGGTCTGCCCAGACGGCGCTGCTCCAGTCCCCAGGCCCTTCAATTCCACCTGGGGAGTAGAGAACTTAGGGAGGCAGAGGAGAGGTATTTCTTGGTAGTAGTGACAATACCACCATTGATCTTGTCAGAAGTGACTCTTTACACCCTGACCTGCAACATCTCTGAACTTTATCTTTGTGCCCTGTGCTAGGTAAAGGATCTATCCAAATCCTGGTGTCTTCAGTTTCAGCCAGTTTCTGGCCTCTTTAAAAGTAGTCAGTGTTGGGGCCGGGAGTTTGGCCTAGTGGTTAAAGTGCTTGCCTAGCATGCATGAAGACCCTGGTTCGATTCCTCAGTACCACATACATAGAAAAAAGCAGGAAGTGGTGCTGAGGCTCAAGTGGTAGAGCTCTAGCCTTGAGAAAGTCCAAGGACAGTGCTCAGGCCCTGAGCTCAAACCCAGGACTGGCAAAAAAAAAAAAAAAAAAAAAAGTAGCCAGTGTTGGGGCTGGGAGTTTGGCCTAGTAGTAGAGTGCTTGCCTAGCATGCACAAAAACCGGGGTTTGATTCCTCCGTACCACAGACATAGAAAAAAGCTGGAAGTGGTGCTGAGGCTCAAGTGTAGAGCTCTAGCCTTGAGAAAGTCCAAGGACAGTGCTCAGGCCCTGAGCTCAAGCCCAGGACTGGCAAAAAAAAAAAAAAAAAAAAAAAAAAAAAAGTTGCCAGTATTACTACACTGGAAACTGTCCCTGCTCCCAATGCTAGGATGAAAACCCAGAGCCTTTTCAAGAGGAGGCACCACTCTGCACCAATTGCTCTACCACTGGACCCCCTATCTAGGCCCCACCTGAGACTATTTGGTGGCACCTACAACCTGTGTAAATCTTGAAGTCCCTCCTAGATCTGTCAGGTAGGCCCCTTCCATCCCCCAAACTGCCCATGACCTGGACACTTGTGGCCTCTGGAATCCACTCCACTGGCCAGTCTGATTCAGATATATCTCTGGGGGTGGTGTGCTTCCAATGCCACCCTCAGCACTCAACTCTGTTTAAAGGTGTTGGCCACGACCTCAAATCACCCTGCACAGATCCCTGCGTTCAAGGATCAAGAGTCTGAGCTGGGGCTATGTAGAACCAGCAGCCTGACCAGGAGAAAGCTGTCACTAGATCTGAAAAGACAGATTGAACACTCAAGGGAAAGAGTCCAGGAGAGGGATTTCAAGTACTGAGGCGAACTGAGGCTTCTCTTCCTACTGGAGCCAGAGAGCACGGGTGGAGGAAGGAAGGATCTGGGGGTCCAGAGCCTGGGGAGGAGGACATCTGTCTGTAAAGACAGGAAGAGGTGCAGAGGCCTTTCCAGGAAGCGCAGCAAGAGGTGGGAAAGGAATCCAGCCGAGGAGGACTGTGCTGGGGAAGTGACTGTAAAACTTGGGAGTTGTTACTCATGGAGTCTGAGACAGGACCCCCCAAGTCTAGGGTTTTAAGGAGTCTCTCATGCGTGGTCTCAATCAGGGGGGGCAGAGGAAGGAGCTCAAGCAGGCCCGGGGTCCTCTCCCCAGTGACGGAGGAGTGACACGATCTCCAGAGAGTTGCTGCAGGCACAGGATGGGACGAGGGCTCAGGTCGAGGCCTCTGAGAAGCAGGATCCTTTCCCTCCCGGGACCAGCCCGGGGTTCCCTCGCTGGCTCCTTCCGCGGGCCCCAAAAGGACTTGGGGCGTGGGGGGCTGCTCTTCGGGGGAGCAGCCTGGGCCGGAGGCGGGGAGGCCGCTCTCTCCGTCCCAGGAGCTCAGAGGGCAGCAGCGCCCTCCGGGCGGGGGGTCGGCCGGAGCCTCGGGCGGCGCCGACCGGGAGCGGCCCCGCGCCAGCCCGGGCGGCCCCTCGGAGCCAGGGTCGGGCCGGGGCGCCGCCCCTCCCGGGCCGGGGGCGGGGCGTGAGGAGGGGGCGCCTCGTACCCCGCCCCCGCCGGGAAGGGGCCAGCCTCGCGCCCCCGGTTCCGGTTCCGGTCCGGCCCGCGCCCCTCCCGGACACTCACTGATTCGCGCCTCCAGAGTCTCGGGCTCCATCGCTGGCTCCATCCGCCTCGGGCCCCCCGGCTCGGCGCCGCCCCCTCCCCACCCCCCGCCGCTCTCGCGGGACCTCCGCGGCACCGCCCTCCGCCGCTTAAAGGGGCCGCGTCGGCCCCGGCGCGTGGGAGCGGCAGCGGGAGCGGCGCGCGGGAGCGCGCAGCACCATAGAGACGCGGGCGGGCGGCCCAGAGCGTCGCCCGCTCTCCGGCCCCACCTCCTGTGGGGGGGGAGCACGACGCGAGCGGGACGCGCCGCCGGCCTCGCCGCTCCCGGTGCTTAGGCGGGAGAGGAAGCGGTGAGACTCGGGGCGGAGGGCAGCACCATGGAAACCCTGCGGGACGCTCGGACTCGTGCGGCGTCACGGAGATGCCAGTGACCGCTTCCGGAAGAACTCTCCGGGGCCATGTTTCTGAGGTCACTTCCGGGGCCGCGGGCGGGACTTCCGCGCCGGCGCCGGAGGAGGGAGGGCGGGGCGTTGAGCGGGGCGTGGAGAAGCGTGGCCGGGCTGCGGGAGGGCCGGTGTGTCTCCACCGCTTCCCGGCGGCGTCGTTCTGAGCGCTCCGCGTGCGTTTGTGTGTCGGCCCGGCGCCTTTGCGCACCGCCTCGAGCCCCAGCGCCACTCCGGCCTTCTCATGGTGGATGGGAGCCTCGTCACACGGACTGCCTGCCCGGGCCGGCTTGGAACGCCCTCCTCAGATCGCAGCCTCCTGAGTTGCTAAGAGGACAGGCTCGAGAGCCACCGACGCCCGGCTGCTAAGCGCTTACTTTTTAGTCTCTAATCGGTCCTCACAACTGACTCCAGCGCCAGGGCGTGAGCGCGCGGGTGCAGAGCCTGAACCCGGCTCGGCCCCGCCACCCTGAGAAGGGCTGGGGGGCGGGGGAGCGGCCACATCCGTCACGCCTGGGTGTGGCCGGGGACACACGGGGGGGGGTGGCGGAGGCCCTCCGGGTCCCCTCGTGGGGTGGGGCGGGGTGGGGGGTGGCGGAGGCCCTCCGGGTCCCCTCGTGGGGTGTGGCGGGGTGGGGGGTGGCGGAGGCCCTCCGGGTCCCCTCGTGGGGTGGGGCGGGGTGGGGGGTGGCGGAGGCCCTCCGGGTCCCCTCGTGGGGTGGGGCGGGGTGGGGGGTGGCGGAGGCCCTCCGGGTCCCCTCGTGGGGTGGGGCGGGGTGGGGGGTGGCGGAGGCCCTCCGGGTCCCCTCGTGGGGTGGGGCGGGGTGGGGGGTGGCGGAGGCCCTCCGGGTCCCCTCGTGGGGTGGGGCGGGGTGGGGGGTGGCGGAGGCCCTCCGGGTCCCCTCGTGGGGTGGGGCGGGGTGGGGGGTGGCGGAGGCCCTCCGGGTCCCCTCGTGGGGTGGGGCGGGGTGGGGGGTGGCGGAGGCCCTCCGGGTCCCCTCGTGGGGTGGGGCGGGGTGGGGGGTGGCGGAGGCCCTCCGGGTCCCCTCGTGGGGTGGGGCGGGGTGGGGGGTGGCGGAGGCCCTCCGGGTCCCCTCGTGGGGTGTGGCGGGGTGGGGGGTGGCGGAGGCCCTCCGGGTCCCCTCGTGGGGTGGGGCGGGGTGGGGGGTGGCGGAGGCCCTCCGGGTCCCCTCGTGGGGTGGGGCGGGGTGGGGGGTGGCGGAGGCCCTCCGGGTCCCCTCGTGGGGTGGGGCGGGGTGGGGGGTGGCGGAGGCCCTCCGGGTCCCCTCGTGGGGTGGGGCGGGGTGGGGGGTGGCGGAGGTCCTCCGGGTCCCCTCGTGGGGTGGGGCGGGGTGGGGGGTGGCGGAGGCCCTCCGGGTCCCCTCGTGGGGTGGGGCGGGGTGGGGGGTAGCGCAGGCCCTCCGGGTCCCCTCGTGGGGTGGGGTGGGTTGGGGGTGGCGGAGGCCCTCCGGGTCCCCTCGTGGGGTGGGGGGGATGTGGGGTGGCGGAGGCCCTCCCGGGCCTTCTCGTCCGGGTAGAAGGGCTGAAGAACCGGATTCCCTGATGGACCCCGGGCCAGGCCGTGGTCGCCTGGAGTTAGGCCCCGGCACACCTCAGCCCACAGCCCCGCGGTTATGTTTTAGCTTAGGGCGTCCAGGAGCCCCAGGATGGAGACTGGAGCGAAGAAAACACTGGCGGGGTCAGGACCCTCCGGTGTCTGCCCCCGCCCGGGAGGCGGCCTGGACCCGGCCTGGACCCTCGGGTTCCTCCGCCGTCCTGTGCAGCCCCAGGCGCCAGGGCCGCGCTCTCGGTCGCTCCCAGTGGCCGGCGGGGAAATCCGCACCGCAACGGGTTAACGCTTATCTGAGACCCGGGAATCCGGTTCTACTAGACTGTCCTCCGCTGATGACCTTGAAAAACCGCAGTGACCTCATCTGCCTGTTTTTTTCCCCAAAACTCAACTATGAAAAGTATGCAGAAAAGTGATACTTAAGTCCAGTGCATCTCGGGAAAAGCCTTAATATGTATTTCATGTTTTTCTCTGTTAATGAAATGAATTATAACTGAAAACGGAAGCTGCATTTAGTTTTGATTTAGGGAGGGATCCATACGCAGAGGCTCTGCGGGGGGAGGGGGGAGGTAAGGTAAGGCAGGCCTTGCTATGTAGTTCAGGCTGGCCTTAACTCAAGAGCCTCCTAATCAAGTGCAAGGAGTTGCAGGCATCCTGCCTAGGCAGAATTTTTTTTTTTTTTAATCCCCTATCTGGAGGCTTGAACTCACTGTCTAAATACTGTCCCTAAACCTTTGTGGTCAAGGCTGGAGCTCTAGTACTTTAGCTGTAACTCCACTTCTGGCTTTTTGATGGTTAATTTTGGAGATAAGATTCTCACTGGCTTTCCTGCCTGGGCTGGCTTCCAACTTGGATACTCAGATCAGTGCCTCCTAAGTATCCAGGATTATAGGTGTGACCCCTCAGGACCTGGCCGCAATCTTTTTAAAGACATTATACAGGGGCCGGGAATTTGGCCTAGTGGTTAAAGTGCTTGCCTAGTGCCGGGGCCTACTGGCAGCAAATTGGGGTTCCTGAAATAAGGGCAGGGACTGGAAAAATTAGAAGAGAGACAAACACATCGGGTCTGGGAGGTCTGCAGCCCAGGCAGAAAACTGCAGCGCCCCGTTTATTCTCAACTCAAAGTTTATATCCCTTCTTGAGACCAGGGCACTGCCAGGTGTTACATCCAGATGGTTAATCAGGGAACTGTTGGGGGTTACATTCATATGGTAAATCTCAGATCAATTGAACAGGAGAAGGCCAAAAAACAATAAGACAATCAAGCAATTATCTGATGCAAATCAAAGTACAGTTTGATTCCACTCTTGCTCCCGACAGCCTAGCATGCACGAAGACCCGGGTTCGAGTCCTCGGTACCACATACATAGAAAAAAGCCAGAAGTGGTGCTGAGGCTCAAGTGGTAGAGCGCTATCCTTGAGAAAGTCCAAGGACAGTGCTCAGGCCCTGAGCTCAAGGCCAGGACTGGCAAAAAAAAAAAAAGACATTATAGAAAGCCAGGCACACAGGTAGGACTCCCTGGGCCTCCCCACTCAGCCTCTCCAGTGTATTGCACATTTGTTCACTCACATTTCTTTGTGACTGTTCTTATCACTACCGGGAGTTTCACGTGCTGGGTTCCACAACTCACTGTAACTCACCAAAGAAAGAGTCAAGCAGCAATGAAGGGGAGAGGACCGGGCACTGTCTCTGTACTTTTTTGCACTCAAGGCTGATACTCTACCATTTGAGCCACAGCTCCACTTCCCAGCTTTTTTGCTAGCTAATTGGAGATAAGAGTCACAAACTTTCCTGCTAAGGCTAGCTAACCAAAATCCTCAAATCTCAGCTTCCTGAGTAGTTCAGATTAGAGGTGTTCACCATTGCTTCCTGGCAGCTTTAGGTGAAAGAAAGAACTGGTGTGCGTGCATGTGTGTGTGTGATTGGACCATCCTGGTCTTTCTGGAGGGGTGGTCATTTGTCACGGCTGCAGGGAAGCTGCACACTGCCTTCTTCATCACAGGTCATTGTCCACATCTGGGGTGGGCCTGCTGCTCTTCCCTCAGGTGTAATTCCAGTCTTTTCTTAGATGTTGCTGATCAGCCCTGTCCTTCTTGATTCCAGAACGATGGCAGGATGAATGGCTCAGAGGGTGAATGCACAAGATGGAGCTTGTCGGGGCCAGGAGTTTGGCCTAGTGGTTAAGGTGCTTGCCTAGCATGCATGAAGACCCGGGTTTGATTCCTCAGTACCACATACATAGAAAAAAGCCAGAAGTGGTGCTGAGGCTCAAGTGGTAGAGCTCTAGACTTGAGAAAGTCCAAGGACAGTGCTCAGGCCCTGAGCTCAAGCCCAGGACTGGGGAAAAAAAAAAAAAAAAGATGGAGCTTGTCTCCCGCTTGTAGTTAATACATGGGTCCAAGTAAGGCGGCTGTTTTGCAGCAAATGTAACTTCTAAGTGCCGATTTTTTTCTGTGCATCAGATTGATGCATAAAAATGATAGCTCTCTTGGGCGGGTCATAGGCCATCCTTCTAAAGATTCCATGACAGGAAATGGTGATTAAATGCATTGGTTAGACTTTACTCCTCATTATACAAAGCTGTCAGTTTTATTTCAGACCTAGCCAGGAACCCTAGGAGAGCTGAGGAAGCTCCCTCCCATACAAATGTGCATGGAATAAATGAATGCCTTCATGTAGTAGGGCAGAACCAGCAGGGATGGGAAGGGCTTTCAGTGAGGAAGAGCCACGCTGGGCATGAAATGGGAAATTTTTTTTCTAAAGGACTCGTACTGGGGCTTGAAGTCAGTCAAGGCTGGCACTCGTACTACTTATTAACACTGATTTCTACATATTTCAGATGTCATGTTTAACAAACAAGTATTCAAAAAGGGACTCTATATGTAACCACTGGCACATAGATTTTAGAACATGATTGAAATTAAGCTGTGAGTTTGTATGTCATAGAACTTCCGGCTTTTTGATGACTAATTAGAGATAAGATGTCTCCTAGACTTTGCTGCCTGGGCTGGTTTCAAACCTTGATTTTCAGATCTTAGCCTCCTGAGTGGCTAGGATTACAGGCGTGGACTACAGTGCCTGGTTTCGAATAATTTTTTTTTCTGTTTGTCATGGGACTTGAACTCTGAGCCTGGGCATTGTCCTTGAGCTCTTCAGCTCAAGGCTTGTGCTCTACCACTTGAGCCACAGAGCTACTTCCTGGTTTTCTGGTGATTAATTGGAGATAAGAGTCTCAGACTTTTTGTGCCCAGGCTAGCTTTGAACTGTGATCCTCGGATCTCAGCTTCCTCAGTAGTTAGGATTACAGGTCTGAGCCACTTGCTCTTGGCCAACTTTTGTGCAAGGTCTGTGCCAGGAACAGAGGATGGAGAGGTGAAGGGCAAAGCGCTGCTATTATGGAACTTATACAGAGAGGAAGAATGCAGTTTTAAACTGGAATGGCACCACAATCAGCCAGTGAGCTGGGAGGCACCTCATAGGTCCAGTAGAAGCTGTAGAAGCTGGACACCAGTGGCTCACTCCTGTAATCCTAGCTACTCAGGAGGCTGAGATCTGAGGATGACAGTTCAAAGCCATCCTGGACAGGGAAGTCCATGAGACTTATCTCTAATAAACTACTCAAAAAAAAAAAAAAATGCCAGAAGCAGAGCTGTGACTCGACTGGTAGAGTGCTAGCCTTGAATAAAAGCTCAGGGACAGTACCCAGGCCCTGAGATCAAGCCCCAGGATGAGCACCAAATTAAAAAGAAGAAATATATTTTAAAAAAGATAAAAATTAAAATGTTCTGCAGACCAATGGCCAGTGGGGAGAATGGGGACCCAGGACGGGGAATTTTCTCTCTGAGATGGGCAGAGAAGAGGGATGTATGTGCTTAAACATCTTTAGGAATCTGAGGGGTTCCCTGGAGGGAAACTGGGCAGAGCAGGACCAACAGGAGCGTTGTGGCTCCTCTGGAGCCTCTGCTCACCGAAAAACTGGGAATAAGAAAGAAGCCAGGCACTGGAGGCTAGCACTTGTAATCCTAGCTGCTCTGGAGGCTGACATCTGGGGATCTAGGTTTCAAAGCCAGACCCAGCAGACAAATCTGAGAGACTCTTCAGTCAACCAGGAAAAATCCAGAAGTGAAAGTATGGTTCAAGTGGTAGAGCATTTAGACTTGAACAAAAAGCTCACCGTACCCAAGCTCTGAGTTAAGCCCCACTACAACCGCCCCCCCTCCAAAGAAGGGGAACTGAAGTTAGAGAGCGCCAACTAGTGGCTCCTGTTGTTATTGCCGGAGAGGCCCTGGGTTTCTCTGGTCTAGGGCTTAGCGGTCCCTTACCCCAAAGCAGAGAAATGCCTTGGAAAGGCCTGCCTTCACCTCCACCCGAAACTCACACTGGCACTCTGTCTCCCTGCCCCCCTGCAGGACAAGAACTCCAAGGACACAGGAGAAACTTGGAGGAGCTTCAAGAAAAGACTTCCTTTTCTGTTAGGAGTGTCACAGCTGCTGGGGAGGTAGCAGCATGCTTTGCTACTTGCAGATTTAGAGAATTCTGGAGCTCTCAGAAATATGTGAGCCCAGCTACGTGGCCCCAAGAGTCCACAAGATTCTTTATCTCCAGTTAACCATCCAAAAGCCAGAAGTGGAGCTGTGGCCCAAGTGGTAGAAAAACTCTGGGACACATCCAGGCCCTGAGTTCAAGCCATGAAGGCCAGCACACATGCGGGCGGGCTCTCTCTCTCTCTCTCTCTCTCTCTCTCTCTCTCTCTCTCTCTCTCTCTCTCTCTCTCTCTCTCTCTCTCTCTCCCTCTCTCCCTCTCTCCCTCTCCCTCTCCCTCTCCCTCTCCTTCTCCCTCTCTCTCTCCCTCTCCCCCCATCTCTCCCTCTCCCTCACTCTCTCCCTCTCCCTGTACTTCTCCCTCTCTCCCCCTCCCTCTCCCTCTCCCTCTCCCCCCTCCCTCCCTCTCCCTCTCCCCCCCCCCTCTCGTTGTAGAGCCCAGGACCAGACTCCAGGAGTTCCACAACATTAGGTCTGGCTCCGGATGCTGTCCCTGAGCTCTTCAGCTCAAGGCTATCGCTCTACCCCTTGAGCCACAGCTCCACTTCTGGTTTTCTAGTGGTTAATTGGAGATAAGAGTCTCCTGGACTTTAGTGCCCAGGCTGGCTTTGAACCGTGATCCTCAGATCTTAGCCTCGGAGTAGCTAGGATGACAGGCGTGAGCCACTGTGCCCGGCTGGTTCCTCAGTTTTTTAAGCCAAATTAAGAGACACAGTGAAGGGCAGAGAAGAGACTTATTCTCTGGATGTAGACTCCGCCTGCAGGTTGGACCAGACAAAGATCTTGGACAAGAGAATAGAGATGCTTATGCACAATCCCAGTTACTAGGGGTGCAGAGGCGCTGGCCGCCGGGCAGGAGGCCTCGTGCCTCGGGTTGCCCAGGTGATGCCTCGTTACAACAAGAGTCATTGATGTCCTGCAGATGGTTCTGGCCTCCTTGGCCTCCAAGATGGCTACCGAGTGTCTGTAGGTGAAGGCTTAGATCCAAGATGGAGGAGGCTTGGATGCCTAGCTTTACCCTGCTCCTGCTTCCTTGGTGGGCCCACCTCAGCATTTGGGAGGAAAAGCAGCTTTGCGTCTTACAACCACTTGCATTGCTGCTGCGGCGTTGTGGTCTGTCATTGAGGAGATCTGGCAAGTTCTGTGGCATAGGATCCCTAACCAAAACCGTGTGTGATGTGTTTGTCATCCCTCTGGCTGCACTGGCAACACTGTCCCCAGCGGGCGTGGGAATGCAGACTGGCCTCTAGTGCCACAGCCGCTGAGGATAGGAAGGACATGTGCAGACCAGCTTCTTCCCCTGGCAGGACGGTCCTTCCTCCCCCTGCACGCCCTCTTGGGTGTATATTTGGTGACTCTGCACCTTTATGTCACACTTGTGCCGTGTTCTGGAAGCTACTTCTACTTTAGGCCTGGCTTGTAAACTCTTCCTAGAAGTGACTGCGAATGTCATAACGAGGCCTATTAAGTTCTAACTAGCTGAATGTTGCCGAACTCAATCTCCCATTAGTCAGTCCTCTGCAATGCTCTGGCCACCCCAGAATCACCCTATGACAGGGCAAGTTCAAGTTCTGCAGGGCAGGTCCATGGGAGGCCATAGCAGCAGTCAGCCCTAACTGCTTGCAACATAAATAAATCGCTTTTGCAAATTGTGTAACATGCAAGAACACATGACAGGGCCAGGAGTGTGGCCTAGTGGTACAGTGCTTGCCTAGCATGCATGAAGCCCTGGGTTCCATTCCTTGGTACCACATACACTGAACAAGCCAGAAGTGGTGCTGTTGCTCAATTGGTAGAGTGTTAGCCTTGAGAAAGCTCAAGAACAGTGCCCAAGCCCTGAGTTCAAGGCCCAGGGCTGGCAACACACACACACACACACAGACAGAGAGAGAGAGAGAGAGAGAGAGACACACACACACACACACACACACACACACACCCTGGTAGCTCACACCTATAATCTCAGCCACTTAGGAGGCTGAGATTTGAGGACTATGGACTGTGGTTCCATCCTCACTGTTAGAGGAGAAGCCAAGGCTCAGAGCAGTGTCTGCTCTTCTGGGAATGGCGTGCAGAAGGGATAGGTTCTGGTTCTATGGGGCCTGGGGTAACAAGAAAACTTCTTGTCTCTATGAAGTCCTTCAAAACTGTGCAAGATGCTTTTTGCTGCTGGTGGTGGTGGTGGTCATGGGCCTGGGTGTTGTCCCTGAGCTTTTCAGCTCAAGGCCACTGCTCTACCCCTGGAGCCACAGTACCACTTCCAGTTTTCTGCTGATTAATTGGAAATAAGAGTCTCACGGGCTCTGGACCTTGGTCCTCAGATCTCAGCCTCCTGAGACCCTAGGACTCCAGGCGTGAGCCACTGTGCCCGGCACTTAGAGCATTTTCTGTGCATGTGGTTCCAAGGAATTGAACCCAGGGCTTCATGCATGCTAGGCAAGCACTCTACCCCATTAGGTCACACTCTGGGTCCCTTGAACTTTTTTTTGAAGTCAATGCTTAGCAAAACCTTTTTTTTTTTTTTTGCCCCCTTCTATGGAAGATTATTCTCCTAATGGCCAGAAGGGGGCAGCAGATACTTTCCCCAAACACCCAAAGCACCCACCAGAAAACCACCTGAAAAAGTAGAGGCTGTGTTCTGTGGCAGGAGTGGGGAACTTGACTTCAAAAGTTGGGATCTAGCCAGGCGACACTGGTTCATATCAGTAATCCTAGCTACCAGGAGGTTGAGATCTGAGGATATCTGTTCAAAGCTAGCCCAGGCACAAAAGCCCATGAAACTGTTAGCTCCAATTAACCACCAGAAAACTGGAAGTGGCTCTGTGGCTCAAGTGGTAGAGCACTAGCCTTAAGCTGAAGAGCTCAGGGACAGTGCCCAGGTCCAGAGTTCAAGCCCCATGACAAAAAAAAAAGTTGAGACCTGTGGATTGAAGGCATGGCACTGTTATGCCCAAGTCTCAGGACGACCACCAAGAGACCACCGAGAGTCAGACGTTCCGAAATGCAAAAGCAAGGCTTTATTCAGGCGGGCTAGCTCCGGGCTCCGTCCTACACTCCCATACAGCGGGAGCCCAGGAGGAAGCCCTGAACAGCTTTTCTACAGGGCTTTTAAAGGCAGACTACAGATTTACATCAACACAGCAATCAGCTATTGGAATGAGATAAGGTAGGGGTTAGGGACAGTTCAGGGCGGTTGGAGCTAAGGGGGATTCCTATACCAGTAGAGTCCTAATTAGCTGTCTAAGGGTAGTTTTATGGTTTTAGAAAACAAATGCCATCCCTTGAATTTACGTGCAAGTTCTGCTTTGGAAAACAAATGCCATCCCTTGAATTTACACAGAGTTCTGGTTAATTTTAACACAGACAGGTCAGTTCCTGGGACTTAATGGCACCACAATTCTGTTTCTTTAATTTGGGTGCACTTTTGGGTCACTCACAGTTTAGATAAAAAACAAGACAGTTGCTGCTTCAGAATGGGGGCGCTTTTTTTAGCTCTTCATTCTCCCCTTTTCTTTTAGACTAGTCAAATCTTTGACTATTTACCTCAGTAATTACACATAACATTAAAATAACCACCAGAGGTCCAATAATGGCTGAGGATTAGGGAAGTTGCCCAGGGGGACCAGTTGTACAGCCTCTCATCTCATCCTTGGGACCCCTGTCTCTCCCTTTCTCGATCATCTAGTCTCTTCTTTATAGCTGCCAGGCTGTCTTTTATTACCCCAGTGTAGTTTGCTCAAAAGCAACATTCTTCTCCCATGGTGACACTCAAACCTCTAAGAACAATATATCTAGTCCTCTTCTGTTCTGGAGGACAACTTTAGCTAAGGACCTCAGTGAGTTAGTGAGCTTGTCAATTGACTTAGACATACATCTCAGGTCAGCATCTGTTTGGGACCCAAAAATGTCAAAAGTCCATTCCTCTGGGAGTCTGAAAGTCCAGGATTCTCACACGCCGTCTTCACCTTGGAGTGATGAACCCAGTAGCTCTTTCCTGCCACCTTCTCAATGGTTGGAGTGTGGGGAATCACAGTGCAGGTTCACTTGAGTGCCAGGGTACTGGAACATGTCTGCAGATCAACTTGTAAGGCCTGTAAGGACTGGATTGAATCATGGTTAACAGTGCCAGCCAAGATAACATATGGCTGGGGGGGCTAACAATTGTTATACTTGGGCAGACGGCATTCTCTGGTTTGGAGGGGCATAGAGCATATCCTCCCAGTTTTGCACCTAAGAAAGCCCTCACAACTAGGAAATATACATCCAAGCATAGCAACTCCTCAGGTGGGCACAAAGAATAGTTCCACATCAGTATACCAATCCTAACCCGGTTTGTATTATGGCTAACTCAATTACATGCCAATTTTATTGCAAGCTCCATTCTTAAGACATGCTCATACCGTCTACTACATACAGGAATTCTCTAGGATTTTTCTTTCTCCCTTTTTGTAGAACAAACATAAGACAATTCTTTCCAGATCCCCCTTATCCATAAACTATTCTTCTGTTTTCGCAATTCCTTTCCAAAGGTTTTATTTACTAAACGTTTTCTCTCTTCTTTACCTGACTATAGCCCTCATTCACATTTAGCACCTCTCACACCTAGGCTGTTCAGCACTGGATGGAAAATTCCCTTCACCCATCCAGTCATCATAATGGCTGCAAAAACCTAGGGGACTTTGAATTTAGTACAGAATGTCCCATCACCAAGAGTTTAGTTCCAGTCCTCTCAGGAAACAACTTCGAGGTGGTTTTGGAATCAGGCAGCACAGCAGCTCCAATGGAATGTCACACCTCCTGCTGGGTCGCCTGCAAATTTCTAAAGAAGTTTAACCTAAGGCCTGACTCTGGTGAATTCTCCCAATGCTTTCCTATTTGCTTTACCTGAGCACACTCATTTTTAAGACCGTATAGGGTTGAGAATCTAAAGTAATACCAGGGTGACAACTTTTAGTAACTAGATTAAACAAGGCTAGGATTCTCTAGACAGGCACAGAAGACTTGAAACTGTAGCCATTCCCCACAAGTGCAGTCTCTACTCTTGCACATCTATTACTATTTTTCTCCATGCCTTTAACTTATGCTGTCTAAAAAAATTTTTTTTCTTTAAAACAACAACAACAACCACAACTCTTTGGTCCCTTTATCTAAAGAGGATTGATGGGCGACGATCCGTCTTCTATAACTTCTTCAGGCTGACTCAGGGGCGTTGTCTCTATACCTAGCCAGGGACCCTAAAAACTTAGCCTATTTTACCAAGAGGTTGCCAAGATTACATATCAGGAGGGATATTTTACTTCAAATTGGAGGTCATGTAAAGCATTTAACAACTGCACAAACTTTTTCTCTTTGGCTACAACAGTGTAGCTTACTTAGCACCCATTTGCAAAGGCATTTTCCTGATTGTCTGGGGAACTTAACCCCTGCGACTCTATCTATGCTTCAGTTGCCAGATCTAAACAGATAATAAGGACACAAGCCTCACATCCACAAACTTTCCTGAATTTGTGGCTGGTGTCAAATCAAAATTCGCTCAGTTAGGACTTTAAACTACCCACTATCACAGATGATTAACAAGTTCCTGCCCAGTTATGAAAGGCACGGGCATTAGTAAGGCATGCTTACAAACTATTCTATGACCTCCCGGCTCTGATTAATTTTGAATGGCCAAACACGAGTGACTCTAGGATCTGACACCATCTCTGCCATCCAAGTAGAGGCTTTCTACACCTGGAGGCTTTTGTCCCAGTAGTGTCTCTCCATGCAGGGATAAACATCCCATTGGCATTTCACTTTGTTGGTTGCTGAACTTGAACTCGGGGCCTGGGTACTGTCCCTCAACTCTCCAGCTCAAGGCTAGCACTCTGCCACTTTGAGCTCCAAAGCAACTCTGCCCCAGTATTCTGCTGGCAGATTAGACACCACAGTCTCACAGGGACTTTGCTTTGCCCGGGCTGGCTTGAAACTGCAGCTTTCAAATCAATGAGTCTTACAAGAGGCCACTTTACTCCAATTAAGGCAACAAGTGGTCAACATAGAAATAGTCTCTAAGCATGAGCTTACCTGGAACTTGGTAAGAGCCAAAGTTACATCTGAATAAGGATTGCTGTCCTTCTCCATGGGCCAGCTGGAAACTGCTGTAAGAAGACTTGCAAGAGCAGGCTAAATAGCAATTAAGCAATCATTTTGGTAGTCTTAATTTTCCCTTTTTTTTTTTTCTTGAAACAAGCATTTAGGACAACTTCACTTTCAAATTTTGTTCAGAAACCCATTTCCAATGTTCTTTAAAACTTTTACTGATGTTTGCTTGAACAATTAACACTTTAGCCTTTATTTGCATTTGAAAAATCTTTAAGGGCCCAAGAAACCCCCCTTTGCCTTCAGGCTTCCTTTTAGAAGAGTCTTTCTCTCTCTCTCTCTCTTTTTTTTTTTTCTGCAGTCTAGATTACTGCCTAGAACTCCAACGACAGTTTAAACTCAAATAAGTTTTCCTTAATGCAAGAACTACAAACATCCTCAGTACACCAAAAGTCTAAGTCTGGACTTAGTTTTCTTCTTTTTCTAAAATACGTTCAATTGCAATCCGGTGGCATAAAACCAAATCATACAAAGATAAACTTTTAAACATTCCTTTAAAAACTCTTTTCCCAATTTAATACATTTTAGGGGGCAGTTTAAGAAACACTAATCACATCACCTCTGACAATGATAAACAAATTCTGACACTTATCTCCAAATTGGACCTCAAGGTAATAAATTCCAAATTCCCTAATACCTCTGTGCTAAACAGTTACAATGTTTACAATGTAAACAGTTCAATGCATTACAATAACAGATTTTTTTTTTTAATTCAGATTTCAGAATCTTTAGAAAAATCCTATTAACCAGTTTCTCTTTAAAATAATGCAATAATCCTTTGAGACACTGTAGAACATTGAAAGCTAATACTTTTTCTTGAAGTTTACACTTAGATTTACTCAATTGCCTTAGTGTTTCAAATATGAGCTCATCCATTCTTTTTCACAGCATGCTGACAATTTAACCTTGAACTTGTTCACTCACACCCATTCGCACACACATTCATACTCAAAGATCTTAAAGCGCGCAAAATTAATATCGGCCGTTCATTTTCCGGAAATTCTAGTATCATGAGGATTTTTTTTTCCCAATCTTATTCTTAGAGGTGACAACCAGGTTTTAAAACAAAGCTTTTTAACAAGGCAACTTAGCTGAAATTTATTCTTCCAGAGTTTGTTTCTGATATCAGACATATTACTTTTTGCAGATGAAAGTTGGGTGGGAGTCTTAAACCTAGGAGAACTAAGACTGCAGTCTGTGTCCTGCCACCAACTGCCTCCAGACTGTCACTTCAGCAGGTTGTTGGGAAAAAGGTAACTGGACTAAGTCTGCAGCTGCTTTGTCTGACTTTGGCTCACGTCACTGCAGCGAGGGGGAGGGGCCATACCAGGCCCTAGACCTACCCCCGGTGGGGCCAAAACTTTTACTTCCTAGAAATATTCAAATAGATAACAAAGATGTGTGCGTGAGCACACACACAAAAAACCACATATTTAGAACTGGTACAATTTCAAAGACAAAACTGCACAAGGAAAAATACCCAAGGAAAAACCAGAACAAGACAGAGAAGCAGAGGCTTTTAAGTAACTCCTAAACTCCTGATGACATGCCTGGAAAGACCATGGTGCCCTGAACTCAGAAGGCGCCTCTCCTACAGAGATTTCCATTCCCTGGTACCCCGCAGGCAGGGGCCATCCTAACCTACCTACAAAAGGCTCTCAAACAAAACCAGACATTGACTTATAGCAAGAAAATTGGACTTAATCAGATACACTTAACACAAAAACATGAACTCAGAAGAATGTTCTCACCAAACAGCTTACTTAGATTCAGACTTATCTTGCTGGTGGGACTCTCAGACAAGCTCTGTTACCAACAAGAAACCCAGAAGCGGGGTTAAGGTGTCCCTTGACCACCCAGGCCTTAGAGAGCTTGCTGCATCCAACTTTTTCCTCTCTGTTTTAGGCCCACAGTGCACTTTCAAAACAAAACAAAACAAAACACAGACATACAGGAGGTCGGCCGATTTCTACTTCCCTCTGGAGGCCTTTGCTTTTCCCCTGGGCATCTTTCCCCCCAAAAAAAAAAATTTGTTAAGAGGAATGGGAAAAAAAAGGAACAAAAACAATCCTTTATCTCAATAGCATACAAATTATCAGGAATTGATGAAAGACTTGGGAGCCCTGGCCTGGCTGCATAAACCTGTATTTTCCTGGCCCTTTTGGTAACAGAAATAGGGAATTTTGAAGCTGTTTCTATACTAATTTTAATAGCTCCAATTGTTTTTCTGCCAATAGGCTGCTGCTCCATCCATACACGGTCATATGATTTTCAACTGTGGCCCCTAGAATTGAGGGGCAGTTTTATGCCAATTTTTCCCTTGCAGGTGAGAACCCGGTTTGAAACAAAACTTTTTTTACAAGACAACTTAATTACATAAGGAATTTAACAAATGGAAAGGTAGGGACAGAGGCAGAATCATAAAGAGCTTTGAGTTGGGGCCACACTCTCTTGTACACGAGCTGTAGATAATCAAACGTAGGCAAAAATTCAACATCATCCAGGTCAGTTAATAGATCAGTCTGGAGACTAGGAACCATGGGTGTGTGTGCGGTGTCCATACATTATTTCAAAAGGATTAAAGCCTAGATGATAGGGAGAATTCCTTACTCTAAATAGAGCAAAAGGAAGAAGTGACACAGAGTCCACGCCAGTCTCTAAGGCCAATTTGGTTAAAGTCTCTTTCAGGGTCCGATTCATTGTTTCTACCTGTCCTGAACTCTGGGGTCAGTAAGCACAATGCAACTTCCAATCTGACCCCAGGGCAGAGGCTATTCCCTGACTTACTTTTGAGACAAAGGTTGAAAGTCCTTCCTTCTATTCTTGGGGCATTCTTTGGCCCAGTGCCCTTCTTTCTTGCAATAAGCACATTGGTCACATTGGTTTTTCCCTAATTTCAGTCTTCTATTTTTATCCTCTGGCTTGCCAATGGTGGCTAGGAGCACCTGCTCCATTTGCTTTGCTGTCTATCTAAATTCTTCTTTATCTGTCTTTCCTGTCTCCTGTCTCTCTTGTAAAGACACACCTTGCCTGATTGCTACAAAGGGATGCATTGGTGGAAGAAAATCTCTTTCTCTTATATACTTTCTGTGCCACAGCTACTAGTTCTCTTAGTCCTTTATCGCCTAGTCATTCCAAGGACTGCAATTTCTTCTTGATGTCTGGTGCTGCCTGGTTAATAAAGGCTAAAATAACTGCTTGTCTGCTCTCTTCCAGCGCAGGATTATAAGGGATGTACTGCTTGAAGGTTGCCATGACTTTCTCTAGATAAGCTGCTGGACTTTCAGTAGCACCCTGCTTAACATCCTAAACTTTGGTCATATTAGTAGGCTTGCGAGCTGCAGCCTTGAGACCTGCCAATAGAGCCTGGCGATAGACCTGGAGCCGCTCCTTACCTCCTGCTTCATAGTAGTCCCAGTTGGGGTGTTCAGAAGGGAAGGCTCTGGGTAGGGTCTGTGATGGGGTCTCCCGTGGGGCACGGGACAAGTTTCTTGATGTTTTCTAGGATTCTGTTCCTTTCCTTGGTGGTGAACAGAACTCCCGGGAGCTGCTGACAGTCATCCCAGGTTGGCTAGTGGGTAAAGAGAACAGTTTGAAGCAAATGAATTAAATCCTGGGGTTTCTCAGAAAGGGGTGTTCTGAGTATGCCAATTGTAAAGGCCAGTAATGGAACTGTTGCCGACCATCTGCATCCTCAGGACCTAAAGGGCGAAGGGGAAGAGCAGCAGAATTAGGAGGAGGTGTAACTCCTAGGCTCTGGCGAGTTGACTGGGCAGGACCCCCTGGAGCGGAGGGCACAGCTGGAGCCTTTTCATTTTCAAAGTTCTCCTTCAGCGCCTTAGGTGGAGTTAACTGGGGTGGGGAGTAGGAAGGGGGAAATGTCTCCTCCTCTGCGTTCCCTCCCTGGAGGACGGGCGGGTATAACTTTTCTTTTTCCTTTCTTAATAGTTACATTTTGGTTTTGAGCTGTTTCCTTAACTTCTTTCCAGTGAGCTAGCGTCAAGTCCAAGGGCTAGATGGAGTATCACCCAGGGTTTTCAGTCTCGTCAGTCGTTCAGTCCACAAAATAACAATATGCAAGACAAATATCAAGAAGACACAAAACACACAGGCCTGAGCTTTACAAGACTTACTAGATGGAGATCTCCCACGCTGGTCTGCTGACTCCTGTGGAGAAACAGAAGGAGCAGACCCAAGATCAAGGTGGGCCAATTTAGTCTCGGTTAGGAGACCTTCCCGGTCAGTGCTGGTCAAAAACCAGACTGACTTACGCCCTACGAGTACCAATTTACTAGGAAGGGGTTCCAGGGACCCCCTTCTACGAGTGGAGGGTCTGGGACGTCTCCCAGTCCCTCCTGGGTTGCCGTACAAGCGCGTCCGCTTCGGCAATCCCTTCGAGAAATACGAGTTGGAGCGGCCGTCCTCAAGCGAGTGAGACAGACAGACAGATGACAAGACAAGACAAATCAACAGCGCTGTTTCCTTACCTTCGGGGTCTAGGGTCTCGGGGGTCTTTGGGGGTATCCCGGACGAGCCCCCAACTGTTATGCCCAAGTCTCAGGACGACCACCAAGAGACCACCGAGAGTCAGACGTTCCGAAATGCAAAAGCAAGGCTTTATTCAGGCGGGCTAGCTCCGGGCTCCGTCCTACACTCCCATACAGCGGGAGCCCAGGAGGAAGCCCTGAACAGCTTTTCTACAGGGCTTTTAAAGGCAGACTACAGATTTACATCAACACAGCAATCAGCTATTGGAATGAGATAAGGTAGGGGTTAGGGACAGTTCAGGGCGGTTGGAGCTAAGGGGGATTCCTATACCAGTAGAGTCCTAATTAGCTGTCTAAGGGTAGTTTTATGGTTTTAGAAAACAAATGCCATCCCTTGAATTTACGTGCAAGTTCTGCTTTGGAAAACAAATGCCATCCCTTGAATTTACACAGAGTTCTGGTTAATTTTAACACAGACAGGTCAGTTCCTGGGACTTAATGGCACCACAATTCTGTTTCTTTAATTTGGGTGCACTTTTGGGTCACTCACAGTTTAGATAAAAAACAAGACAGTTGCTGCTTCAGAATGGGGGCGCTTTTTTTAGCTCTTCAGCACAGTTGGTAGAGTGCTAGCCAGTTAGCAAAAATATCAGGTATTGAATTGGAGTTCCCATGTCAAACCAAATACAGAACAAAACAAAGTTTGGAATCTGAAAAGGGAAAGAAAGAGGCCGGGAGTGTGGCCTAGTGGTAGAGTGCTTGCCTAGCATGCACAAAGGCCTGGGTTCGATTCCTCGGTACCACATATAGAAAAAAAACCGGAAGTGGTGCTGAGGCTCAAGTGGTAGAGCTCTAGCCTTGAGAAAGCCCAAGGACAGTGCTCAGGCCCTGAGCTCAAGCCCAGGACTGGCAATAAATAAATAAATGAAGGAAAGCAGACAGAGCATGGTACACACGTGGCACATCCAGAACCCAGCTACTTAAGCAGGGCTTCGCCAGCGCCAATAGCACAGGGTTCTGACAAAAACAAACAACAAATATAGTTGTCTCCCAGAAAATAGATCCCGTCCCCCCCATCCCCAGCTCCCTGTGTTGTTCTGATGGCAGCTGTTGGTGGGCCAAGAGGAAGCAGGCTGGTCTCCCCGAGGTGTGGATTTGTTTGTTTTGGGGGAGGAGAGGAGACAGATGAGGACATTAGACACAAAAAGACCAAAGTCCCCCAACAGCAGATAGCCAGCCACCAAGGGCGCCCAGAAGCCGTGGGAACCAGCAGCTCAGTTTCCATCCCAGGACTCTGGCACAGCCTAGGCTCTCGTAAAATCAGAGAAAAAGGGAACTTTCAAGTTGAGGAAATGGTTTTGTGCTTTGTGCTGGTCACGGGCTTGAACTCAAGGCCTGGACACTATCCTTGAGCTTTTTTGCTCAAGACTGGTGCTCTACCACTTAAACCACTTCTGGCTTTCGATGGTTTGTGGGAGATAAGAGTCTCTGTTTGAGGGCTGGGAGTTTGGCCTAGTGGTAGAGTGCTTGCCTAGCATGCACAAGGACCCAGGTTCAATTCCTCAGTACCACATACATAGGAAAGGCCGGGAATGATGCTATGGCTCAAGTGGTAGAGCTCTAGCCTTGAGAAAGTCCAAGGACAGTGCTCAGGCCCTGAGCTCAAGACCAGGACTGGCGGCAATAATAATAATAATAATAATAATAATAATAATAATAATAATAATAACGATGTCTTGAGCACCCCCCTGGGCATGTGCTTAGACCACAGTCCTTCTAGTTTCTATTTCCGACAGTAGCTGAGACAGTAGCCACCACACCCAGCTTCTTCCACCGACGTAGTCTTTTTTTTTTTTTTTGCCAGTCCTGGGCTTGAGCTCAGGGCCTGAGCACTGTCCTTGGACTTTCTCAAGGCTAGAGCTCTACCACTTGAGCCTCAGCACCACTTCCGGCTTTTTTCTATGTATGTGGTACCAAGGAATCGAACCTAGGTCTTCATGCATGCTAGGCAAGCACTTTAACCGCTAGGCCAAACTCCAGGCCCACCGACGTAGTCTTTACAAAGTTGTTCTCTTTGCCCTGTCTGGCCTGAGTATGTGACCCCCAGATCTCAGCTAGGATGACAGTGTGAACTACGCTCAGCTACTGGGTGACCAGGGCTGGCCTTGAACTCTGATCCTCCTCAAATCAGGCTTCTGGGTAGGTGAGATGACAGGAATGAGCCACTGTGCTTGGACGTTTTATTATGTGTGTGTGTGTGTGAGAGAGAGAGAGAGAGAGAGAGACAGAGACAGAGACAGAGACAGAGACAGGGACAGAGAGTTCTGGGGCTTGAGCTTAGGACTTTGTGCTTGATTCTCAGATCTCAGCTTCCTGACTAGCTAAGATTACAGGCAAAAGCCAAGATTGGCTTTCATTTATTTTTTTGTTATTGTTAAACTAGTCTTTCCCTGATATAATATACATCCATCTCTATCTCTATCTATCTATATCTCCATGGGAAAGCACGTGAACCATGAATAAGGCCCACCTCTCTGGTCTTCAAAACATCCTTTCTGCTGGGTGGGCTCAGGCAGACCTGTAATTTTAACTACTGAGGAGACTAAGATCTAAGGATCATGGTTCAAAGCCAGCCTGGGCATGAAAAAAGTCCGTGAGACTCTTATTTCCAATTAACCAACAGAAAACCAGAAGTGACGCTGTGGCTCAAGGGGTAGAGCAGTAACCTTGAGCTGAAGCACTCAGGGACAGCACCCAGGCCCAAAGTTCCAGCCTCACAATGACAAAAAGCAAAACAAAACAAAAAAACTTTGTGGGGCCAGGAGTTTGGCCTAGTGGTAGAGTGCTTGCCTATCTTGCACGAAGACCCAGGTTCGATTCCTTGGTACATACATAGAAAAAAGCCAGAAGTGGTGCTGAGACTCAAGTAGTAGAGCTCTAGCCTTGAGAAAGTCCAAGGACAGTGCTCAGGCCCTAAGCTCAAGCCCAGACATGGCAAACAAACAAACAAACAAAACCCCAACTTTGTGTGGGTTCTGGGCAATGACCTCAGGGACTGGGTGCTGTCCTTGTCAGGACTAAGAGCTCACCTTGAGAAGGTGCCCTTCCCAAAGCCTTAGTTTGGGCCTCACAAACATGTCCTAGCTCTTTATCTTGTTGGTGTTCTGCCCGGGGCCCTGGGAGAAAGGTGGGGAAGGGATCATTTCCTCATGGGTAAAATAAGGAAATCAATCATTGTTCTGTTTGTTCTGGCAGGGGCCTAAAGGTGGCGTCCCAAGAGGACACTGGGCACCGGGCCACCCACAGCTCCTGACCAGGGAGCTCTGGGCAGGACCTGGCCTCCAGCAAAAGAGCGGCCACAGCCAAGTCACACTGTGACTGGCCAAGTCCAGAGTGCTGGAAGGTTCTCATTCCGGAGTAAAAAAGCCAAGCGAGAGCATGAAGTTCAGGCCTCAGTACTGGCATGCACGTACACTCACACGCATGTGTGCGCACACGGAAAATGAGAGCTAATGGAAGCGTTTAGCTGGAGGAAATTGGTTAAATAAATTGTTCAACGGACAGATGATTTCAGGGCCATTGAAATATAGTCCTGAAATATAGATTTGTGGGATTCCACGTTTCCCAAATGAATCTGGGTAAATAATCGCATAGACAGAAGAATGTCCACAATATGGATTTGTGGAAAAACTCCAGGATGGAAATGGGCCAGGAGAGCTAGGAGCTCTGAGCTGGTGGAGAAACAGGACAGGCTTTTCTTATTTAACACCACTTGCTCTCCTCTGGACCCTGCCTGCCCAGGCCTGCTGCATTTTTTTTTTTTTTGCCAGTCCTGGGGCTTGAACTCAGGGCCTGGGCACTGTCCTCGGGCTTTCTCAAGGCTAGCGCTTTACCACTTGAGCCTCAGCACCAACTCCAGCTTTTTCTGTGTATGTGGTACTAAGAAATTGAACCCAGGGCTTTGTGCATGCTGGGCAAGCACTCTACCTCTAGGCCAAGCTCCCAGCCCCCCATAAGACTCTTATCTCTATCATCCTCAGCCTCCTGAGTAGCCAGGATTGTCGGCATGAATCACCAGCACACCTATCCATCTTCTATATGATTGTAGACCCTTTTCTTGAAACTTATGTAGATTATTATTATTATTTGCTGGTTCCTGGGGCTTGAACTCAACGCCTGGGCACCATCCCTGAGCTTCTTTCTCCGTACTCAAGGATAGCATGCTACTACTTGAGCCACAGTTCAGAGCACACCACTTAACGGCTTTTCCTGTGTATGTGGTACTGAGCAATCAAACCCAGGGCTTCATGCATGCTAAACAAGCACTCTATCACTAAGCCACATTCCCTGACTGTAGATTACTTTTTCTTTTCCTTTGGCCAGTCCTGGGGCTTGAACTCAGGTCCTGGGCACTGTCCTTGCACACTTTTTGCTCAAGGCTAGCTCTCTGCCACTTGAGCCACAGCACTACTTCCAGCTTTTTCTGTGTATGTGGTACCAAGGAATTGAACCCAGGGCTTCATGCATGGGAGGCAAGCACTCTACCACTAGGCCATGCTCCTGGTCCCCCCATAGATTACTGTTGCGGGTTTTTTTTTTTTTTTTGGCCAGTCGTGGGTTTTGAACTCAATGCCTGAGCACTGTCCTTGGGCTTTCTCAAGGATAGAGCTTTACCATTTGAGCCTCAGCACCATTTCTAGATTTTTTTCTGTGTATATGTTACTGAGGAATCCAACCTGGGTCTTTGTGCATGCTAGGCAAGCATTGTACCACTACACCAAAGTTCTAGCTCCCCCATAGATTACTTTTGAGTGTGTGTGTGTGTTTATGTGTGTACATTGTACTAGATCTTGAGCTCACAGCTCATTCAGATTGCTTATTCACAGTTGGTGCTCTGTCACTTGAACCATAGCTCCAGTCCAGCTTTTTGCTGGTTATTTGGAGACAGCTGCCTTGGCTGACTTTGCGCTGCAGTCCTCTAGATCTCAGCCTCTTGAATAGCTAGGATTACAGGGTGAGCCATTAGTGCCTGGCTCTCTGTAGACTGCCTTTTAAAACAACTACAAAAAAATAACTGGCAAGGAAGTGGGAAGAAAGCTTCCAAATGAATCATGGTGTCCGAGGAAATTAGAAGCCTGGGCATCTTTGTAGAGTCAGTGTGTCTTTCTTGTGGTTTGGAAGCTGGGCTCAGTGAGGCTGGCTGAGAGCCCCATGTCTGTGGTTTGGGGGTGTGCTGAGGAGCACTGAGGAGGGAGGCCGGGCTGGGCCGGGGTGGGGGGGTAGGGATGTCAGGAGGGGCTAGCATTGTTGCTCTGGGTATCCGGAGATGAAGGCCAGGAGAGACTTGGACATCAGGGGTCAAAGTCCTCATTTATAGCCTTGGGGGAGTTAATGTGTAATATCTGAGGTATAAACTGGACCATGGCGGGGACCCTGAGCTGCGGCATTGGACAACCAGCGTCTGGAAGCTGCCGCCATGCCGGTAAGGAGACCACCCCTCCACCGTCTGTCTTTGCTGGGCTTGGGTGTGGCTGGAGTGCCCTGGGATATAGTATTACGTCTCTCCCCGCCTCAGTTTCCCTATCCACATAGCAAGGATGTTGGCCAGTGCTCAGACCCTAAGATCAAGCCCCACAACTGATCAAATTTTTTTTTAAAAAGCATCTCACAGGAGCCGGGAGTTTGGCCTAGTGGTAGCGTGCTTGCCTAGCATGCACCAAGACCCGGGTTCTATTCCTGGAACATACATAGCAAAAAGCTGGAAGTGGTGCTGAGGCTCAAGAGGTAGAGCTCTAGCCTTGAGAAAGTCCAAGGACAGTGCTCAGGCCCTGAGCTCAAGCCCAGGACTGGCAAAAAAAAAAAAAAAAAAAAAAAGCGTCTCACAGACTTCCTGCCTGGGCTGGCTTTAAAACGCAATCCTCGGATCTCAGCCTCCCGAGTAGCTAGGATTGAATGTGTGAGCCACCAGTGCCCAGCTTCCGTTGAGACTTAGGACATTGCAGGGTCAGAGGCGGGTGCAGCTTGGCACCACTGAAGCTCTGGGTTGGACCCCAGCAAATCTCACCCCACCTCTCAGAGTTGAGACTGCCAAGCTCACAGCCTGGATGAGGAGGGGGGCGGACAGGGGACAGAGCACTGTCATCTGGTCCTCTCTACCATGGTTCTGTGTGGCTGTCTAGAAAGATGCTGAACCTCTAATCTGGAGAACTGCCAGGCACCTCTGGGATAGAGGACAGATTCACTTTCTTTCTTTCTTTTTTTTTTTTAATAGGATTTATTTATTTATTTATTTATTTATTTTATTTTTGACTGCCATAGGCTTGAGCTCAGGGCCTGAGCACTGTCCTTGGACTTTCTCAAGGCTAGAGCTCTACCACTTGAGCCTCAGCACCACTTCCGGCTTTTTTCTATATGTGGTACCAAGGAATCGAACCTGGGTCTTCGTACATGCTAGGCAAGCACTTTAACCACTAGGCCAAACTCCTGGCCCCCAAATTCACTTTCATAAGTTGGCAGGGCTCATATTCCACGCAATGTGGGGCTTAGTCCTGGAAAAGTCTGGAATCAGGACGTGCTCTCTGCAGCCTGGAGGACGGAAGCCTCCTCTCCAGCCTCTGGTGGCTGCAATGACCCTCACTGGGCCCTGGCTTGTAGCTGTGTGATGGCAGTCTCTGCCCCTCTGTGGTGGCTTGCTGCCACCTGTGGGCCTCTGCCCGTATGTCCAGATGTTTCTCCTCTTAGAAGAACATCAGTCATATTAAATGTAGGGCCACTCTGGACCTGTGAAACTTTGTCTTAACCAGACAGTACCTGCTAGAAACCCAATTGTGTGTGTGTGTGTGTGTGTGTGTGTGTGTGTGTGTGTGTGTGTGCATGTGCCAGTCCTAGGGTTGAACTCAGGGCCTGGGCACTGTCTCTTAGCTTTTTCTGCCCCAAGACTAGTTGCTCTACCACCTGAGCCATGCCTCCACTTCTGGGGATGATTTGGTGTTAATAGGAGATAAGTCTCATGGCCTTTGCTGCCTTGGCTGGCTTCACACCTCCATCTCAGATTTCAGCCTCCTGAATGGCTGGGATTACAGGTGTGAGCCACTGGTTTGTTTTGGTTTTATTTTTCTGTAGTGCTGGGGCCTGAACTCAGGCCCTACAGGTGCTCTTCCATTGAGACAAACCCCCAGCCCGGCAAATGTTTTACTATTAATTTAAAAATCTGCCCATTCCAGATGAAGGAAGTGAGGTTCCATCGCTCCTGACAGGTTCACACAGGGCTTACAAAAGCTCCGAGGCTGGCCAGGCCCTGGAGGCACCAACCACCAAATCCTTCCCCGTGGAGGCATGGCTCAGGTGGTAGAGCAACTAGTCTTGGGGCAGAAGCTAAGAGACAGTGCCCAGACCCTGAGTCCAAGCCCCAGGACTGGCACACACACACACACACACACACACACTGTAGGATCCCTGGGGTGGAGTGGTGGGAGAACTCAACCCATTCCACAGATGAGCAAACAGACGCTCCGCGCCTCCACACCCAGCTGTTTTCTTGTTGGGCTGGGGCAGAAAGGTCAGGGAGCAATGCAGGGGGCACAGCCAAGAGGGCTCTCCCCACTGGCAGGGCAGTCCCAGGCTGTGGGCAGGGGCAGGGAAAGGGTCAGTGAGCGGGGCTGATGCTCTTGGGGGCCCTTCCCTGGGTGCGTGGTGATGGGTTTTCTCTGTTGGCACAGGGAAAATTGGAGATCACAAGTATGGACATGAAGCCAGGGACAACCCTGAAGCTCAAGGGCCGCATCGCCAATGATGCAAGCAGGTCAGCGTGGCGGGCGGGGGCAGGTGGTGTGCCCAGGCCTGGAGCAGGAAATGACCAGATGACTAGATGCCACAGCCTGCCCATCCTTGTCCCCTTCACCCTACTGCTGCCTCCTTCGTTCCTCCCTGACCCCATCTGAGGCTGGGTTTGGGGCCTCCGATGCCCTCTCTGAGGCCACGTGCTCTGTCCTGGCCTCCAGAGGCCAGGCAAAGCCTGTTGTTCTACCAGGGAGCAGCTAAGGCTTGGCTTGCAGCCTGAGTGTGCCTGGCAGTCCTTCATCTCTGCAGGCAGCGCTGGGAAGGGGTCAGGCAGATGACAGAAGACGCACGTGCGTTTCCCCCAAGTTTGCATATGATGGGACCCTCCTGGTCTGAACACACCAGTAACAGAATGTGTGTGTGAGTACCGGGACTTGAACCCAGAGACTTACCTTTTTAAAGTCGATGCTCCATCACTTCAGCTTTACTTCCAGCATTTTGCTGCTTACTTGGAGAAAAGTCTCAGGACCTTTCCTGCCTCGGCTGGTTTTGACCCTCCATCCTCAGATCTCAGCCTCCTGAGTCGCTGGCATGACAGCAGGGAACCCTCACTGAGGTGCCCCAGGATGGGGCTCCCCTGGCTCCTCACTCCCAGCCTCCCTGCTGCCAAAGGAGAGGGGCCTGCCTTTCAAGGCAGACCTTCCCGGACACATTTTCCCAGTCATTCTGCCAGCATAGGGTCAACAATGACGCTCTGAGCCAGGACGCACTCCCCAGGGCCTGCCCACACATCTCACCTGTCCACCCTCCCCACACAGCTTCACCATTAACCTGGGCCAGAGCAAAGACAAGGTGGACCTGCATTTTAACCCACGCTTCAAAGAATCCACCATTGTCTGCAACTCCTTCAATGGTGGCAACTGGGGACAAGAGAAAAGGGATGATCACTTGTGCTTCAGCCCAGGGTCAGAGGTCAAGGTGAGGGCAAAGGGGAAAGGATGGGGAAAATACCAAAGGGAAGGCAGAGCTGTTTTTTTCCTGTACTTTTTTTTTTTTTTTTTTTTTTTTTTGCCAGGGGCTTGAGCTCAGGGCTTGAGCACTGTCCTTGGGTTTTCTCAAGGCTCGGGCTCTACCACTTGAGCCACAGCACCACTTCTGGCTTTTTCTATGTATGTGGTACTGAGGAATCGAAGCTGGATCTTTGTGCATGCTAGGCAAGCACTCTACCAGTAGGCCAAACTCCTGGCCCATTCCTGACTGTTTTCTGGGCTGTTACGGGGGCCACATGCTCTCATTTGGCTTTTTTTTTTTTTTTTCTCCACCACTGAAGCCACACCTCCATTTTTAGCTTTTTGCTGGTTAATTGATGCTAAGGATCTCCTGGCCTTCCCTGCCTGGGATAGCCCAGTGCTAGCATCCTCAGATCTCAGCCACCGCGTGAGCCACCAGCACCCAGCTTCCTCCTGACTTCTTGTCATTTCTCCTTCCACCGAAGATCACTGTGGCTTTCCAGAAAGATGAGTTCAAGGTGACCTTGCCAGATGGACACCAGCTGACCTTCCCCAACAGGCTGGGCAGTAGCCACCTGAGCTATGTGGGTGTGAACGAGTTCCACATCTCCTCCTTCAAGCTGGACTAAGCGGCCACAGTGCCTTAGAAGAAAAGCCCTCCTGCAAGTTCCATGAGGGCCAGCAGCCCCGGGATCCTGGGTATGCCCTCCCCCATTGTCCCCACCTGTAGTTCCTCCTGGACCCCCTCCTCCTGCCCCTGGGTCAAGAGCAAACCAAATAATTCACTCTGTGCATCTCTCCATGGCATGTCTGGTTAGTGCTCTGCAGACATTTTTTGTTTTAATGCTCCTGGTATCTTTATGGCACAGGGAAGGAAACTGAGGCACAAGGGCAGAGCACTGCCTAGTGGAGAGTGCTCCCAAGCAGCCAGACACCAGGGGCCCGCCTCCCCTGTGGTCCTGTGGGGAGATGTGGGCTCCAGGCACCTGGAGCAGGGCTGGTCCAGGAACTGTAGATAAGCCAGCACCTGGGCACCTTGCTTATCGCAGGAATTCCAGCCTGGTTACTCATTACCTGGCCTGGGGCCCCTTCCCTGGCCCTGGGCTCTCCACACTCCCAGGAGGGGAAAGGGCATCTCAGCAGGGGGCAGAGTGGCTTCCCAGGAGCCCCAGCTTCTTGCCTGGCATCTTTGATTCAGAAACAAAAGGAAAAAATAAAAAGCCTGAAGAAAACCCTAGGCCTCCAAGGCAGATCTGGGGTACAGTGGGAGGAGAAAACAGGCCCACAGCTGGCCTTTCTCCAGAGTGGGCTGCCAGGGGGCGGGCAGTGGTGGTCCTCTGGGGGCAGGTGTCTCACTGGCAGCGGAGACAAAGGCCTTGTGTGGCCCAGGCCCCACCCTCACCCCCAGGGCAGCCTCCTAGGCCACGAAGGCCACTCTGGATCTGAATCCTCCAGTGGGGGCGGCCTAGGGTGGGGCCTAAGGAAGGGATACTGGGCCCAGTTGGGGGGGGTCCTCTGAGCTGAGACACTGGACCCCAGGACAGGCTGGAGCTCTGGCCTCCCTCACCTGCCAGGGTAGAGGGTTTGGGGAAACTTGGGGTCTGCTATGTCTTGTCTGACAGGATCCAGCTGTTGGGGGAACACTCAGTCCCTGGGCTTTCTTTTGATGAGATACCACACAGCTGGGTCCTGACCCCTTCCCCAGGCCACTCACACTTTGACCTCATCCTCCTCCTCCTCCTCATCAGCAAACTGGAAGGCATTGGCCTGCACTGTGCGGGGTACAGGGGTGCTGCTGTCTGCTTGGGGCGCCCTCCACTCCTCATCCAGGCTCTCCCATGAGCCTCGGACTTGGGGCAGCACTTCTGCCAGCTCCCGGCGGGCGTCCATCTCAGTGTAGTGACGGCTGCCCCGGCTGGCCCTCCAGCCGGCTCCCCAGTGCGTGCTGAAGGCCATGTCAGGGGGCACACGGGGTCCTTCTCCTGCCTGGCTGGCTCTGCCCTCAGCCGCAGGGCTCACGCCTGCAGTTACCCCATTGGGGCAATGTCCACAGGCTGGGGGGCGGGCAGCAGGGACTGGGGGGTTTGTGGCAGGGGCTGAGTGGGTTGGGGCAGCAGCTGGGGGGCTTGTGGCAGAGTTTGGGGTCTCAGCTGGAGATGCTTCTGAGAGGCTCATGACCCCTAGCAGCTCACTGAGGAGCGAGGGCCCGAGGTCGAGGTCAAGGCGGAAGGACAGGAGAGAGTCGGAGCGCCGGAGCTCAGGCTCCACAGGGAAGGCGCGGTCTCCATCTCGGTCATGCTCACTAGGCTTTTCCAGGCGGGGCAGGCGGGAGATGGTACAGAACCCGGAGTCCAGACCTAGAAGAAAGTGGGGAGAAGAGAGCGTGGGACCCTAAGCAGCACTTCTGGGGTGGGGGGAAGACGAGCCCTAAGTGTGGCCTCAGTTCCTCCCATATTCCCAACATAAGAAGCTCCATGGGCTCCTGTGGGCTCCATGTACTAAGGGATGCCATGATCCTGGTTTCCTCTGCAGATGAGGAAAGCGAGGCTCACTTCAGGTGAGGCAAGCCATGTTCAAAGCCAGTCTGACCACAGTGGAACCCTTCCAGGAGCTCCTATCTCAGTCCCACTGCAGCCCCTGGCTACATGCTGACACTGGCTGCAGTGAATTCAGTGCAAGTGGGTTGGGTTGTGGGTGTCACTGGAGGGAAATGACAGGCTTGGAAGGACAGACATGTGACCCAGCCTCCCCTCTGGGCCTCCCAGTCTAAGATGCCATAAATCAGTCAAACTGAAGTCTAGGGGACAAAAATCAGGAGCAGAGCTCAGTGCGTGATATGGCCACCAGGGGGCAGCAGGAGCCCACAGTTCCTAGGCTGGTGGCCCTGAAACCTGGCTGAATCCCACACGATGAGCCCAGCTTTGCCTGGTGCGCTGATGACCTCATCAACTCTTAACTCTTAGCAATACACTCTGGGGGCTCATTCCACGCGGGAGAACTTGAACTTGAGGCCTGTGAGCCCCATGCGGACAGTGAACCCAGGTCTCACCGTAACCCGAGTGGCCATCGGGGGAGCTGGCGTGGCTGCTGCCGAAGCTGAGCTTGCTGACCACTAGGCTGTCGTAGGTGGCCTGGTTGAGCTGGGGCAGGGAGATGGCATTCTTGATGATGGGGGAGATGGCGGGTGGAGCCGGTGAGGGCGCGGGTGGCGAGGCCATTCTCCGGGCTGGCACCCCTGCCCTGCGCACCTGCTGCAGCTTCCTGGCCAGGAAGCTGCGGGGTGAGCGGTGGGTGGCCCTGGCACTGCCGCCATGGTTGCTGAGGAAGGAGGTGTCCCCGAACACGTCCCCACCCCGGCCCACATGCATGGTATGACGGAAGTCCCCCAGCGGGGGGCTGATCATGTCTGCCGTCAGCCGCCTCTTGCCCTGCGTGCTGGACATCCAGCCCACGGGCGATAGCTTGCCCAGGCTCATGGTGGGGGCTCCTGTGCCCCCCTGGGGGCCGGGCATGGGTGCCGACTGCTCAAGACTGCTGGTCCCTGTCCCCTGGGGCTGGGTGGGGTGGGGTTGAAGCTGAAGTGGGCACCCTTCCTGTAGATGATGACAGGGGCAGGTGCCACCCCTCGGGGCTCCACCAGCTGGGTCCTCCCTGGGCCCCTGCTCCCAGCCCTGGTGCTCAAAGGAAGGCTTTCATCCAGAAGCAGAGAAGGCAGGAGATGGATCTCAAAGCTGGCAGCTCCTATCCAGCCCGGGGTGGAGACCTGGAAGGAGGAAGGAGAGCTACGTGAGGCTGCGGCAGGCCTGGTGCACAGGAGGAAATCCTGGGCCCAAACAATCCTGGCCCCGGAGAATAAACAAGAACTGCCAACCGTTCCCGGGAGAGCACTGCGCAGACACAGGGCACGGGGTGGGGGCGGGGGAGGCCTGTGGGAAGGTTTGGAAAGTTCAATAGGCAACTGAAACAAGAATTTACTGCCCAGTTCTGGTGTCTTACTCCTGTAATCCTGGCTACTCTGGAAGCTGAGAGCTGAGGATCACAGTTCAAAGCCATCCCGGGGAGAAAAGCCCATGAGACCTTTTTTAAAATTTTTTCACCAGTCCTGGGCTTGGGCTCGGGGCCTGAGCACTGTCCTTGGACTTTCTCAAGGCTCTACCACTTGAGCCTCAGCACCATTTCTGGCTTTTTCTATGTATGTGGTACCGAGGAATGGAACCCGTGTCTTCGTGCATGCTAGGCAAGCACTCTACCACTAGGCCAAACTCCCAGCCCCATCAAGGCTAGTGTTCTACCATTTGAGCCAAAGCGTCACGTGTGCCTTTTAGGTGGTTAACTGGAGATAGGAGTCTGATGGACTTTCTTACCCAGGCTGGCTCTGAACTGGGATCTCAGACCTCAGCCTCCTGAGCTGGTAGAATTTCAGATGTGAGCCACTGGCATGTCTTAGTTGGTGAATGATCACTGAGGAAGTGTCACCCAACACCCAAGTGCTGTAACTTGCCCGAGGCTACTCAGTAACAAAGAAGGAAGCAGGGCCCCTATCCTAGATAGTGAGGGGTCTGTGCCTTCTCCAAGCCCCAGGGACAAGATCCCTTCCTCCACTGGGGGTTAAAATGAGACATGCCAAGGCCAGGACTGGTGAGCTCTGTATACAGTCAGCGCTGAAGCTCCTGGCCTTCAGGATGCTTGCTGGAAGAGGAAGACAATCCTGTGATCCAAAGTGGCTTTTCCAGCTGCTTCCAGCAAGCCTGAGCAGATTCAAGGCTCTGAGAAGGCCTGCAAGAAAAGGCTTTATCGCCCTGTCAAGTTGATGTAGGAGCTGTTGTTGGGGAACTCATCTTGGAAAAAGCTCCGCTGTCCCTTGTACCCTCTCTTCCTTCCTGACCCCCCCCCCCACTTCCTGGCCCCACCTGGCTTTAAGCATCCCTCCATGTGTGCAGGCTTCCCAGGGGGCTAGGGAGCTCCGAGGAGCCTCCAGTTCTACTTCCGGTTCTCTTGTGGCCCAGAAAGAGCCCAGCCAGCTGAAGGTTGTACTGAGAGCCAGTTAAGATTTGAGCCCAGGGAGCGGGAGTTTGGCCTAGTGGTCGAGTGCTTGCCTAGCATGAATGAAGAGACACGGGTTCCATCCCTCAGTACCACAGACATAGAAAAAGCTGGAAGTGGTGCTGTGGCTCAAGTGGTAGAGGGCTAGCCTTGAGAAAGAGCTAGCCCAAAGACAGTGCTCAGGCCCTAAGTTCAAGCCCCAGGATTGGAAAAAAAAAGATTTGAACTCAGGGCCTCTGACTCTCAGAAGCTCTGGTGTGTGGGGGGTAGGGGGAGCATGAGTGGAGGCAGGGCAGGACTGGACTCCCTTCTTCCCTGGGGGCAGGGGACAGTCCATGATAGATAATCTTCCTGACCCAAGGCCACTTTCTGAGGGAGCCTATAGGCCAGGGACGATGTGTCCCCAAGGTGTGACTGCAGGTAAGTCCTTTCCTGCTGCACAGACCTGGGACCTGGGATCTGGGACCTTCCACTAAAAGCTGATAAACAAGAACACCTAGATGGATTTGAGTCTCAACTTTCTTCCCCCATAAACCTCCAAGCATAAAAATCTCAATACATGATGGGTCTTATGTTATTTGAAATTCAAAACAGGTTAAATAACAAGATAAAAAACAAAGAAATCGGGAGAACAAAGCTTGCTTTGTCTTTGGACCACATTCTCTTCCCTGCTACCCTCTGCCCCCCCACCTTAGCTCCTCCCCCTGGGGGGGGCTTCTGAATCATCCACGGCCCTGGCACCCGGGCACCCCGGCACTCGGGCATGGCACACGGAAACCCTTGCTCCTTCAGTGTGTGCTCTGTAACTGGCCAACCGTGACATGACCTCATCTGATGCTCCCGCAAACCAGCAAGGCAGGGACAGAGCCTGGCCCATTTTTCAGTGAGGGCTGAGGTTTGAAGGAAACAGACTTATCCAAGGTCTTATGGCAGGTACACAGCTGCAGCCAGGATTCCCTGCTCCGTGGAGGTGAAGAATGAATCTCTTGTAGGGGCCCAGTAGCTCATGCCTGTATTTCCAGCTACTCAGGAGGCTCAAGGTTCACAGAAAAATCTATGTGATGGGCTGAGAGTGTGGTCTAGTGTTAGAATACTTGCCTACTATGCACAAAGCCTGGGTTCCATTCCTTTGTACCACATACACAGAAAAAGCCAGAGGTGGTGCTGTGGCTCAAGTGGTAGAGCGCTACCCTTGAAGAAGCTCAAGGACAGTGCTCAGGCCCTGAGTTCAAGCCCCAGGACTGGCAAAAAAGAAAAGCAAAGTCTATGAGACTCTTAGCTCCAAATAACCAGCAAAAAAGCCCGAAGTAGAGGAATGACTCGAGTGGTAGAGCAGCAGCTTCGAGTGAAAGAAGCCAAGTGAGAGAGGACAAGGCCTTGAGGTTAAGCTCTAGCACCTGTGCACGAACAAAAATACGAATAAATCTCAGTCCCCATAGTGTAGCAGCACACAAAGACAGCAAGAAACCGTACCTCAAAAGCAAAAGGACTAGGAGTGTGCATCCTGGGAGGCTACTTGCCTTATTAAGTTTGAGGCCTTGGGTTCAAATCCTAGTACCTCAGAAAAAGATGACTCTGGGAGGCAGGCAGGCATCAGGTGCAGGGTCAGCTGCAGGGCTACCGCGCCTCTAACCCAAACTCTGAAAGCCATCTTCCACCAGGCAATAAACAGGGCTCCAGCCCACCCTCCCCAACGGGAAGCCAGCTTCTACCCCAACCCCATGCTTGCCAAAGGCCCCCTGTGCCCTGCTCCCCTCTCCAGGCCTGCCAGGGTACGGGAGGTGTGCAAACAAACCCAGCACACTGCACAGCCTGGGTTCCAACCTCACATCACCCATTCCAGGGAACACTGGAAACCACTTGGCACAGGGTACTGCTGACTTTCTGAGCCCTAGGGTCAGCAGGCACTGGGGTGGGGGTGGGGTCAGGGTGCAGACATCCCTCCCTCTCCCCATCAGCGCTCAGAGCCCCACTGTACAGATGAGATCAGTGAGTCTGCACAGGACCTTGGGGTCCTGCCAGGCAGCAGGAGAGCGTGGCCAGGGGTGGGGAAGTCACTGGCTGTGCAGCACGGGATGGGCAGGCCTGGGACGCAGGTGTGTGTGAACACATGTGTCCTCTCGGCCTTCTGTTTACTCGGTGGAGAGCGGCCAGGGCCTGGACACGTGGGCAGAGCTGCACTCAGTGGCAGCAGTGACCGAAAGGGCAAGTTTGGGGGCTGGGGACCCTGTGAAAGGCCTCAGGGTGGGGGAACCAGGGCCTCCAGTAGTGAGGTAGGGCCAGGGCCCTGTCCCCAAGGCATGGGGGCTGGGAGGGAGAATGCCACTGGGCTGGCCTGCCCCACCTGGCCTAGACTCCAGTCCTCTGGGCAGCCCCTCAAAGCCCAGGCTGGCGAAAGGTCCAGAGGCTGGGATCTGAGCTCTCAAAATCCCCGGGCGGGAGCGGAGGGAAAGGGGAGGGGAAAATCCGTCCTTGTAGTTTGTTGGTTTGTTTTCAAAGACGGGGTCTCCCTGGCCTCGAACTTGCGATCCCCCCTTCCCCTCGGGCCCCGCGTGCTGGGGTCACAGAGCCCCCCACCATGCCCTGCCCAAGCGGCTGCTCACGCGGGTGCAAGGCGCTCGGACCCCACCCAGAGGGGGGTCGGCTGCGGGCCGGGACGCCGCTCGCTGCCTCAGTTTCCCCACTAAGGAAATGGGCTTCACACTTGGCGGGTTGTGCAGCGAGGGGGGGCGGTGGGGCGGGCGGCCGGGGCCGGAGAGGGACGGGACGGGACGGCGGCCTGGCCCGAGGGGACCGGACGGGATGACCTCACCGGGGCTCCAGCCTGGAATGCGCGGCCGGGAGGGGGCGGCGGCTGGGGGGCGGCGGGCCGGGCATCTGCCAGCTGCCCCCGGCGCCCCCGCCGCCCTCTCCTCCCGCCCCGATCCGCCCCGGAGACCCCGAGCCTCGGCCCGGCCTCCGGGGCTGCGCGCTGGCACCGCACGCCCCGCGCCCGCCCCGTCCCGCGCGCACCCGCGGCCCGGCCGCCCCCGGCCGCCCTCTCCCCGCCCCTTACCTGCTCTCAGCGGGGTCCGGGCGGGGGTCCGGGTCCCGGAGGGCGCGGTGGCAGGGCGGGCGCGTCTCGGCGCGCTGTCCCGGAGTCGCCCGGCCGGTCTGCGCCGCCCTGGCCGCGGGCTGGGCGCCTGGCGGGGCGGGGCGGGGCGGGGCGGGGCGAGGGCTGAGTACGCCAGCCCCCCCTCCCCTCCGCTCCCCTCCCCTCCGCTCCCCTCCCCTCCCCTCCCCTCCTCCCGCCCAGGCCGCCCCCTCGGGCAGGACAGCCGGGGCGCGGCCCCGAGCGGCGGGGGTGTCGGGGTGCCCGTCCTCCCGGGGGCTCGGGCGGGGGTGTCGGGGTGCCCGTCCTCCCCCGGGGACTCGGGCGCGGGTGTCTGCGCGCCTCCCGGGGCTCGGGCGGGGGTGTCGGGGTGCCCGTCCTCCCCCGGGGGCTCGGGCGGGGGTGTCGGGTGCCCGTCCTCCCGGGGCTCGGGCGGGGGTGTCGGGGTGCCCGTCCTCCCGGGGGCTCGGGCGGGGGTGTCGGGTGCCCGTCTTCCCCCGGGGCTCGGACGCGGGTGTCGGGGTGCCCGTCCTCCCCCGGGGGCTCGGGCGCGGGTGTCTGCGAGCCTCCCGGGGCTCGGGCGGGGGTGTCGGGGTGCCCGTCCTCCCGGGGCTCGGGCGGGGGTGTCGGGGTGCCCGTCCTCCCGGGGCTCGGGCGGGGGTGTCGGGTGCCCGTCCTCCCGGGGCTCGGGCGGGGGTGTCGGGGTGCCCGTCCTCCCGGGGCTCGGGCGCGGGTGTCTGCGCGCCTCCGGGGGTGGGGTTCCCACGCTCCCGCGCGGTCCGCGGCCCCCAGCTCGCCCTCGGGGCTCCGCTGCTCCCCCGGGGCCCCGGGAGTCGGGGATCCAGAGGCGCTGGCGGCCGGAGGAGGAGCCGCAGAAGCCGGGGCTGCGCACGCCCGCCGCCCCACACCCGCCGCCCCACACCCGCCCGAGCGCAGGGCCGCCCGCGTGGCGCGGGCGTCAAGGTCCTGGACCCCCAGCCAGGGCATCCTGGGCTCCCTTCCTTTTCCTCTTCAGGGCCTTAAAGATCCTTCCCGTCACTCAGTTTCCCCCCTGGCAAGCAGGAACTCCAGTCTCCAGTCAGACGTCAGCCTGAGGCTAAGCGCCGCTGCCCTCTCCGTCGGGCAGAGGGTCACACCTCGCCTTCCCAGGGAGGAGGGGCCCTTGCCACCCTCACGAGGGAAGGTGGGCCGACCCCATGCTGCTGCTGCGTCCTCTCACACCCAGCTCCCGGAGGTTAGAGGCCAGGGCTGCCTGGTAGAGGCGGGGTGGGCGCCTTGACCACGGCCCTGGTTCTCTGGAGAGCCCACTTCCTCTGCACCTCAAAGCCTGGCTGGGCTTTCTGGTCCGTGTTGACCCACAGATCGATCGTCCCGTCCAGTCCACCCAACAGGTGTAACTGTCAGTTCATCCGTGTGCCCACTGCCGCCCCCCTGGTGAGCCCCAGACACAGCCTCGGAGAGGACGGGGTGCCCAGCACACCTCGCGTGGAATCCTGGGCTGCCCGGCGCTCCAGGCTGCACGTGGTGAAGAGCTGGGCCTTCGTGGCTGCCAGTCCCAGGGGACCCAGCGGTCAGGCCTGGGTTTGGAGTGGTCAGTGACCCCGCAGGGCTTCCGGAAGGGCCTGGGGATGAGGCCCCATGGGTACAGTGCACGGCCAGGCTAGCCGGAGGGCCTGAGAGCCAGGCTGGGCATGTGTGAGGGCGGCAAGGGTGTGCGGGTGGAGCACGTGCCCCTAAGAGTGTCACAGCCAGGCCTGGTGGCGGGGGACAATGTGTGCTGGACTGACTTACCAGCTGTTTCTGGAAGCTGGGTGTAAAGGGGTTCTGGGGGCCATGGTCAGGAGAGGAGTTAATCCCGTGGGCACTGGAGGCCAGGGAGGGAGGGAGGAGGCCTGGGGAGCAGGGGGAGGCCCGAAGAAGGAGGGAGGAGGGAGAGAGCTGTCTCCCAGAGACAGCTGTGGGGCCGGAAACGCCTCTGGAATTCCAGGCTCTGGGAACTGGCTGCGTGTGGAAGAGTTTTCTCAGGCTGGGCCTGGGCTCTGGTCCGCAGGGGGGTGGGGTGGGGGTGGGGGTGGGGAAGGATGCCCCCACCCCCCTTGCTTTCTCCTACAGAACCAGACATTGGAGGGGGGGGTGTTAAGGAAGGATGTGGGCTCAGTTCTGGGGCTCCACCCTGAAGACAGAAGGATGGATGGGCAGAGGGGGAGGGGAGGTAGAATCTGAGGTGTCCAGGGTAGTGGGGGAGGGCCAGCAGAGAGGGGGGCAGCACCAGGTGACCCTTCTGTCCCGCAGGTGCTGGATGCAGGCGATGGATGGGGCCGAGTCCAGGCTTGGGTAGAAGGGGTGGGGAGCGGGTCCCCATCTTCCAGGAGCCCTTTGTTCTCTGGATGGGGGGTGTCAAGAGGCGAGGCGGGGGCAGGAAGCATTTAGCGGGAGCAGAAACAATGAGTTATTCTCTGTGGTCCAGCCTGGCCTGAGAGATAGGCACAAGGGCTGAGGGTCGGCCTCAACCATCTCCAGCTTCTCACCCAGCCCAGCGTGGCCCAGGTCATTCACAAGACCTCATCCTAGCCCGGGGGTCCCTCAGCGCCCCGCGGGGTGCAGGGGTGGGGCTCCTCACCACTTCTCCACAGACCCCTGAAGCTGCAGATGATGAGCGCCTGGCATGGCCTCCAGCTTCCCTGCATGGTAGGGACAGGAGCAGCAGAGGGGAAGCTTGGCCACCTTGCCACGGCAGTTCAGTTGTGTGTGTGTGTGCGTGCCCAGGGCAGGGGCACTGGGGCTTGAACTCCGGGGCTCGTGCTCTTGCTTCGCCTTGTCTGCCCCAGCCTTGGGGTTCTATCAGTGGGTTCATGCTACCACTTCTGGTTTTTGTCTGGTTAGCGGGACATAAGTTTCATGGCCTCCAACCATGGCCCTCACATCTCAGCTTCCTAAGCGTCTGGCGTTACAGGCGTGAGCCACAGCGCCCAGCATAGCTGAGTGGCAGCTCCCCACCATGGACGACGAGGACACTATCTGAAGGGGGGGTAGTCACTTCTTTCCCCACCCTGGGCCTCAGTCTTTCATCTGAAAAATGGACAGCAGAATGCCTAGGATCACAGAAGCTGCCTGGTGGAGTCTTGTTACCACACAGGGGCTGCGGCTGTGCAGCGTGGCCTGATGGGTTTTCTGTCACCTCCCAGCAAGCCCTCCTTAAGCTCCCAGATCCCGAGCTCAACAGGGCTCAGCCTTGGCCTTTGAACTGGGGATTTTGCAAGGGATGCCCTGGTGCAGGGGGCTTCACCTGCAGAGTCTCCTCCAACACCGCTGGCAGCAGGGGAGGCTTTCACCGAGGAGAACAGCCCAGAAAGGTGAGGTGTCTCACCCGTGCTCACACTGCACCCTTCTGCAAGAGATGGACAGATGGACTCTGAGCAGGGTGTCCCACAGCCCTGCAGGGGTTAAGAGGACTGGAGGGAGGGGCTCCTGGGAAGTGAGGGCTGGAGAGTGGGCAGCCACTCTGTGCCTCTGATTCCACTGCCACAACATTGGTTGACTCAGCAGGCAGCTCTTGCCAAGGCCTGTTGGCCCGAGCGCCCACAGGAGCTGGCGGGGGTAGGGGAGGAAGGCTGGTACCTCCTGGTGGGAGCCTGTGTGCCTAAGAGTTGCTCACCAGGTTTGTGGGTTCCAGGACAAGGTTGGGATGAGACAAGAAAGGTTTTTGGAGAAGTCAAGGCTTGGCAGAGTACATAGGTTAGCCCGGAACTCCACTGCTTGGTTTTGTGGTTTAGCTCAGTTTGCCATTCTCTAGAGAGGGAGGAAGGCAGTCCTCACGGGTCCCCAGGGCCTACCGCAGTCCACTGACTCAGTTTCCCCATCTGTCAAAGGGGTCTACGGTCATTAGCTCTGTCTATCTCATAGGGTTTGGGAAGATCAAAGGCAAGAATGAGTTAAGCCCAGGGGGAGTTAAGCCTCTAGGGCCCCGCACGCCTCCTCTAGCCTGTGTTTTTCTGCACAAAGCCCAGGGATGAGGGACAGGCGTCAGCTTTAGCCGGAGTCTCCCTGACCTCTCTGCCTCTCCCAACACTGCACAGTGGTCTCAATCGGCAGAGCCACAGCTGAGTGGTGGTGGTGCCTCATGCCTGCACTGTCAGCGACTTGGGGAGGCAAAGGCAGGGAGGATCATGATTTGAGGCCAGCTCGGACAAAAGTCCACTCATCTCCACCCACAGAAGCTGAGTGGGCAATGGTGGCTCAGGCCTGCCTGCCATCAGCTATGTGGGAAGCATAAGGAGGAAGAACACATTCCAGGCCTGACTGGAAACAGAAGACTTTATTCAAAACACAAATAAAAGGGCTGGAGGCGTGACTCAGCAGCAGAGCGCCTGCCTAGCAAGGGACACGTCCCAGTTCAAACCCCAGTACTGCAAAACCACAAACAAAAAAATGTGCATGCCTAGCAAGTCAAAGTCCCTCCTTCCCACACCTGAGTTCAACCACCAGTACACCAAACCCCCCAACAAACAAAAACCCACCCCCTTCCAGGCCAATAAGCCTTGAGGTGCAAAGTTCTGCCATTCCGGTCTTCTCAGTCACCCCTCACCTGCCTCAGGGCCTTTGCACTGCAGTTCTTTCCCTAGGTAAGGGAAAGGCAGCCTCTCTCTCAGCTCCATCACATACATCTGAATTGGCTTCCCCCTCCCTCACTGTTCCTCCTAGCACTGCCCTCCCCCCATAGCTCTGTCTAGTCTTTTGTGACTAAGACCTGTCCCTTGAAAGGAAAGTCATCTCTCTCCCCACCCCAGCTTCCCAGGGGCTGTGACTGCCTTAGCTGGGAACAACCTTAGCTTTCCTTGGTGGTTCTGATTATTGTCTGCAGAGGCAGAGGCTTGTGGCTGCACGGCAGGCAGACTAGAACCTGGGCTGGCCCTCTCTTCCCTCCCTCCCTCCCTCCCTCCCTCCCTGCCCTCTTCCTTCTTTTCCTATCTGGTGTCAGCCCTGGAGTGTGACCTCAGGGCCTGGGCACCCTCACTTGACTTTTTCACTTAAGGCTGGGGCTCTACTACTTGAGCCACTTCTTCACTTCCAGCTTTTTTGGTGGTTCATTGGAGATACGAGAGTGGCACCGATTTTCCTGCCCAGGCTGGCTTTGAACCGGAATTCTCAGATCTCAGCCTCCTGAGTAGCTGGGATCACAGGCAAAGCCAGGGCTCTTTCTAGACCCATTCCCAAAAGGCAAGGTTGATCTCCTCCAAAGGCCCTGCCTCCCTCCCCTGTCACCCCACAAGCCAGGCCTGTGCCCCCTTTCTTCCCACGGAAGGCGCTGTGGGTTGGGGCACCGATCCCACATTTTACCACAGGTTTTTGCCCCCAGATGGCACCGCGGCTTGCTGGCCAGCCTGGTGGGCCCCATCCCACACCAGGGACCAGGGCTGGCGCATTCCAGAGCCAGCAGGCCAGCTGGCCCAGCAGGCCTCCCAGCATCTCTGCAGCAGCTGTGGGGTGGCCGGATGCCCCACCCGCGGCGCCTCTGGGCCCCAAGCCCAGGCCACAGGCTCTCAGAGGCTGGCACAGCTCCTTAGGCTTGGGGCAAGAATACCGCAGGGATTTTAAAAATAAAGGGCCTTGAGACAGTGGCCTGGCTCCGGCAGCCAGGGGCGGAGCAGGGCCAGACAGGGACAATGGGGGGACGTTGAGCCTTGGGGCCAGGCCATGGGGCAGCCAGCGGCTCAGTCTGCCCTCTCTACTGGTGCAGACCTCTCCAGAGGCGTCCCTCTGCCCTTCAGGCAGGGTCAGGCCACCGACGATTTGCTGAGCACCTACTTTATGCGCGGGCCACTAGACTGAGGTGGCCTCCGACCTCAGGGCCATCATCCTGCCCTCCCCAGCCTTCCCCATTTCAGCTTCCCTCTCCCTCTCTCTCCTCTGGCCCAGCTAACAGGAAACACAGCCAGCCCAAGAGGTCAAGAGTCCCCCCGCCTCCCAGAGCCCAGTGTCTGCACAACACAAGTCTGCACAGGAGAGGGGGGGTTTCCTGTTTATGAGAATCACTAAGCTCCCCCCCCAGAGTCGGTGCCTCCCCCAGGCCTGGGGTCCCTTCTCCTCCTCCTCCCTGCCTGACACAGTGGGGAGGGGGGTGCCCAGGCCCCTCCCTGCCCCCACTCAAAGTGGAGAGCAGCCTTGGAAATGGCCAGCTTGGGGGCCCCTCCAGAGCCTGGATGTCTGCAGGAAACCCAGCCCCTCCCCCCTCCCAGGACTCACCCCAGGATCCTCCCCACTCCGGGCTTGGAGGGGAGGGGCAGAGGGAGACCAGAAGAATTCCTGACTGCTGTCCTGCTCTGGAAGCCCTCCCCCTTTCCATCCCCAGGGTGTGGTGGGGGCAGCTCCCCAACTCCTCAGCCTCCCCTCTTTTTGCCCTGGAGACTCCCACACCCTGACAGATGGGACAAGGCTGCCAAGAGGCGGGGGGGGGGGTGGCATGCAGGGAGAAGGGTTCCAAACATGAGGGGCAAACTGTCCCCCTGCGCCTGTGACTCACCTGTAATCCCAGCTACTCAAGAGGCTGAGATCTCGGGGAAGTATGAGCCTGTCTCTGTCTGTCTGTCTATCTGTCTGTCTCTCGCTCTCTCTCTTTTGGCAGTTGTGGGGCTTGAGTTCCTTTGCTCAAGGCTTGTGCTCTACTACTTTGAGCCACAGCATCACGTCTGGTTTCCTGGTGGTTGGTCGGAGGGAAGCGTCTCGTGGACTTGACTGCCTCAGTGAGCTCTCAACCTCCATCCTCAGACCTCAGCCTTAAAAAAAATGATCTATGTGCTACTGTAGAACAGAACCCAGGGCCTCATGCACGCTAGGCAAGCACTCTACCACTCAGTGAACCATTATCTCCAAGTAATCGCCAAAAAAGCAGGACTTGGAGTGTGGCTCAAGGGATAGAGCATTAGCCTTGAGGAAAAGCTCAGGACTGGCACCACACACACACACACACACACACACACACACACACACACACACACACAGCCCCTGTGGCCAGCAGAGGGAGGAGCTGGCCAAAGGTGCCCCTGTCTTCCCATTTTCCCCTCCAGGCAGCCCAGCCACTTGTGCTTGCCTCACAGGTATTGCCAAGCACCTGAGGGTCATGAGAAGCAGGAAAGGCTAGCAGAGGGCATAGCCTAGTCCCACCAAGGTGACTCCAGTCCTTTAGTCCTCATTCACCCCCCTCTCCCCTCCCTCCCTTCTCCCTCCTCCCCAGCTTAGATACCTGGAGGCAGACTGCTCAGGCCCCATACTGTGGATGATTGAAGCTGCCATGTCCCCAGAGGGCTGCCAGGCAAGCTAGAGCCAGCTTGTGCCCAGGAGACAATCCCAGAGGGCTTCCTGGAGGGAGCTACCTTATCCATAGGGAACCCTGAACTCAAGGAAGGATGTGCTTAGCCCAGAAAACAGCCAAAGTCATGGCATTTTCCAGAGAAATATTAGTGCTGTGATGGCGCTGGAGGCAGGCATAGGAGTGGGAAGGGGGGGAGGAGTTTGGGGGACTAAGGTCAGTTGTGCAGGTTGTCCTTTGCGTGGCTCTAGAGTGCCCTCTTTTGCCTCTGCAAGGACGCCCTGGAGAGCTGGGTAAAGGAATGGCAAGCCCCTCTCCCCCGCTCCGCCCCCAGGTTCCCGCCTGTAATCCTAGCTACTCTGGAGGCTGAGACCCCAGGGTCACTGTGGAAGCCAGCCTGGGCAGAAAAATGCTGATAAATCCAAGAGAGACTCTTCGCTCCAAGTAACGAGCAAGAAATTGGAAGTGGAGCTGTGGCTCACGTGGTAGAGTGCCAGATTTGAGCAAAAAAATAAACCCTCAACAACAGAGTGACGCTCTGCGTTCAGGCCGCAGGACTGGCACCAAATAAATACATACAGAAATGAACGATCTTCATGGACCAGCTGCTTAGGGGCTGGAGGAAGGCCTTTGACCCCTGCTTGGGCTTGGAGAAACTGAGAACCCGCTGGCTCCCCACCCCCCAGGGCTCTGGCTCCTTGGCCCTCGTCCAGGTCCCTGGGGCTGCTGGGAGATGAAACCAATTACCTACTTGTTTAGCGTCCTTTCCTGTTTGCAAACGTCCTCACTAGCCAGGGAAAGAGAACATTGATGCTGGTTCAAGGACAGGATGGGACAGGTGTGTGAAAGGTGCTTGGCCCAGGGACTCTCCACTTACTCACCGCCCCTCTCCCCCACCCCCCACTGGCTCTGTTGAATCCCAGCTTTCCTCCCTAGACCCTGCATTGGGCTGTGCAGGCCTGGGTGGGGAGGAATGGCGGGGGATTTATCCAGAGGCCGCTGGCCTGGGTGCACATTCTTCCCTGCTGACAGCCGAGATCCACCCCAAGCTCTCCCTCCTGGGAAAGTTCCTCTTTTTATGCTGGCAGTGGGGGTTGAACTCTGGGCCTCATGGTCTCTCTTGGCTTTTCCCACTCAAGACTGGTGCTCTACCACTTGAGCCACAGCTTTACAGCTTTGATCCTCAAGTTCTCAGGCCTCCTTTTTTGTTGTTGTTGTTGTTGGTTGTGGGGTTTGAACTCTGGGCCTGGGAGTTATCCCTGAGCTCTTCAGCTCAAGGCTAGTACTTGACCACTTGAGCCACAGCACCACTTCTGGTTCTCTGGTGATTAATTGGAGATAAAAGTCTCATGGACTTCAGTGCCCAGGCTGATTTTGAACCGTGGCCCTCAGATCTCAGCCTCCTGAGTAGCTAGGATTACAGGTGTGAGCCACTCACACCTGGCTCTCAGGCCTCTGGAGTAGCTGGGATCTCAGGTGTGAGCCACCAGGTCTGCAGTCTCCACACCCCACCCCTCACCACAATCCCAGCAGGCAGCAGGTGACCAGAAATGTTGAACTTTCCCTCAGGGGAAACTGAGGCCAGCAGACACCGTGAAATCTGCCCAAGGCCTTTAAAGCCCTTGTCTGGGAGGTGAGGTTTTTGGACTCTGCATTCTTGGTTTCCTCATCTTCCTCATAGGACACCAGATAAATTCCTCCAAGGGCCTGGGGCCAGGGGCGACAAGTCCTGCTGTTCCTCCTGTGACCTCTGAACCTACAGATAGCTGCTTTCCTTTGGGATCTAACTTCTGGTCCTGTCTATTCCCATTTTGTGGTGGGGGAGTGGGGGTTCCTACTCTGCCCTTCCTTCTGGGCCTGTGGAATGGGAGGCGGGAAGTGGGCTTCCTGGGGTCTGGGCATTTGCAATCCATTCAGGCGTTGGGTGTCTTAATGGCTTGTGGTGAGGGAAGTGAGAGTCACTCCTATGTCTTTCTCCCCAGGGCTGGGCAGTTTTCTAGACAGGGTTGGGGGTGTGTGCAGGAGTAAGGGGGGGATGGAGGGGCAGCAGGAAGCTCTGGTGCCCCCTTCTCTGCCCGCCCCTCCCCACCTCTCCCCTCCCTGCAGGCAGCTGAGCTGATGGTGATTCACAGGCTCTGAGCTCAGAGTTTCATGTATAATGAGACTTGGAGAGCCTAGGGCACTTTCTGAGGCGCCTAGCCCCTCTCAGGAGGGAGGGGTGGGGCCACCCAATGCCTGATCTGCATCATTTCTTCTTTTCTTGGCTGAGGGTGAGAAATCTCCAGGCGCTGATTTCCCTGGAAACGCAGCTCTTGGCTCATTCATCCCACCCCACACTGGGCCAGATACCAGGGCCAGGACAAGGCTGTGGGCTTTTCCAGCAGCTTCTGCTGTGTGATCTCCATGATTCCTGCAGAGCTGGGACATTTCAGAATGCTTCTGGGGCCACCAGGGTAAAGGGAGGATTACAGTTCTGTGGCATGGTTCTGAGATGCCTACCTGGGAGAGATGGCTAGGTAGTTCAATCTTCCTCTTCTCAATGCTTTTCCTTCCAGATCTTCTCATCTGTGAGCCGGACGCGGTCAGGCGTCCTTTCTCCCCATTGCCTTGATGAGCACTCAAAGGGTTAACAGGTGTAGCCGGAAGCTGGTGGCTCATGCCTGGCATCCCTGAGACCAAGATCTGAGGATTGTGTGGTCTGAAGCCAGCTCAGACAGGAAAGTCCCTGAGACTCTTATTCCCAATTCCCAATTAACCAGAAAAGGCAGGAATTGAGGTGTGGTTCAACTGACAGAGTGCCATATTTGAGCAAAAAAACCTAAAGCAAAATGCAAGGCCCCGAGTGTAAGCCCCCTGTCCAGGTAAGAGACACACACAGAGTGGATGAGCAGGTGTAAAGCCAGCGGCAGCACCTGGCTGGCAGCCAGGCTTGTGATGTGTTACCCCGGTCCTTGCCAAAAGGTGTGCTGTCCTGGGCACGCACCCAGGCCAGCAGGGAAAGGTGTTACCATGCAGAGGCTCAGAGGCTTGGGCCAGGTGGCGGTAAAGGACGCTGGCTGTAGATACAGATAGGGAGCTAGGGAGGGCATTTGAACTTCCCGTTTGCTTTGTTCAGCCAATCTTGGGGAAAGTAGGAGCCACCAATGGCTTCTCCTCCTCCTCCTCCTCCTCCTCCTCCTCCTCCTCCTCCTCCTCCTCCTCCTCCTCCTTCTCTTTCTCTTTCTCCTCCTCCTTCTTCTTTTATTGGTCGTGGGGCTTGAAGTCTAGGCCCCAAGGCTATCCCTGAGCTCTTCAGCTCAAGGCTACACCTCTTGAGCCACAGTGCCACTCTTTTTTTTCCCCCTTGTGGTTAATTGGAGACTGGCTTTGAACCTCAATCCTCAGATCTCAGTCTCCTTTGTAGCTAGGAATTACAGGTGTGAGCCACCGGCGTCTGGCACTGAAGGGCCTTTAAACAGAGGAGCGCCCTTGTGGCCCTGAGCAGGGCGACAGGTAAACGTCTATTACTGTCCTCTCCTGCTGCTACAGACGACCACAAGCTTGGTGGCTCAAGCACAAAAATGTGCGCTCCCTCCCACGGCCCTGGAGGAGGGCCCGCCATCCGCCTCTGGTTCCAGGTGGCTCTGGGTGGCCTTGGGTTGTGGCAACCCACACCAGCCTGCCTCTTCTTACTAGATCTTCTCCAGACTCACTCTTAAATTGACGGAGCCACAGTGGGGGCTCCAGACCCTGTTGGGTAATTCAGGCTGACCTCACCTTGGGAATCTTTATCTTAATTACATCTTCCACGACCTTGGTTTCTAAGGAAGTCATATTCTCAGGTTCCAGGAGGACTATCTTGGGGAGGAGGGGGCAGGCATTCCACCCACTCAGGATGCTAGGCCTGTACATTGTCCCCTGCTCCCCCTGCCCGCCTCCCTCCTCTTTGGGGCTCTCAGCTCCCAGTCACCTCTGACACCTTTCCGTTTTTTCCTCCCCTCCCTCCCTCTCTCCCCAGACCCAGTCCCTGGTGGGACTTGTTGCACCTGCGGGCTGAGAGCGCCATCTGCTGTCTCTCTGAGGAAAGCAGCACTGGCCCAGCTCACGTCACAGCTGCTTGCTTCCACCGCTCCACCCATGGCTGCAGTCCAAGGAAGTCACTTCCCCAAACCCTCTGCCTTCTTTTGCTTCCAAAGGCTGGGTTTTGCTTTCTTCTTCCGTGTGTGTGTGTGTGTGCACAGGTGTGCCAGTTTTGGTGCTTGAACGCAGGACCTTGCATTTGTGTTTGGCTTTTCTGCTCAAGGCTGGGGTTCTACCCCACGAGCCCCAGCGCTACTTCTGTTTTTGTTTTTCATTAGAAATAAGAATCTTACGGACTTTTCTGTCTGGGTTGGCTTCAAACATCCATCCTCAGACCTCAGCCTTCTGAGCATCTAGGGTTATAGGCATGAGCCTATAATCAGACTCTAGCTTTTCTACTTTTATTGGCATCCATTTTCTTTCTCTGGACATGCCCATGGATGTGGGTGTGGACGATTTATTAACGTACTTCCTGGGAAACACTCAGGGAGGCCTCAGGGAGATGGAACTGAAATATATATTTGATCAGGCATAGCGGTGCATATCTGTAGTCTCAGCTACTCAAGAGGCTGGACAGGAGGGACACTTGAACCCAAGAGTTTAAGGACAGCTTGAGCTACACAAGTAAGACTCTTTTGCAGAGGAAGGAGGAAGAGGCAGAAGAAGAAAAGATGGAAGAAAAGGGAAGGGCAAACTGATGAGTGAGACGCTGAAAACTTTGTCATATGGTCCTTTTAGTACCATGTGTCTGTTGAAGTCTTTGGTCCTGGGGTTTGAATGCAGGGCCTCGGGCTTGCTAGGCACGCACTCTACCTTTTGAGCTATACATTTGTACCTTTTTGCCTTTAGCTATTTTTTCACATAGGGTCTCAAATTGTCTCAATTTCTTTTTGCCCCTCCTGGTCTGGACCAGGATCTTCCTATCTGTGATGAGATCGCAAGAGTGAGTCACTGGGCCTGGCTTGTTTGTTGAGATGTGGTCTTGCTACTCTTTTTTTTTTTTTGGTCGTGGAGCTTGAACTCTGGGCCTTGATGCCGTCTCTGAGCTCTTCAGCTCAAGGCTACCACCCTACCCCTTGAGCCATAGCACCCCTCCAATTTTCTGGTGGTTAATTAGAGATAAGAATCTCAAGGACTTTAATTCCTGGGCTGACTTTCAACTGCAATCCTCAGATGGTAGCCTCCTGAGTAGCTAGGATTACAGGCGTGAGACATCCAGTCCAGCTCATCTTAAACTTTACTCTTCTTATCGCCATCTCTCAAGTAGGTGTGTGTGTGGGGGGGGGGGGGTAGGTGTGCGTCTCTGTTCCAGGAGCGACTCTTTTTTTCTCTGGAGTGAACATTTTCTCCGGAGCTCTGGGCTTGCCTTCTCATCCTGCTAATGGTGATTTTTGGTGAACATCTATTCTTCATTTTAGCTGGGTGTCAGTGGCTCACGCCTGTAATCCTAGCTACTCAGGAGGCTGAGATCTGAAGATCAAGGTTCAAAGCCAGCTCGGGCACAAAAGGACCCGAGACTCTTAACTCCAATTAACTTCTAGAAAACGGGAAGTGGGGCTTGGCTCAAGAGTAGAGCGATAGCCTTGAGCTGAAGAGCTCAGTGACAATGCCCAGGCCCAGGGGTAGGATGGTAGCCTTGAGCTGAAGAGCTCAGGGACAGCACCCAGGCCGAGTTCAAGCCCCACATGACCCACAAATCAAAAGCAAAAACAAAAACAAGCTGAAAAAAAAAATAAGCCCAGAAGTAGAGCTGTGGCTCAAGTGGTAGAGCACCAGCCTTGAGCAAAAATGCCTAGGGACAGTGCCCAGGCCCTGAGTCAAGCCCGCACACTTGATTTTTCCATGGTCGAATCCATGTTGTGATAATGCTTCGTCTTTGGGGTTTTTGTTTAAGAAACTTTTTCCTGTTCCGAGGTCAGGAAGATACTGTTATGTTTCTTCTTCTCTTCCTCTTCTTCCTCCTCTTCTTCCTCCTCCTCCTCCTCCTCCTCCTCCTCCTCCTCCTCCTCCTCCTCTTCTTCTTCTTCTTCTTCTTCTTCTTCTTCTTCTTCTTCTTCTTCTTCTTCTTCTTCTCCTTCTCCACCTTCTCCTCCTTCTCCTTCTCCTCCTTCTCCTCCTTCTCCTCCTTCTCCTCCTCCTCCTTCTCCTTCTCCTCCTCCTCCTTCTTTATTGTATTAACCAGACAGGTGTGTGGCTTCTTTTTTCTTTTTTTTTTTCTTTCTTTTTTTGGCCAGTCCTGGGCTTGAGCTCAGGGCCTGAGCACTGTCCTTGGATTTTCTCAAGGCTAGAGCTCTACCACTTGAGCCTCAGCACCATTTCCGGCTTTTTTCTATATGTGGTACCGAGGATTTGAACCCGGGTCTTCATGCATGCTAGGCAAGCACTTTAACCACTAGGCCAAACTCCTGGCCCCGGCTTCTTTTTTCTTTTTTCTGTTTTTTCCTGTTCAGGGTGTCCGGCAGGGGTGCTGGGACTTGGCCTGTTAGCTCATACAGGAAAGTCTTTGCTGAGGGAATTATAGGAAGAGTGGCTGGGGTAAAGGTAAGGGAACTAGATGGACCCTAAATTCAGTCATGAGAGGAAGAGAGGAGAGAGAAGGAAAGAGGAAGAGAGGGTCAGAGGGACAGAGGAGGAGAAGGGGAGAGAGGGAGAGAGGGAGAGAGGGAGAGGAGGGAGAGAGGCGGGAGAAAGGGAGAGAGGAGGGATAGGGGAGAGAGGAGGATGGAGGGAGGGAGTTAGAGCCATAAAGGTGGAGTAGACAAATGGAGGACAGCTGCGTTGACTGTTGGTCAGGCTGTAACAGATCCTGAGGGGGCACCAGGCCCAGCTGGTGCTTCCTTTTGACCTGGACCCTGGAAACTAAGGAAGCTAAGGAAGCTGTCCCAGGAAGCTAAGGCCAGGGCTCAAAGCGCTCTTCATGTCATGGGGTTTGAACTCAGGGCCTGGGGGCTGTCCCTGAGCTCTTTGGCTCAAGGCTAGTGGTCTACCACACGGAGCCACGGCTCCGCTTCCAGTTTTCTGCTGGTTGATTGGAGATAAGCGTTTCATGGACTTTTCCTCCTGGGCTGGCTTTGAACTATGATCCTCACATCTCAGTCTCCTGAGTAGCTAGGATGATGCGTGTGAGCCATCAGCCCCCAGCTCTCGTCTCTCCCTCCCCCCTTTAAAAAGGACTTTATTGTTGCTTTAGAGGTGAACAGCAGGGTTACTTTACGTATGTCAGTGACAGGTACATTTCTCTCCTTGTGCTTGCTGTCACCTATGGCCTCGTCCTCTCTCATTCCCTCCCTCCCATCTTTGCCCAAGAGTCGTGGGGTTCACTTCCATCAATGTCCAGTGCCTGCAGTGGGGTCCACTGCACCTTTTCATCTGTTCTCCACGGATTCCGTGCCTCCCCACACCTTCCCTCAGGTGTGCATACGTACACACCATCTAAAACACAATAGGCCAAATTAGGGAAACGTCCTTGGTTTCTTCGTCTTTGGAGTTCGGTTCAGTATGTGTCGTATTTTATATACATCTGAAGAGGTGCTTAAATATTACAACTTGGTACTTTTAAGATTGTCCACTTTTGGTCTCCCTGGATATGGGTATCTAGAATCTCCTTTTTCTTTTGTGCTGATACCAGGGCTTGATTTCAGGCCCTTGAGTCCTTGCTCAGCATGTTTGTTCTACCAGCTTAACCAGGCCTCGAGTCCAGCTGTTTTTTCTAGTTAATTGGAGATGAGTCTTAAGACTTTTCTGCCTGGGGAGGTTTTGAACTTTGGTCTTCAGAGCTCAGCCTCCTGAGTAGCTGGGATTGCAGACAGGTACCCCAGTACTCCATCCTTCATTCCTCTACGTGGTATATCTACTCACCCATCTATAGACCTGTGGCTGTTTTGAGCAGTCACATGAGTTTTCTTGTCCCAATGTTCTAGGGCACATTCTGCCCAGGAGTGGAAGCTCGGGGCTGCGGGGGTGGGGGGAGGGGTAGGTGTGTTGAAATTTGGAGAAGATCCCACCTCCGTGGTACACTGCTGCAGTTCTGGTTCCTCCACATCCGGTCGTGTGTGTGTGTGTGTGTGTACCAGGACTACAGGGCCGGGGCACTCTCAACTGATTTTTTTGTTTCCTGGTGAATGGTGCTTTACTATTTGGACGATAGCAACACTTCAGACTTCTTGCGGGATCATGGGAGCTAAGTCTCAGGGATTTTCTTGCCAGGGTTCGCTCTGAACAGTGACCCTCAGATCTGAGCCCACGGACTAGCTGGGATTTGAGGTGTTTACCCCTGACACCCGGCTTTTGGCCTTTCCCTTGATCTGGCTGGTGGTCCCTAGACTGTGTACACAGATTTTCATGCAGGTGTGGTTTATGGGGCTTAACACAATAATAATTATAAAATTTAGTTTATGTGATTATAAATAATAGTACAGCTGAATAAATAACACGTATTATTACCAGTCAAATCTGGGCCTGAGGTCGGATTCGAAGGTACCAAGCCTTGGACACCGACTCCGTGTTGTACAGACAGCCTGGGCTCCTTGGCTGACAACTGGGATCCAGCCCCAGTCATCTGCTGTGACAGAGGAATCTTCCAGAACTGTATCAGCTCTTCCATGCAGAGGTTCAGGGACCCCTCGTCCTCCCCTCCCCAGTCTGGGCGGCTGGAGAAGGCTGGGACCAATATAACAGAAGTGGCACTGGCTGGCCCCCAGGCCGTACCATGGAAAGTGGTGAGGCTTCCCTGGCCCCTGGGACAGCCTGGAGACCAGGAGATGGGACCACAGCTGCGGACTCCACCTGCCAGCTGGCTGCAGCAGGTGCAGAGCGCCCCCACCTGGTCTGGGCTGCAGGAGTCAGCCAGCTCTTTCATGCTGACTTCTTTCACACCTCTCTCAGAAGTCTCCCAGGTTGCAGTGTAGGTCATTGCTGAAAGCAAGCCTGCTGCAGGACCATACTGGGTCTAGATTCAGACCCTAAGTCAGCTACTTCCCAGCTTGAACTTGGAGTCTGGGCGCTGTCCCTGAGCTCTTCTGCTCAAGGCTAATGCTCAAGTGTCCAGAGCCACAGCTCCACTTCTGGTTTTCTGGTAGCTCGTTGGAGATAAGAGTCTCTTGGACTTTCCAGGCTGGCTTTGAACTATGATCTTCAGATCTTAGCCTCCTGAAAAGCTGGGACTACAGGCGTAAGTCACTATTGCGTAGCTCATTTTGTTCATGAACAAAATCTAGGTAATCATACTGGATGCTAGTGGCGTATGCCTATCTATCATCCTTACAACTCAGGAGGCTGAAATCTGGAGGCTTGTGGTTCAAAGGTAGCCCCAGGCAGGGAGACTCATTAACTCCAATTAGCCATCAAAAAGCCAGGTGGGAGGCATGGCTTAGGTAGTAGAGCACCAGCTGAACAAGCAAGCTGAGCAAAAGCCAGGTCCTAAGTTCAAACCCAGGGATTACTTATAAAAAGAAAATGACAATAATAATTCCAGGTAATCACAGTGGCTACCTCACCGGTTGTGGGAAGTCCCTGGCACACAGTACCCTCTCTGAAATGTTGGAAATGACTATGGTTGCTCTAGACCCAAGGCTCGTGATCCCCCTGTCCTGGGAGCCCACCCATCGCCCTGCACTCCATGAGCTTGGTGAGCTTTGGCAGACCTTGAGAGCCACTGGGTAGAGCTCATTCCTCTGCTGATTAGGTCATTGTCCTTAGTGCCCTAGCTGTGGACCCGTCAGCCCTAGGGATCTACCAGGAAGAGGAAGAGGAGGAGAAGGGGGGGGGAGGAGGAGGAACGGGGGGGGGGGCAGTAGGAGGAGGAGGAGGATGGTCTCACCCTCAGTGGGGATGAAGTACACACATACATAAAAGAATAGCCAGCCATTGATGAGGGAAAAGATGGGGTCAAGACCGAGGAACAACGGGATGGCCTCTGAGTTGTGTAGGATTGGGGTGTGCCAGGATGAGCAGGGCGGTGGGGAGATGGTACAACCATTGTGTTAGGCATTGTAAGTAATCCACAGCTGGTACGAGGTGCCCGGTCACATGAAACTTGACACTTACCATTTTGTATGGAGTACACGTGAACAGTGGAGGCATGGGGGGAGTTCTGAGCCAGTGCCCCGCCCCAGAGATGAACACCTAAGACCAGCTAAGCTGATTGTCTCTACTGACCCGTTCTGGCCTCAGAGAAAGCTGATGTGTGCCCCACTGACAGGTAAGAGCAGACCTGCCCTGCCTGTGGCTGACCCTGTAATCCCACCATCCAGGAGCTGAGATCTGAGCATCCAGGTTTAAAGCCAGCCAAACAGATCAAGAAATTCTGACCTCCAATTAATCTGCTGAAGGCTGGAAGTGGGGGTGTGGTTCAAATGGTAGAGCCCCAGGCTTGAGCCAGAAAGCTACGTAAGAGCTGGAGGTCCTGAACACACACACACACACACACACACACACACACACACACACACACACACACACACACACACACACGTCTGAAGCCTAAGAGAGCCTGGCTGTGTGTTGTGTTGCCTTTCCTTTCCTTCCGACCACCCCAGTGCACAGCAAGGAAGATGAGGCTACAAAGAAAGTCTAGTCACAAATAGGGATTTGAACCCACCACCTCTCATCCATACCTGGGGTGCTCCCTCTGCTAAGAACACATTAAAGCTGAAGCAGGTCCCAGATTGGGCTTGCAGCTTTACCTGAGTCTCCGTCTCCTCCCCAGGGACAGCTCTGCCCTGGGGCTTGCGTGACATAAAGAGTTTTGGACCTGGCACCAGGTCTGTGGCAGGCTAACCCAGGTAGCATGGAGAGAGCACTGATTAATCACCAGCCTTCCAGCCAGGGACTCCCCCCTCCTCCTCATCTCCCAGGGGGTGGGTCTCTGAGTCATGGAGACAGGGCCAGCAGGATGAGTGGCTTAGAATGGTACAAGTTAAAGCAAGTGGGGAGCCTATCCCTTTGGGTACAAAGGTGGGATTCCAGGACCTTTGCACAGCTATTCCACGTCCCGGACCATGTGTCCTTTCCCCCCTCCTCAGCTGGCCTTTATTGAGATTGAACTCAGTGCCTCAGCTTACAAGGCAGGTGCTCTGCCACCTGAGCCACACCGTCACCAGTCCCTTTTCACAGTAGTTACCTGGCACAGTGCTCTACTGCTTAGCTGCGGCCTCACTTCTGCCCTTTTGGTGATTAATGGGTGAAAAGAGTCTTACAGATTTTCTTGCCCAGGATGGCTTTGAATTGTTATCCTCAGATCTCAGCCTTTTGAGTTGCTAGTATTATAATCGTGAGCCACTGGCACCTGGCTATTATTATTCTTTTTGCCAGTCCTGGGCCTTGAACTCAGGACCTGAGCACTGTCCTTGGGTTTTCTCAAGGCTAGAGCTCTACCACTTGAGCCACAGCACCACTGCCAACTTTTTTCTTTGTATGCGGTACCGAGGAATGAACTGGGTCTTCATGCATGCTAGGCAAGCAGTCTACCACTAGGCCAGCCCCTGCATTAGTTATTAGGGTCTTGCCAAACCAGCCTGGGTTATGATTCTCTTACTTGTGCTCTCCTGTACTGTTGGGGATGATTGGCAGGTGTCACTGTGCCCAGTCATGATGCGGGAGCACAGCCAGGATAATTGGGGGGAAACACCACGCCCAGCCACTGGTTGAGACGGGATTCTGCAAACTTTTATGCCCCGCTCAATCTCCGTCTTCTAAGTAAATAGGATTGTAGGCTTGATCCACTCTATGTCAGGATCTTAGATTTATCGTGTGCATGTGTAGTACTGGGGCACTGTCACTGAGCTTTGCTGCTCAAGGCTAGTGCTTTACCATATGAACCACAGCTCCATTTCTGGGGTTTTTTTTTTTTGAGGTTAATCAGAGTTAAGAGTCTCATGGAGGACTGGGAGCGTGGCCTAGTGGTAGATTGCCTAACATGCATGAAGCCCTGGGTTTGAATCCTTGGTACCATATACATGAAAAAAGCTGGATGTGGCACTGTAGCTCAAGGGGTAGAGTGCTAGCCTTGAGAAAATAAGCTCAGGGACAGAACCCAGGCCCTGAGTTTAAGCTCCAAGTTTGGCAAAAAAATATATATATATATATTTTTTTTTTTAAAGAGTCTGGACATTTTTGACTCCTGAGTAGCTAGGATTGCAGATGTGAGCCACCAGCACCCAGCTCACCCGTGTGTGTGTGTGTGTGTGTGTGTGTGTGTGTGTGTGTGTGTGTGTATTTTTTTTTTTTTCCTTTTCTGGTCCCGAGTCTAGAACATTGGGCCTGGGTACTTCCCCTGAGCTTTCTTTCAAGGTTAGCACTCTATTACTTGAGTCACTCGGCTGTAATTTTGATGGGGACAGAGTGGTACTGCTGGCTAGATGACTCAAAGTCATCCATCTCACCAGATGTCACTTGTAAGTGACCATGTCCCACCGTACAGAATCGCCACCAGAGGAGCAATAGTGCCGGCCTTTGAACTCAGGTCTGTGCAGCCCCCCCCCCCCCCCCTGTAGGGCAGGTGGTGGAGGGAGGCCTCCAGGCAGAGGTCCTAGTGACTCAGAGCTGGCAGGTCCCCCTGGCCCATCCTTTCCTGCTGACACAGCCAGATGATTCCTGGAGCTTTTCTCTGGAATTTGGGGCCCCAGGCAGTGCTCCCTGGGCGGCCTTCTCCTACCTTGTAAGGCACACCCTCGGTTGGACGTGGCTGGTGGTCTCCCCTGGGGTCATTAGCATCACTCTGGCTGAGCCGATGGACATCTTCCTCTAGTCACCCAGGGAGGCTCAGAGAACAGCAAGGCCAGGCCCCCAATCAGCCCCGCCCCAGAGTCCCTCACAGATTCAGCCACACCCCATAAGCTTCCCGTCTGACCAAGCCTGCAGACAAGCTCTGCCCTGTCCACTCCGCCCCATCCAGCCCTGCCTCTTCCAGACAGGCCCCGCCCTGTCCAGCCCCTCTCTCTAGACAAGCTCCGCCCCTGCACAGCCCAGCCTTATCCATAAAGCCCGCCCCTGGGCCCACTTTAGGAGCTCAAGGCCAGGTGGTCCAAGATTGGCACCTTTGGAATGAATGAGGGTAGGAAAAGTGACATTTCTATTCTCCAATACCAAGGCTACTGGGGATGGCTAGGAGGGACAGAGAGTGGGACCATGCCATGCTTTTTCCTGACTCCTGCAGGAGAGCCCGGAGGGGGCTTTCCCATAGCCACTGCTGCCTCTATTTTCTGGCTGTTCTGGGCCACTGAGGCCTCAGTTTCCCCAGAACATATAACAGTAACCTCAGAGACCTTTCCAGCCTAGATTTCTGTGTTTGAATTCAGTAGCCTCCCAGTTCCTCCTCTTTCTTCTTTATATTCTTCTAGTCCAAAGGCCTCCTGTGTGCATTGAGAATGTGTGTGTGTGTGTGTGTGTTGCTCCTGGGGCTCAAACTCAGGGCTTGGACACTGTCTCTGAACTCTTTTGCTCACAGCACCAAGTCTGGTTTTCTGGTGATTAGATGGAGATAAGAGTCTCATAGACTTTCCTGCCCCAGCTGGCTTTGAATTGTGATCTCAGATCTCAGTCTCCTAAGTAGCTGGGATTACAGGTGTGAGCCACCGGCATCCATCCAGCCCCACTTCCAGATTTTTTGATACTTTATTGGGGATAAAGAGTCTCATGGCCTTTCCTGCCTGAGCTGGCTTTGAACTGCAATCCTCTCCTCCATTCCTGTTATATCTCACTCAGCCTTCTCCCGCCAATCATCACAGCTCTGTTCTTGGTGTCGAAGCCACTGCCAACAGGTGAACAGAACAGCTGTAGCCCTATGGAGAGAAAGTGACCAAATGGCTGGAGGGGAGCAGGGAATTCCCTGCCTGCAGGCTGTTGCGAGGGAGGTAACATTTGATCTGAAACCTGAACTGCCCCTGGAAAATGTCCCACATGAGAAGGTAGGCAGAGGAAACGGGCTGCCAGGGAACCAGGGGCAAATGGAAGGTGGGAGACAGTGAGAGGAGAGGGGTAGGGCAGAAGGCTCCTTGGGTGCAATGCACATCATAGTCCAGTTTGATGGGAAACTGGGAGGTTGTGTGTGTGTGTCCTAGGGCTTGAACTCAGGGCCTGAGCACTGTCCCTTAGATTTTTGACTCAAGGCTGGTATTCTTCCACGTCTGGCCTTTTGGTAGTTAATTAGAACTAAGAGTCTCATGGCCTTTCCTGCCTGGGCTGGCTTGGAAATTCAACCCTTAGATTTTAGCTTCCGGAGTAGCTAGGATTACAGATGTGAGGCACCAGCTCCATGGGAAGTTTTGAGCTTGAGAAAAACCTGTTCTGTTTGGAAATGAGCGCTCAGGCAGGCAGGGTGGTGATGAGCCGTGCCTGGGGTTCCAGCTGCTTGGGAAGCTGAAGCAGGAGGATGGATGGAGCCTGGGAATTTGAGGCCAGCCTGGACAGCCCAGTTGAGACCTTATCTCCACAAGAAAACAAAACCAGGTCTTTCTGTAGCTACTGGATGTAGAGCTCAGGGTAGCTCAGAACCCCTGGGGAGAGGAAGGGCCAGGTAGGTTTGAGGCCCCTGCCATTACTGTACTTACTGTGCACACAGAGAAACTTAATTGGAGAAACCATACATTCTTGAGTAAGGAGGACTCTTCTGCCATTATCCAGATGTGGAAATTGACAGAGGAAGGCATTTGTTCAAAAGAAAGGTGGCGAAGGCCAAATGTAGGTCCCCAGGGCACTCTTCTCTGCTCCAAGACCATTCTGTCTGGGCGGGTCCAGGATTACTCACGGCTGGCCTTTGGCAGTTGGGGAAATGAGGTTCAGGGAAGAGCAGAGCTGTGGACCCAGCCTGGGATGAGATCCAGAGGCCCTCGCAAAGGGGTCTCATCCAGTCCATCTCCACACAGCCGCCCTGCATTCCTGGCCAGCCTCCAGCAAGAAGAGAAATGTAGGGGAAGCCACTAGAGGACGATCATGGAAGTGATTTCCTCCATCATCAGTGCAGGGGCCAGTAGACAAATGAAGAGCTGCTGTTCAAGGGGGAGGTGCGCTCTATGGCCAGAGCAGGCCTGTGTGTGTGTGTGTGTGTGTGTGTGTGTGTGTGTGTGTGTGTGTGTGTGTGTGTGTGTGTGTGTTGGGCTCACACACTCTGTGTGACCTCTGCCCTCTTGGTCTACTTTGAAAGAGTACTCCCAGTTTCAATGTCTGGTCTGGGCTCTACTCAGCCTCCTTGATGAGAGAATAATTAACCACAGGCTCATTTCCCAAGGCTTCCAAAACCATTCTCCAGGCCAAGAGAAAAATACAAGCAAAACAGGATGGCTGCAGGGAGGAGCAGTTCCATGCTGGGGGGAGGCAGTAGGAGGCAGAGCTCTCAGGGGCTGGACTTAGGGACCTGGGGGTGAAGAGAGGCCAGGGCTGAGTGCTTTGCTGTGGGGATGTGGGCAATCTTTGCCTTCTCTGGGCCGGGTAGATTATTATTGTTGTTGTTGTTGCTATTATTATTATTATTATTTTGTGCCAGTGCTGGGGCTTGTACTCAAAGCCTAGGCATTGTCCTTTAGCTTTTTTACTCAAGGCTGGTGTTCTGCCACTCGAGTTACAGCTCTACTGCTGGCTTTTTGCTGGCTAATTGGAGAAAAGAGTCTCAGATTTGTCTGCCTCCTGTTGGCTTCCAACTATGATCACCAGATCTCAGTCTCCTGAGTGGCGAGGAATCCAAGCCTGAGCCATTGGTGCCTGGCTTAACTGATGGGTTTGCACTAGATTTGACTCTAGAACATTTCCTCTGTATGCAAAAAGACGCAAGCCCAAACAGAAACGAACCAGCGAGTAATACAACAACCCCCAAAGTCTGTAGCTCAGTGAAGCTGGGGAAAGACAAACCAGTTCCTTCACTGCAGGGCTAGTCTGTGACCTTACTGGTTGAAACCTTTTCGTTTCCTTGAGTGAGTGAGCTACACCTCAGCGGTGGCACCTAATTCACAAGGTATGCAGAGGGACTGGGAACTCACACCCCCCCCCCAGCTCCCGCCCCTCCCCCAGACAGTTCCCAGTGTCTGGAGAGATGCTATCTAGAAAACATGATGGACTACAGGTTCAGCCCTGATGCTGCAGGTCCCCAGAGCCCTGGAGGACAGAGGCTCTCAGACCTGTTTGTAGTTCACCACAGACTCTCCCTCAAGCATGCCCGGTAGACATCTGGGGAATCCTAGAAATAACCAGCCCCCCCACCCCCACATTGCCCTGTCCCCATATGCTCAGGGGTCCTCATACTGGGAGACAGTGGTAGCTTTACAAGAGCTGATTGTCTCCCCCCCCCAAGGGACCCCATGACCTCTGCCTTTTGCTGCCTATCCTCCTGAGCTTGAGGGAAGGTGACAGTGTGGGCGGATCATTCGGGGACACCGAGGCAGGGAAGGTAGCACTGGATCGTGTCTCAGGCAGCTGGGCCAGAGGTTATGTCTCTGTCCAGCTGGACCTCAAATCACTGTTCCCAGACAGGGCTGGCCAGGACTTCTTGGAGGAGAGGGGCTTCGCGGTGGTGGGGCGTCATCATTATCGGCTCTGCACTTTGTGGTCACTCCCTGGGAGATGGGCGGTGGGATGTGGGCAGGTGGGCCGCACCGGTGCGGGTGGAGTGGGGTCCTGAGTCCGCGCGCGCGCGTGCGTGCGGGGATCCGCGCGCGTCGGGTGACCCGCCGGCCGCAGGTGGCCCGCCGGGGAGGGCGCGCTCGGGGCGGCCCCGCCGGGGAGGGCGGCAGTGGGCGTGTGCTGGGCGAGGCGGGGAGCGTGGCCAGGTGTGCGGGCCGGGCCGCGGCAGCTGCGTGTCGGTCCCCGCCCCCTGGACGCCGGGCAGGTGTGGGCAGCGCGGGGACCCCCGCGCCTGGGCCGGAGCCGGCGGGAAACAGGAAGCAGGGGGTGGCGCGGCGGGCCGGACGGCGGGCGGGCGGGCGGGCGGCGATGTGGGGCGGCCCGGACGGCGGCGGGGCCGGGGGCGGAGCCGGGGCCCTGGGCGCCGCCCCCCTGCGCCGGCGGAGCCGCCGCCCGAGCGCGCAGCGGGGAGCCCGGGGCGGCCGCGGCGGGCGAGGTGAGCCGGGGCGCGGGGGTCCCACGGCGGGCGCGGGGCGGGCGGGCTCGGGGGTGCCGGGGTCCCGCGCCCGCGGCCCACGCCCGGGGCGCCCCGCCAACGCCGCCGCGCCGTGCGCCCCCTCTTCCGCAGACCCCGAGGACGCGGCCATGCCGGACCGGGCGGAGGCGGAGGCGGGAGAGGCGTCGGCGGAGGCCGGGCCCGGGTCGGGGTCGGGGTCCGAGGCCGAGGAGGACGCGCTGTGGGAGCGGATCGAGGGCGTTCGGCACCGGCTGACGCGCGCCCTGAACCCCGCCAAGCTCACGCCGTACCTGCGCCAGTGCCGGGTCATCGACGAGCAGGACGAGGAGGAGGTGTTGAGCACGGTCCGCCTCCCGTGCCGCGCCAACCGCACCGGTGAGCCGGGCCGAGCCGCGCCCCGGGGCCCCCTCCCCAGCCCGGGGCCCCGCCGCGCCCCGGGGCCCCCCCGCGTCCCGGACCCTTGCGCTCCACCTCCCCTGTCCGCTGTTCGGGTGCCCCTTCCCTGTCCCCCCGGGGCGATCGGGCCTCTGCAGCTGGAGGCCGGCTCTCCGTGGCAACCCCGGGCCTCAGTCTCCCCGAGGGGGGCTGCGCTCCTCCTCCGGAGCCGCCGCCGGCCGGGGCCGCCGCGCCGAGCCACACCGGCGTCAGGGTTTTGTCTGTCTCGGGGTTCCTCCCCACTTCCGGGACCCACATTCGAGAGGAGGGGTGGATGTGGTTCCCTCCGGTCACAGCCGGTGGCCTTCGCCACTTTCCGGTGCCCTTTTGTCCTTTGACCTCCTTGGTGTCCCCCCGGCGCCCCCCCGTGAGCCTCACTCCCCGGGAGTCGGCTTCCCCCACCGGTTCACGTCCCATCTCAGCCTGTGAGCATCCTCGACCCCGCGGGCCGAGGAATGAGGGTCTCGTGCGGGGATTGCGGGGCGTCTCCGCGCCACCCCTGTGCTGGCCTGTGTCTGGGGGTGGGGTGGGGCCTGGAGCACAGGTGTGTGGGGAGGGGGCGTCTGGCTCGCCTGTCTGGGAGATGTGCCGAGACAGGCCCCTGTGTGTGTCACAGCTCAGAAATCCGGGGAACGTGGGCCCTGGAGCGTGGAGGGGGAGAAACGGCTGTCGGGGGAAGCCCGTGGGTGACCTCTGAGTGCACCCCCTCTCCAGGGCGACTGATGGACATCTTGCGCTGTCGAGGCAAGAGGGGTTACGAGGCCTTCCTGGAGTCCCTGGAGTTCTACTACCCGGAGCATTTCACCCTGCTCACCGGCCAGGAGCCCGCTCAGCGCTGCTCCATGATCCTGGGTGAGTGGATGGGCAGAGATGCCAGGGCCTGGGCCATGGGTGCCCAGGTGCTGCTCTACCCTGTGTTATCTCTGTTGAACAAATAGGAGAACCAAGGCACACATTGAAATGGCTTGCCTAGCACCCCACTTTTACTGCCCCAGTTCAGAGCCTGCCTGACCGCTGGGCCCCCTCTCCCTGCTGTTGTTTTCAATATCCTGTGGTGGTAATTCACTGGCTTCTAGTTTCTTAGGTTAGTAAAAAAATGAAAGCTGGATGTGGTAGCACACACCTGTAATCCCAGCAGTGGGAGACAGAGGCAGGAGGATCTCAAGTCTGAGGCCAGCCTGGGCTACTTAGCAAGGCAGTGACTCAAAAACTCTGAAAAGTCAAGTTCAAAGGCTCCAGATAAGTGTAGATCAACAAGGGAATGTGATTTCTTGCTGGTGGCTCATACTTGTAATCCTAGCTATCCAGGAGGCTGAGATCTGAGGATCAAGGTTTAAAGCTAATAACACAGTCAGGAAACTCCATGAGACTCTTAATTCCAGTTAACCACCAAAATGCCGGAAGTGGAGCTATGGCTCAAGTGGTAGGTCCCAGCCTTGAGTGAAAAAACAAAGTCCCTGAGTTCATGCTCCAGTTCCAGTACCTCCTAGAGAAAACTTCCTTAAAAAGGACATCATGGCCTCCTCCTTTAGCTCTGTTCTCTGGTGTGCTGTGGCTCATTTTCTTGCCTTAGTGGTCTCACAGATGCTGGCATGGCATGTGTGGGGCCCCCTTGACCCAATGGCTGATTTCCATGACATAGCCATATGTGCACACAAGTTCTCAGTGACTGCTTCATGGATCCGAGTCACGTGACACAAGCCATTTACTTACTCTTATCCAGGGATAACTAGACGGTTCCAGTTTTGTAACCTTACAATGCTGGGAACACTGTGTGTGTGTGTATGTGTGTGTGTGTGTGTGTGTGTAATGTCATTACTCTGAACTAGGGAGACTTTTCTAAGTAGGATTTCTTTTTTTTAAAATTTCAGTGACAGTATTTATTATTAAAAACTAAGTAGGATTTCTTTATGGGTGTGTAATGGAGTCTCATCTTGCTGTACCCTCACTAATCCTGGGGATCACTTTCAAACTTCTTTTTTTTTTTTCCACACTGATAGGTAAAATAATATTGTTTCAGGTTTGTATTTCCTTAAGTGACGTAGCTCAGAGCTTGCTGGTTAGCCAACCCTGAGAGGGCACATGACTCGATTATTAGGTGCCTCAGTGTTTGTTTTTTAAGATGGGCACAGTAAGCCAGGTGCTGGTGGCTCACGCCTAGAAACCTAGGTATTCAGGAGGCTGAGGTCTGAGGATCTGATTCAAAGCCAGCCTGGGCAGTACAGTTTGTGAGACTCTTGTTGTTGTTTGTTTGTGTTTTTTAAATGTTCAGTTTTGGTCAGCTGTGAGGCTTGAACTGAGGGCCTGTGTGCTATCCCTGAGCTTTTTCTGCTCGAGGCTGGCTAGCACTCTACCACTTTGAGCCCCAGCGCTACTTCTGGTTTTCTGGTGATTTATTGGGGATAAGAGTTACACAGACTCGGGCTGGGAGTTTGGCCTAATGGTAGAGTGCTCACTTAGCATTCACAAAGCCCTGGGTTCAATTCCTTGGTACCACATAAACAGATAGAAGCCAGAAGTGGTACTGTGGCTCAAGTGGCAAGGGCGCTAGCCTTGATCAAAAGAAAGTGTTCCAGGAGAGTGCTCATCCCTCAAGTTCAAGCTCCAAGACTGGCAAAAAGAAAAAAAAAAAGGTCTTACAGGCTTTCTTGCCCGGGCTGGCTTTGAACTGTAGTCTTCAGATCTCAGGCTCCTGAGCAGCTAGGATTATGGGTGTGAGCCACCAGTACCAGGTGAAGACTCTTATCTCTAATTAACCACCAGAAAACCAGAAGTGGCACTGTGGCTCAAAGTGGTAGAGGGCTTGCTAGCCATGAGCAAAAGAGCTCAGGGACAGTGCTAAGGCCCTGAATTCAAGCTCTGCATCCACCACACACACATAAAAGGACACAGTGATTGGCTCTATACTAGAGTTGTGTCAACTTGACACATACATTTAGCACAAAGGATGCAGTCAACAATTGTTAGTGGTTACTCTTCCTGTTACTGTTGCTGGTAGGTTAGAGCATATTTCTATTGGTTAGCCGTATTTACTTTAGAACTAGCCTATTGATGGTTTCACTCATATTTTTATTAAGTTAACATGCTATTGATTTGTAAGAGCTCTTTATACACTATGGTTTTGAGTCTTTTATATATATATGTATGTGTGTGTGTGTGTATATATATATATATATTCTGCTTTCTTCTATTCTTTTGCTTGTCTTTTCACTTTGTTGCCTCTTTCATATTTGAAATATTTAAACATTCAAAAAATTTTTTTGCCAGTCCTGGAGCTTGAACTCAGAGCTTGGGTATTGTCCTTGGGCTTTTTCAAAGCTAGCACTCTACCACTTGAGTCATGGATTTTTCTGTGTATGTGGTACCAAGTAATGGAAGCCAGGGCTTCATGAATGCTAAGCAAGCACTCTACTACTTAGGTCATGCTCCTAGCTCATACATATATATAATTTTTTGTGTGTGTGTCGGTGGTAGGGCTCTCTGGGTCTGGGCGCTGTTCTGAGCCCTTCAGCTCAAGGCTACCGCTCTACCACTTGAGCCACAGCGCCACTTCTGGTTTTCTGGTGATTAATTGCAGATAACAGTCTTACAGACTTTGGTGCCCAAGCTGGCTTTGTACTGCAGTCCTCAGATGTCATCCTCCTAAATAGCTAGGATTACAGGCATGAGCCACCCACACTCGGCTTCCTAAACTTTTTTTTGCCAGTCCTGGGGCTTGAATTCAGGACCTGAGCACTGTCCTTGGGTTTCCTTAGGCCTAGAGCTCTATCACTTGAGCCTCAGCACCACTTCCAGCTTTTCTGTGTATGTGGTACCAAGGGATCGAACACAGGTCTTCGTGCATGCTAGGCAAGTACTCTACCACTAGGCCAAACTCCTGGCCCCCTAAACATTTTTTTTTTTTGGCCAGTCCTGGGCTTGAGCTCAGGGCCTGAGCACTGTCCTTGGATTTTTCTCAAGGCTAGAGCTCTACCACTTGAGCCTCGGCACCACTTCTGGGTTTCTTTTCGGGGTATGCAGTACTGAGGAATTGAACCCGGGACTTCCTTCGTGCCTTCTAGGCAAGTACTCTACCACTAGGCCAAACTCCCAGCCTCCTAAACATTTTTTAAATAGAAGATTTGTCCACTTTTTCCATTCCCCCCACCCTGGATTTTATGCCTTGTTTATGAAGAACTTCCCTATCCTTAAATTGCCACAAGCATATTCCAGAATTTCCCTCTAGTGAGCTCCTGGCCTGGGCTTTTCTGGGTGATCTATCACCCCCTGGATTTTGCCCCTCCTGAATATTCTTTCTCCATTCTGGACAGATGAGGAGGGGCCCGAGGGCCTCACTCAGTTCCTGATGACTGAGGTGCGCAGACTTCGGGAAGCTCGCAAGAGCCAGCTGCAGCGGGAGCAGCAGCTGCAGGCCCGGGGCAGGGTGCTGGAAGAGGAGCGGGCTGGACTGGAGCAGCGGCTGCAGGAGCAACAGCAGGCTCAGGAGCGGTGCCAGCGGCTGCGGGAGGAGTGGGAGGCCGGCAGCCTGGAGCTGCTGCGGCTCAAGGACGAGAACTACATGATCGCCATGCGCCTGGCACAGCTCAGCGAGGAGAAGAATTCAGCAGTGCTGCGCAGCCGAGATCTGCAGCTGGTGGTAGGCCCTGGGGAGATGGCCGGGTGCAGGGGAAACGAAAATGAGGATCTCCTGGAGGGTGAGCTCCCGTCTCAGAGCCACCAGCTATCTCAAGCAGCTGGGATTACAGGTGTGAGCCCCCGAGCCAGGTCCCAGCATCCAAGACCCGGACAGGTCCCTGTGTAGCTGCTTCACTGAGGTTCTCAACTGTGGGTCGTTCTTTGTCTCCCCAGCAAACATTGGCATGACAAAGGTGGTGGCTTTGGGGACTCCAAGAATCCTGTGGTAGGCTGTACCGTGGTATTCTGAAGCTCCCTGGCCCATGGGCCTCGGGTGGGCCTGTGGATGCAGGCTGACATGGGGGAGGCTGGAGGGGTGGGTTTGTGTGTGATAGGCTGCTCTGTGCTTGTGAGGAGGGAAACCTGATCAGGATGCTGATGTGACAGGGGAGTGTGGGTAGCTGGTCTGCGATTGCGAGGTGGCTACCAGTCCAGCTACGTAGTGACTGACACAAAGTGGAACTTTTCAGAGAGGTGTGGACAGGTTCTAGATGACACTTCTGGGCCCAACTCTGTCTCCAGTGGGCAGCGTGTCATGGGCACGGCTTCCTTCTCTAGGCCTCCGTTTCCTCATCCTCAAAGCGAGAGATCACGAGTAAGGATGACGGCACAATTGTATGTGCTTTACAAACACACGATCCTTGATACTCAGGAGGCTGAGATCTGAGGATCATGGTTCAAAGCCAGCCCTGGCATTAAAAACCGTGAGACTCAGCTCCAATTAATCACTAGAAAAGGGGAAATGGGACGGTAGCTCCAGGGGTAGGGCAGTAGCCTTGAGTTGAAGAGGAACAAAGCCTATGCCCAGGGGCAGGGCGGTAGCCTTGAACTGAAGAGCTCAGGGACAGTTCCAGGCCCCGAGTTCAAACCCCATGACCCACAAAAAGAAAAAAAAATAGAAGTAGAGCTGTGGCTCAAGTGGCAGAATGCCAGCCGTGAGTGAAAAAGCCAGGTGAGAGCATGAGACCCTAAGTTCAAGCCTCAGTACCAACAGGGAAACAGAAGCGCCCCTGGGCACCAGGCCTAATCCTAGGTGCTTGCTGTGCCCAGAAGCCCTTCCCACTTCCCAGCAGTACTGTTGGAGTTGGGCACTGCTGTTGTCTTTATTCCTGGAGGGGAAACTGAGGTACAGAGATGTCAACTTTCCCAATTTACAGAGTGTCCTGCCTTGTTCTCTGCGTCGCTGAGATGTAGGGACCCACAGATAGGCTCTCTTCTTTTTCTGAACCTATGCAGGGTCTCCCCAGAGGGAGAGAGCAGTGTTCTCTTCCCTGGCTCAGCGAGCACAGCGTCCAGGCTGCTGGCTGGCTTGGCTGGTCGCCTCTGGGCTGGGTATGTTTTGTGACAGCGATGTCTGTATGTGTTTGGCCATCTGGGGGCTGCTGGGCTGGGGAAAGAAGGGGGGCCAGAGAAGAGGCTTCAGAGGGGCTTCAGGCCAGCTGTCCATATACATAGTGACACCAGCTCCTTGCATTTAGAGGGAAGAGAGTGAGACAGAGATTAATAGAAAAATGCTATAAATTTCCCTTAACTCTGTGTGTGTGTGTGTGTGTGTGTGAGTGTGTGTGTGTGCGCATACACACGTGTGTATGCCAGTACTAGGGCTTAAACTCAGGGCCTGGGCACTGTCTGTGAGCTGTTTTTTTTTTTCCCCTGTACCACTTGAGCCATACCTCCACTTCTGGCTTTTTGCTGGTTAATTGGAAATGAGTCAGGCAGACTTTCCACTTTACTTCCAGGCTGGCTTTCAACCTGGTTCCTCTAATCTCAGCCTCCTGAGTAGCTAGGATAATTTTTTCTGTTGCTCTTCTGTCTGGAAGTTTAGAAGGCATGACAGGTGGATGGTGAAAGAAGCCTACACTGCCTGGCTTAGCAGCTGGGGTCCCCTCCCTCTGCAGCAGGTGTGTGGTGACTGGGATTTAATACCATGTTTTTTTTTTTTTTTTTATGAGGTGCAAATTTAATGAGCTGTTCTCTCTAAGCAACATAAACTCGAGACCTGAATGCTATAATTTGGGGCTAAGTGGGTTTGCACATGGGATTAAACATATCTGGGTGATCAGCAGAGACTCCAGGAGTGGAGTGCTCTGAGCTCATGGGGTGCTGGCTGGTCTGGGGTCAGGCGAAGGGGTTGGGGGACACAGGCAGGGAGTGTGTGGCTACACTTTGTGAGGGTGTGATCCCGCTGGCCTCTGGGCCTGGCTCTTTCTCCAGCCGATCACAAAGCATGTTTTGTGAGCAGAAAGGAATGCAGGAGTCATGAAGTCTCTCCAAGTCTTTGTGGAGGAGGAGTACACTTTTAATTCATGGACCAGCCTGACTCCCCTCCCCGCTCCTGTCCTGTGTGTGTGCGTGTGTGTCTGTCTGTCTGAGGCTCAGATTCCAAGAGAACCGCATGCACGTACAGGCTTGCCTAAGGACTCCCCTCCTCCTGCCACCAAGGTCACTGTGAATTGTCCCCAACAGTGGCTGCATATTTTGGCCTGGTGTTACTGCAGCTCAGCCACCCCCTGAGCCCACAAGGATTTGGCTGAGAGCGTGGTAATCCAGCAGAGCAGCCATGTGCATCCATCCTTGGCTTTGCCAGGTGGCCTTTGCCCAGATGCCCACTTCTATCTGTGCCAGCCTCTGGGGACTGGCAAAGGTTATGGGGTTTACTTAAAGGAGTGAAGTTAGGGACTGGGAGTTGGGCCTAGTGGTAGAGTGCTTGCCTAGCATGCATGAAGACCTGGGTTCAATTCCTTGGTACCACATACATAGCCAGCCAAGTGGTGCTGTGGCCCAAGTGGTAGAGCTCTAGCCTTGAGAAAACCCAAGGACAGTGCTCGGGCCCTGAGTTCAAGTCCCAAGACTGGCAAGAAAAAAAAGAAAAGAAAAGGAGTAAAGATAGCCAGGCACTGGTGGCTCATACCTATAATCCTAGTTACCCAGAAAGCTCAGATCTGAAGATTGTGGTTTGAGGCCAGTGGAGAAAGTCCTTGAGACTCTTACCTCTAGTTAACCACCAAAAAACCAGAAATGACTCTGTGTTTCAAAGTGGTAGAGTCCTAATCTTGAGTGGAGAAAGCTCAGGGACAGCGCTCAGGTCTTGAGTTCAAGCCCCAGGATGGACTAAAAGAAAAAACAAACAACAACCCCCCCCCCCAAAGAACAACAACAAATAAAACCCAATTGGAAGTGGAGCTATGGCTCAAGTGGTAGAGCCTTGATTGAAAAACACTGAAGGGCAATGCCCACATACTAAGTTCAAGTCTCAGAGTCGGTACAACAAAAACAAATCTCCAACAAGGAAGATGTCAGGAGACCCTGTGTCTTCCTTGTATATTTGGTTTGGGGGGCTTTTGTTTTTTTACTGATGAGGACTCAGGCTCAGGGAAGCAACTTGCTCAGGATGACAAGGACAGGGAAGTTTGGGGGTGAGTCAGCAGCCCAGCTTTTGGCAAGAGACAAATCCTGCATGGACTTGGTCTGAGTGTGCAAGGAATAGGGGATGCAGACCACCTGCCTGGACACAGATGAGATGGTGGCCAGCCAGGGGCTGTGGCTTGCCCAAGGCCACCCCAAGTTGAGGCAGAATGGGGTCCAGGCTTCCCTTCCCTTCCCAGGTGGGGTGTGTGTGTCTCCCCAGGGAGGGTGCCTGGGCCTTCTCATCCTCCTTCCTCCTCTCTGTGAGTCCATATTTGCTCAGCCTGGCCCCTCTTTCCAGGCAGGTCCAGAGGGGCTCCTGTCAGGTTCTCAGGGGCCTGGGGCATGGTAGCCCCGGAGTGTCCCATGGGGCAGGGGGACTGACTTCTGTCTTGGACCCCAGGTGGATCAGCTCAAGCTCAAGGTCAGCCGGCTGGAGGAAGAGTGCAATCTGCTCCGGAGGGCCCGGGGAACGCTGCCCGTGGCCGAAGACAAGGACAAGGACAAGGAGCCAGACAGCGCTGACCTGCTGTCTGAGCTGCGGGCCGAGAACCAGCGGCTGACAGCCTCACTGCAGGAGCTGCAGGAGGGGCAGCAGCAGGTAGAAGCTGGTGCTGGGGTGCAGGTCATGGGAAGCAGGGTTTCAAGGCCGACACTCTACCACTGGAGCCACAGCGCCACTCCCAGCTGTTTTGGTAGTTAATCGGAGATTACAGTCTCAAAGACATTTCTGCCTGGGCTGTCTTTGAACTGTGATCCTTCGATCTCAGCCTCCATAGGAGCTAAGATTGCAAGCTCGTGGTCTATCGCTTTGAGGCACAGCTCCATTTCTGGCTTTTTGGGTTAGTTAATTGGAGATCAGAGTCTCACAGCCTTTGCTTCCCAGGCTGGCATCGAACCATGATCCCCAGACCTCAGCCTCGGGGTAACTGGGATTGGAGATGTGAGCCGCCTGTGCCCAGCTAGTTTTACTTGTGTTTGTGAATGAAGAATCTGAGCACTCGAGGCACACAGTCCTCCCGGGCCACCCCTCAGGTGTTTTTGCTTTAGTAATTGATTTTAACCTTTTATTTCTTTATTTTCAGCACTGGGTAGAAAGGTTTAAACTTTATACTTCCTTACTTGATCCACACTTCCCGCTCCTTTTGCTCTGGTTATTTCTGAGACAGTGTGTTGTTTGCTTTTTGCCCAGGTTGGTCTGAACTGTGATCCTCCGGTCACACTCCTCACAACAGCTGGAATGGCAGACCCACCATACACAGCTTTTTTGTTCTTTAAGGGTGGGTCTCTTTATTTTTTTTATTTTAGCCTGGAACTGCCATTTTTCTTATCTCAGCCTTACACATAGCGGGGTGCCACGGCTCCACGTGTTGCTTTTGGCTTTTGCATGTGGGACTCTGAAACACCGGTCTCTGCCTTTGAAGTGGCTGGGACTCTAAGCATGTACTACAATACTCATCGCCCAGACCTTGGGTTTTTCAGATAAGGTTTTGCTGTGTGGCCTAGACCGGCCTTAAACTGTGGTCCTCCTGTCTCCATCTCCTGTGATCTTGGATTACATTCCCATGCCTGACCTTGGGGTTTGTGGAGGGGTTTCTAGACTCTGAAGAGGTTGAGGCTGAGGTCTTGGTGGTGCTAGGGCCTGCTTGGTGTCTCCTGTTAGGTCAGTGGTAGAGCGGGCCAGCCCCCTGGCTGTGAGGCCATAGGAAGTGAGGGCAGGGGCTGGGATGTGGGTCTAGCGGCTGGATCTTGGGCCCCTGGCCAGCTCCTTGAAACTCCAATGTCAGAGGAGCGAGGATAGATCAGCAGCCAGCAGCTGCTCTCCTGGGGTGCTGGGTGGGACCTGACTGAGTGGTTGGGACACAGCCTCTTGCTCTGACCTCGCTGTGCCCTGGGGGGCAGGCAGGACTGTGGGGCCATGCCTGCTCCCCTACTCTGTAGGCCAGAATGGCAGAGCTGGGGTGTGGGGAGGCGGGGTGAGGGCTGAGGTGGCTCTGCTCCTGGTCCTGCAGGAGGCCAGCCGGCCTGGGGCCCCAGGCTCCGAGCGCATTCTCCTAGACATCCTGGAGCATGACTGGCGAGAGGCACAGGACAGCCGGCAGGAGCTGTGCCAGAAGCTGCATGCCGTGCAGGGGGAGCTGCAGTGGGCTGAGGAGCTGCGAGACAAGGTAGGGCACACCCTCTCCCTGCCCACCCCTCCCTGCCAGCTGCCGGTGTCTTTGTTAGTTAACCCCATTTTACAGGTGAGGCAACTGAGGCCCAGTGAGACCCAGGCAGTGGTCCAGACCATCCTCCTGGGTGGGTGGGTTTGTGTCACAGGGCTTAGGCTTCTCACTGGGCCTACTGGGGACAGGCTGGGACCTTCCCTGCTTGGCGCTGTGTCTGAGCCCACCCTGCCCACAGTACCTGCAGGAGATGGAAGACCTGCGGCTGAAGCATCGCACACTACAGAAGGACTGTGACTTGTACAAGCACCGCATGGGCACGGTGCTAGCACAGCTGGAGGAGGTGGAGAAGGAGCGGGATCAGGTGAGCCCAGCCCTGAGTTCAAGTCCTGCAACAGAGAGCAGGGGAGGGAGGAAAGGGGAGCCAGGAGCTGATGGCTTATACTTGTATTCTTAGCTACTCAAGGAGGCTGAGATCTGAGGATCATGGTTCAGAGCCAGCCTGGACAGGAAAATCCATGAGACTCTCCAAGTAACGACCAGAAAACTGGAAGTTGATCGGTGGCTTAGGTGATAGAGCTCTAGTCTTGAGCAGAAAAGCTATGGGATAGAAACCAGGCTTTGAGTGTCAAGCTCCAGTACAGGGGGAAACAAAGAAAAGGCTTAAAAGGTGTGCTGGTCAGTAGAGGACGGGGCTGGGGCTAAGGTGCTGTCCTTGCTCACACTGGGACGAGGTACAGCAGGGGTCCAGCCCCAGACACTAGCCAGGCAACTTCCCACCAGGGCCCCCACACCCTGGGTAAGTCACTGGGCTGCCACCCTAGCCCGGCCTTGTCTATGAGTTCTGGAGGTCCAGCTGCACACTGGGCCCCGACACATACACCGTTCACGACAGTGACAGAGCTGTCCCTGCACCTTTCATTGGGAAGCGGCAAGGACAAGGCTGGCCAGGAGAGGAGCCTCAGGTATGTGCAGAGGAAAAAATTCTCCCAGGTTTTGGCTCTTAGTCCCTGGCACCACAGCCTCGTCTCTGGTTGAGGCGTAGGTGGACTGGTGACCCCATGGCTGATTCCTTAGTGCCCTGGACAGGGTGGGGAGTGGAGGAGGGGGGCGGGGAAGGACGAGGAGAAATGGAGATGGAGTCTTCTTTTTTTCTTCTTCTTCCTTGTTTCTGTGCTGGTACTAGGACTTGAACTCTTGACCTGGCCACTGTCTCTTCGCTTTTTCCATTCAAGGCTGGTGCTTGAGCCACAGTACCACTTCTGGCCTTTTGGTGCTGAATTGGAGACGAGGGTATTATTTTCACTACCTGGACTGAGTTTGAACTGCCGTCCTCAGATCTCAGCTTTTCAAGTAGCTAGGGTTAGAGGCATGAGCCACAGGTGCCCAGGTCAGATTTGTTAGAATGTACCTCAGACTTCCCTGGGGGTGGTTAGAGGGTGGAAGTTGGGGACTTTATTCCTGGACATTCAGACTCTGTGGCCTGGGGCTAGGTGCAGGAGCCTGCTTGTCACCAGGCCACTTCAGGCCCTTGGGCCTCTGGCTCAGCTCCCTCGGGGGCAGGGGATGGCACGTCTGGGACTTGGGCCTAGCTGTCAGAGACCTGATCTTCGTGGTGTCCCAGGTTCAGTGGGCGGGCACTGTCTGGCACACAGTAGGTCTTCTGGAAGTGACTCACATAGTTTGGGGTAGAATGGTAAGAGCCTGCAGGGATAGCATAGGTATAGCCCACCTTGTCTCTGCTGTCCTGAGCAGGGCATGGTGTCGGGGAGGACTGAGCTGGGATGAACCTAGGTACACATAAGAAGGGTGCGGGTTGGGGTGCTATAATCTTCTTTTCTTTTTTCCTCCCTTCCTCCCTTCCTTCCGTCTTTCTTCATCAGTCAAGGGGCTTGAACTCAGGGCCTGGGCACTCTTCCTGAGCTTTTCTACTCAAGACTAGTGCCCTGCCACTCTAAGCCACAGCTCTACTTCCAATTTTCTGCTGGTTAATTGGAGATAAGAAGATCATAGACTTGGCTTCCCAGACTGGCTTCTTTGTACCTTGATCCTCAGATCTCAGCCTCCTGAGTAGCTATGATTACAGACACAAGCCACCAGCGGCTAGCTAGTGGATTCCCTGTGGCTCCTTCAGCGACTCTGCTCTCTCCAGGCCATCCAGAACCGTGACCGGATCCAGCTGCAGTACTCGCAGAGCCTCATTGAGAAGGATCAGTACCGCAAGCAGGTACGGGGCCTGGAGGCTGAACGGGACGAGCTGCTGACCAGGCTTACCAGCCTGGAGGGCACCAAGGCCCTGCTGGAGGTACAGCTGCAGCGGACCCAGGGCAGCGCCTCCCTCAAGGTGAGCCTCGGCCCAGGGGAGGCGGGGCATGCTCAGGCCTGGTGGGAGCCCGGGGCGGGGGGCAGGGGGCTGCTGCCCAGTCCTGCAGCTGGGACTGGGACATCTAGCAAGCAGGACGGGGCCCTGCTGGCTGAGTTTCTGGGACACAAGGATAATCTGAGCAATCGTATTTGAGGTTTTGTTTGTTTGTTTGTTTGTTTGTTTTTGGTGTTGGGACTGGGACTTGAACTTAGGGCTTGGGTACTGTCTCTGAGCGCTCTAACACTTGGGCCACAGCTCCACTTCTGGCTTTTTGGGGATTCATTGGAGATAAGAGTCTCATGGATCTCCTTGCCTGAGCTAGCTTCGAACCATGATCCTCAGACCTCAGTCTTGAGTAACCAGAGTTATAGGCGTGAGCCGTTAGCACCCGGCAATTTTTTTAAAATATATTTTTTATTGTAATTAATATAAGGGTTACATGATATTTGCCAGATAAATGGTGCCTTAATTCGCACACATTGATACCCTTTCAAGCACCCGGCAATTTTGACTTGTCGTCTTTGCACTCACACAGGCCAACCTGGGTGCTAGAGCATCTATGAACCCGTAGGGTGCACGGTGGTGGGTGAGTAATCTACTCCCCTCCAGCCAAGAACCCAGAGGGTTTGGGGTTGCATTAGTCACTTGCCAGGCAGTCCTGGAGGGGGAGAATCTCCAAACTCTTGGTAAATTTAAGACACTGGTCCTCCAGGGCTGTCTTGTCCTGTCTTGTCCTGGGTTGCTCGCTCCCAGTGAGGCCTGGCTGGAGGCAGAGAAGGCCCAAAGTTGCACAGGCTTTGGGGTCAGAACCTTCAGATCAGAAATCCTCCCTTTAGCCTGCTCAGAGAGGCCCAACGGCTCACAATCTCACGATCTTAGAAGGTGTTTCAGTCCTGCCTCAGGGCCTTTTCACTCACTAGCTATGGCATCTGCTTGAACCATTGCCCCGCCCCCCTTCCCAGTTCCTGCCTAGAACTTAAGGTAGAGCACTCCTTCCTAACTCCTTTTTTAGCCTGGAGCTAGATTCTTATCTCCAACTACAGAGCCCAAAGTTGGATGCAGAGGTTTAGCTCTGGTGATAGAGTATCAGCCTTGAGCTACAGGCAGAGTTAGCTCTGGGTTCCAGCCCCATTACAATGCAAACACTTATGTTTTTGTTGTTGTTTTCCCGAGACAGCTCCGATGCCCGAGGCTGTGGGCCCTTCTAGGCTTCCTATCCAGACTGTGGTGCTGTTCTGGCTGTCTGAGTGGTTCTGTTTCTCTTCTGGGCCCGTCCCTTCTTGTGGCTGTGGCCCTGGGAGTGCTGGGGTCTGGGTCCCTGCGCTCAGCTCTGCCTTAGGCCTTGTGTGTATGGCTGTAACTGGCTGTGACTGATCTGGGTCCAACCTTGCTTCTTCGCACTCCTCCCCTCCTCTTCCAGGCCTGTGCCTCCTCCCATTCCCTGTGCTCCAACTTCAGCAGCACCTGGAGCCTCAGCGAGTTCCCCTCCCCACTGGGAGGCCCCGAGGTGGGGGAAGCCTGCACCTCTGGATCTGAGCCCTACACCTTGGTATGACCCCTGCCTGCCCCAGACTTGGGGAAACTGGGGAAAGCTGGCAGTAGAGAGTGCTAAGCTTGACTCCAGTGCCACTGCATGGGGGAGGACATGGGGCCCAGGGAAGGCCACCGTCTGCGTTTAACTCTGGAGCCAGCCGGGGACTGCCCTGGCCAGGGCATCTGCAGCCTTGCTCCCTTCTGGGCTGCCGTGTAGGGGTCTGGGTAATGGTGACCGGGCCCTGCCCTGGTGTTGCAGGATGAGGCCACAGACAGTGAGAAGGAGATCAATCGCCTCTCCATCCTGCCCTTTCCACCCAGCGCTGGCTCCATCCTCAGGCGGCAGCGAGAAGAGGACCCCGAGCCCCCCAAGAGGTAACTGGGAGTCCCAGGGTGGATGGCTCCTGAGCGACCGCTTCCCAGGAACCACAGGCCAATCAGGAGATGGAGGCTGGTCTGCAGACCACCACGCTCAGGTGGTTCAGGAGGCTAAGTGTGGGCACAGAGGGCTTGGCCATAGCCCGCCCGGTCTCCAGGCCAGGAAAGCCTGGTGGCCAGGGCAAGGCAGAGCCCTCATTTGCTTGGGGGTAGCAGGATCTTTTATCCTCTTGTGGGCAGGGGGGCAGAGGCCCCTGGGTACCACACCTCATGCCCTCCTCCTTTTTTCCCAGGTCCTTCAGCAGCATGTCAGACATCACAGGTAATGATGGGGGCAGGGGTCTCATCTTGGGGGGCCTGCCCCGCCCTTTCCCCCGTCAGGCAGGGCCCTGGCCAGGCAGCAGGGTGGCTGGAGGCTCCTGGGGGAGCTGGTTCTGTCCCCTGACTTGTACTCTGTGTCCTCAGGGAGCGTGACACTTAAGCCCTGGTCTCCAGGACTGTCCTCCTCCTCCTCTTCTGACAGTGTGTGGCCCTTGGGAAAGCCGGAAGGCCTCCTGGGCTGGGGCTGTGGCCTGGGTCTGTTCAACAGGTATGTGGCTTCCTGGGCTGAGGGGACTGGGGACTGCCACCAAGGCTCGAGTGGGACAGCGGTGGGGTGGACGTAGCCCCAGAAGAGCAAGTTCCTTAGAGCTGGAGCAAATCTGTCACCACCGTGCCTGGGCCGGTTGTTTTTCCTCCCCAGCCTCAGTTTCCCTTTTGGTTGAACCTCTTTGGCCTGTGGGTGGTTTGAGTTTGAGTCCCAGAGCCCAAGGCTCTGCAGTAGGTGCTGAATGAGTCAGTGCTGGGTGCTACTGGGTGCCTCCCACTGGGCAGACCAGACCGGGCACCCACAGAGCTGGGAGTGGAGTGGGGGTTTGCTGGATGGCCCTGGAGCTGGGCTGCCCAGAGATGGAAGTAGAAGTCCCAACACACTAGCGTGGAGTGTGCTGTTGGTAGCCCTTGCTTGCTGTGGCTACTGGATCTAAGGAGGGGTGGGGGCCAACAGGGGAGCGCTGAGAATGTGACCTTTGACCTCCACAGCTGTGGAAAGAGCAGAGGCTGCTGGGAGGGGCCTGAAGTCCCTGAGGAGGGAAGGCGGGGGATGGGGAAAGGTGAAATGCCAGTGGGAGCCACTGGTGGCTCCTGACTTCTCTCACACTGGGAAGCTTAGGAAGGTCTTGCTGTGCTGATGCTACTCTTGCTGGGAATGGGCATTGTGACAGTTCATCCCCCCTCTTCCCCCCTCTCCCCCTACTCCCCCTGTTTTATAACAGAAACAGGCTCAAAGAGGTTGAGGATCTTGCCTAAGGTCACACAGCTGAGAAGTGCCAGGGCCAGGTCTGCAGGGAGCTGACTAGGCCTGGGTTTGGGGAACCACAGAGCATCAGAGCTGAAGGGGTGGTGTTGGTTCCCTAATGGGTCCTGGGACCTGGCGAAGGCAGCCTGGCCAGCCTACTAGGCCCAGCCCCCACCCACATCCCGGCAGCGGCCCAGAGACGCATTGTTTCTGCCTTCCAGGACGTGCTTCTGGGGGAAGGGGCGGAGGCGCCTCCCTTCCTGCCTGCATGGGCGCTTCCTCCGGCCTGGACCTGCAGCAGGGGTCGTGGCTGCTGGCCAGGGGCCTCCAGGATGCAGCTCTGGGAACAGGAGGCTCTGGCCCTGTCCTGCCGGGGCTGGGGGACCACAGGGGGTCACTCTGCTATTCCTGGAGAGGAAGGAGTTGGAGGAGGAGTGCAGGTTAGGCCTGGGGCTGGGTGGCTGTGAAGAAAAGGTGATGGATAGACAGACAGATAGATAGATAGACAGGCCCTGTGTAATAGGGAGCGGGGACAACTGGGTCCTCAGATAATAGAAAAGGGGGTTTTCCAGTCAGCCTCCTGCAGCCAGACCTCAGTGCTGTCTCTTTGCCGCTGTGGGGCACTAAACTTCCCAGGCTTCAGTCTCTGCGCTGAGAAATAGTGGGCTCTCCTAGTGCCTGTCCGCCAGGCCACCGTGCCAGGCCCCGCACGCTGGCACCAGGTGTTGACAGAGGAACAGCCGAGGCTCTGAGAACCAGGGATTTGTCCCCAGCCACAGGCCTGGGATCCCTCCGTTCCCTCCTTTCATTCAGGTTCAGTGCTGGATGTCTGGGCGCTTCCCCCCATTTCTGCCATCTCTTCCCCTCAGCTTGCCTGCCACCGCTGCTCTTAGAGCACCCCCCTCCCCTGTGTTCCTCTTGCAGGGAGGGGCAGTGGGGAGGGCGCTGGAGGACAGCCTGGGTAGAGGAACCATGAAGAGCCAAGAGTGAATGGAGGCACTGGGTGAGGAGGGAGGGGCACAGGAGGGAGGGGGAGAGGCATCTCCCCACAGAGCCCCACCCCTGCCTGCACTCACCTATGGGGAGATGTCCAGAACTTCCTGTCCTCCTAGAAGAGCATTCCCACAGTCTGACTCCATCCCCGACCCGCTCTACCGCCACGGCTTGCAGTAACTTCCCTGTGCCTCGGTGTCCCTCAGCTCTAACGCGGGGTCATCGCAGATCCTCCCCGGGGATGTGGGATGATGATGTGCCATCCTTATGGGATATGCTTTAAGTCTAAGTGTCCCAGACTCCTGACCAGTGCATGGCGGCTGTGTTTCCCATGGTGCCCTGAGGCAGGGACACTGAGTGAGGCCGGTGGCTGTGAGCTGGCAGACACCCAGTTCTCACTTGCTCATGACCTGACCCCCTGGCCTGCGGAGAGGGGTGGAAGCCCACCCCATTCCCAGGGTCAATAGCCAGTGCTCCCCTTCCTGCACATGTGCTGCTGGACAGGAGGGGCCAGAGTCCACCCTGTTCCCAGCAGCCCCAGGCTGGCTACGGGGGCTCAGGGATCACTGGGTCCTTTGGGGATGTGGGAAGGTTGGCCAAGGCAGGCTTGAAGGAGTGGGTGCAGGGAAAGACAGGAACTAACAAGAAGACCATGGGGGGTGGGTGGAATCCCTGTGCTGGGATTGCAGGGGTGAGGTGGGCAGGGGGCTGGTGGAGGGGCTGGGTGTAGCTGCTTGCTGAGTGTCTGTAGTGGTCAGTGATGGAAGCTAGGGATCAGAGCTTAGCTCTGCGTTACATTAGACACATTTCCCCAGAACCCCTGGTACTCTCTGGCAGGGTGGAGGAGCCCCTCTCTTCACTCTGCGGTTGGGAGGGGAGAGGTGGGAGGGAGCAGCCCATCAGCTGAGCAGCTTGGGTGTGACCTGCCACTGCTCTCTGACGCTGCTCCCTGCTGGCCCTGTGCACTGGCCCCACTCCCAGGGCTAGAAACTTGGGGCTGGCCATAGACAGAAGTTGCCTTGACTTGGGAGGAGGCAGGCTTAGATTTTTTTCTCCTATCCCAGTAGCAAAATGGAGCCAGTCCGGACCCCACCCACCCTGTGTCTGTCTGCCTGCATTATCTTGCCTGTGTTCTGACCCTTGTGTTCACTGTGGCAGAGGGAGAGTTATCCTCCTTTTTGTTTTAGTTTTGTGCCAGAACTAGAGTTTGAACTCAGGCTGTCCTGAAGCTTTTTTGCTTAAGGCTGGTACTGTCCCACTTGAGCTAAAGCTCTACTTATGGCATCTTTTTTTGCCAGTCCTGGGGCTTGAATTCAGGGCCTGGGCACTGTCCTTGGACACTTTTTGTTCAAGGCTAGCGCTCTGCCACTTGAGCCACTGCACCACTTGTGATTCTGGGGAATCGAATCCAGGGTTTCTTGCATGCTAGGTGAACAGTCTGCCGCTAGGCCATGCTCCCAGCCCTTCATGGGTTTTTCTGCCTGGACTGAATTGCCTACAGCTTACTGACATAACTGAGCCCCAGCTCATTTGCATGTGTCCCTAGCACAGATTTCCCAGGGGCACGGGGTCCCTGTAGTCTCAGATCAGACTGGATCTCTGCCCAACCCATTCTGCCCAGGCCTTTCACATCACTTTGGTGAGCCAAGATACAGCGCAGGGCATCTGACCCAACTCCACAGGCCTGGCCCTGCTTTGCCTCAGGGAACAGAGATGGAGACCCAGAGGGCTAAGGGGAACAAGGGCTCTCCAGTAGCGCTTGCAGCTTTGGCCACCTTTGGCAGCAGGGGGCACTGTGGTCAGATTTGTGCTGCAGCAGCCAGGCTCTGCCTGGCACCGCTCATGCTGGCACCAACTCTGGTTGACTCGAGGTCAGTTTGATTTTGAACCTGGCCTCAGTTCTCATCTGGGGACAGACAGGGTGCTGTCAGCACGGGCATGTTGGTGACTCCATCTGAGCCCTCAGTGGCTTTCACTAATCAAGGAAGGCCAGATGCTCAGGTGTAACCTACCTGGTACCCACCCCTGTATGGCCGGTCCCTCTTTATCCTATCAGCACTCCCCTTGTTGGACTAAGAAAAAGCACTGGTGGTTCTCCTCTGCACGCTGGAAAGTGAGTGCGGTGGTAGGGATACACAGAGGGCTGGCTGGAGAGGGAGGGCCTTCTTTCTGACGGACAGGACGAAAGGGGAATGCGCAGCCATGACAAGGGACAAGCAGTGTGTGCCTGTTGCAAGTTGTACTCACTGCACAGGCAGGGGTCCGTCTGGGGACAGGCTTTTTTGGGTTTGGTGGTACACTAGGGCTTGACCTCAGGGCATGGGTGCCGCTATCCTTTAGCATTGTTCAAGGCTGACATTCTGCTTCTTGAGCCACAGCTCTACTTCTGACCCTTGGGTGGGTAATGGGAGGTGAGTCTCAGAGCCTTTAGCTCAGGTCTCAGCCTTCTGAGATCTCAGCTGTGACGAGCAGTGCCTGGCTGAAGGCTGCTTTTGATTTGGACCCTGAAGAAGCAGAAGCATCTGCCTGGCTGAATGGAGGGGAAGGGCAATCCAGGCCTGGCTGTGGCGGGCACCACAGGGGAGCAGGGTGGGGGAGGGACCCCCAGAACACTTGGGGAATGGAGTCCCAAGAATATTGAACTGTATCAAAGTCCCACCCTCTTCCTCCCTTCTCAGGTCGCTGGCCATTCGAATGTCCGGCTGGAGCCCCCCAGGAGGCCCAGAATCCCAGGACAAGAGCCCAGAAAACCTCTCGTTCCTTGGGGACAGATGGTCTGGGGCAGTGGTCCGGAGGGTACTTTCTGGGCCTGGATCTGCTGGGACAGAACCTAGAGAGGTGAGGTCCCTTTCCCTGAGTTAGGGGTGGAGTTTGTTCATTAACCAGTGGTGGAGCAGGGTCTGGTGTAGCGTATAGTGATTGGCTAGAGCAGAAGCAGGCTGTGCATTAAGTGAAATCTGATTGGGTAGGGACTGTGCAGGGGCGGGACAGACTGCACCTTGACAAGTGCAAGTTCCATTCATAAATACTTTTTTTGATTCCCTGCCTGGATTATCTATCTCAGCCCAGGGCAGAAGCTGCTAACCCGGAGGGGCCCAGCCTGGAAGCAGAGGCTCAGCAGAGGACCTTGCCCTGGAGCCAGGTGACCACACTGCCCCTCCCACGGGACTCTAAAGGTAAGCTTGGCCTGGGAGAGGGCCTGGGAGATCAGGGCTGTGGCCTGGGGTTGGGGAGCCTCTTCCAGCTTAGGGTGAGTGGGAAAGGAAGGACAAGAATGGGACACCACATCCTGGTGGCCTGGCACCTGGCAGGGCTGGCCTTCTTTTGTCTGTTCTGTGCCCTTTCTCAGTGCTGTGCTCAGAAAGCAGTTTCTGTGTAAGGGGCTGAGCACTGGTGTTTCACGAAACTTGTAATCTCAGCTACTCACGAGGCTGAGATCTGAGGATTGTGGTTCAAAGCCAGCCCTACAGGAAAGTCCTTGAGACTCATATTCAGTTAACCAGCAAAAGGCTGAAAGTGCACCAGCCTTGAACAATAAAGCTCAAGGACCAGCTTCCCGACTCTGAGTTCAAGTCCCAGTATAGGCACATAAACAGCAAGAAAGCTGTGGGGGATCCTGGCAGGACCAGGATATAGTGGCCTTGCTGAGACCAATTCTTGACGTCCTGGCCCTCACCACACTCCAGCCTGCCGGTCCTTCCACGAAGCCTTAGATGCCTGGGCAAAGGCACCAGGCGCAGAACCGTTCTACATCCGAGCCAACCTCACCCTGCCCGAGCGGGCAGACCCCCACGCCCTCTGTGTGAAGGCCCAGGAGATCCTGCGGCTGCTGGACCCAGGGTACAAGCGGCGGCAGCAATGGTTCTGCACCCGGGTGGACCCCCTTACCTTGTGCGACCTGGATCGGGGCACTGTGCCCAATTATCAGAGGTGATGCTGAGCCCAGCGCTAGCACGGGTGGGGGTGGGGGCCTCCCCCCCCATCATCCCCTCTGCCCCGGGGCTGGATGGGTGGAAGGAAAGGAGGAGGTGCCTTCCTGTCCTCCACCAGTTCACCCTACCCTGTGCCTCCCCCAGAGCCCAGCAGCTCCTGGAAATACAGGAAAAATGCCTGTCCTCTAGCCGGCACCGGAGCCCCCGCAGTAACGTAAGCAGAGTGGCTGGCATGGCCGAGGAGAGGCAGACAGCAGGGTGGGATCTAAAGGAGGGGAGAGCTCTGTGTTCCAGCAGCCCTGGGGTCGGGGGAGCCAAGCCAGGGTCCATCTTTGCTGGTACAGAGACTGAGTTGATCATCTAGTATGGGCCAAGTAAACAGAAAGTTTTCCCTGCCCAGGGTGGTTGAGATGGAATGTACCACACGCCCATCTCAGCATGGTGGGTACCTAGTGGGCATCTGACAAAAGAGCAATGACCTCCCACTCTCCAGCCTGGGACAGAGCCAAGCCAGGTTGGCATCATCACTGTGGAGATGGGCAAGAGGGAACCTGAACCTGAAAGGTTAGGTCCCTGCAGAGTTCCCCTGAGTGGCGAGCTGGCTGGACATGGGCTGGCCGGCCTGTGGGGTGACTTTGGACCAGCGCCTGAGCCTCTCCGGTCCTCTCTGCTACTGCCTGTCCAGTCCATGGGGCAGTTTCAGGAGGCTGCTTTGCCACCCTCTGAAACATGCTCAGATCCATCCCTAAGTGGGCCTTCTGTGCCCGGAAGGTTTGGGGACACTGTCCTCAGTGTTTTTCTTAATTTTTCTAGGCAAGGTCATGTGGCTGGCTCAGGGCGTGGCTGGCAGGGGTGGTGTGGGGGGTGTTGGTACCTACCCTGGCACTTCTGGGGAGCCTGTATGTGGTGGTGGAGGGGCCTGCTCTGCCCTGCCCACATTCCTGTGTACCCCCTTCCCTGGTGAGGCGAGTCATGTCTCCCGTGACCTCATCTTTTCTGCTTTCCCCAGCTGAAGAAGCGAGCTCTGGGTCTGGTGAGGCCCAAGCCTGCGGGGGGTTCTGCAGGGGACCCTCCAGAGCAGCTGCCACCGCCGGAGCCCTGCTCAGGTGAGGGCGGAGGGTGGAGGGCCACCTCAGGGTCCTCGGGGCTCCTGCAGCTTCAGCTCAGGGGCTGGGCGTTGTCCTGTAGCTTTTGTACTCCCAGCTAATGTTCTAGCCGCATGTCCACTTCCAGCCTTTTGCTGGCTATTTGCCTGGACTAGCCTGGCTCTGATGGACAGGTAGCCTCTTGTGGTTGCTACGTTAGGAGTGGCCTGCAGGGGGCAGGGGTGAGGCCGGGGATTAGGGTGATGACTCCTGTCAAGGTCCCAGGGAGGGGGAGCAGCTGTGCTGTGCTGGGATGGGTGTGTGAGGGGAGTTGATGGGGGCGAGGGCGATGGAGGTACTTCCGGGGCTGGGCTCTCACCTCTTCCGCCTCCCTCGCTGCTACAGAGCCAGCCGGAAGCCTCAGACCCTACAGCCTGGTGCGGCCGCTGCTGGTGGCGGCCTTGCGGCCTGTGGTGCTGCTGCCTGAGTGCCTCGCGCCCCGGCTTATCCGCAACCTGCTGGACCTGCCCAACTCCCGCCTGGATTTCCAGGTGTGCCCTGCAGGTGAGCCTGAGACCTGGGCAGGGAAGGCTGGGTGGCATGGGGGGGCACAGACACCTCTACCTGCCTTCTTCCTACAGAAAGCCTCTCTGGGGAGGAACAGGGCCCCGCCTCAGCTCCCGGAGCCCCCAAGGCCCGGCCTGCCACCCCTGGGCTGGGCAGCAGAATCCGAGCCATCCAGGAGTCCGTGGGGAAGGTAGGCACAGAGAGGGCCCCAGGGTCACCCCTCGGGCTGCTTGGCGCCCTGCAGTGGGGCCTCTGTGCTCTAGTGGGCGGGGTCTGGGGTGGTGGACTCCGTCCTGGAGGTACAGAGCCGGGATGTGACCTTTCTCCAGGTCAGCAGAGAGCACACATGTCCAGCTCTCTGCTCCTCACACCTGGGGACGGGAGAGGAGTAACTTGGGGTTCCTCCTGAGCAGAAGCACTGTCTACTGGAGTTGGGCGCACGGGGCGTGCACGAACTGGTCCAGAGCGAGGTCTACCCCATAGTCATCCATGTGGAAGTGACCGAGAAGAATGTCCGAGAAGTCAGGTGAGGCGGAGGGGAGGGGCCCGGCTTGGCCGTTCTGTCCTCTCTCAGGGGTGGTGGCTTTGTTTCTGTCTGGCTGTCTGGGTCCTGCGCTGACCTCCAGTGCCCTCTCCCTTCCCCTCCTCCCCCCCCCCCGTCCCCCGCAGGGGCCTGCTGGGTCGGCCTGGCTGGCGGGACTCGGAGCTGCTGCGGCAGTGCCGGGGCACGGAGCAGGTGCTCTCAGGACTGCCCTGCTCCTGGGCACAGGTTCCTGCCCACGCGTGGGGCCACGCCGAGGAGCTGGTCAAGGTGGTACGGGGCCGCATCCTGCAGGAGCAGACGCACCTCGTGTGGGTGGAGCGAGGCCGGGCCTGCAGCAGCAACAGCAGCGAGGCCTGAAGCCCTGGTACGTGGGTGGCGTCTTCACGGGATGCCAGCCTCCTCCACTGACACGTGAAGCTCTCCCCACGCCACAGAAGCGGCCAGCTAGGTGACCCTTGGTCTGCAGTGCAGTCGTGCCTCCCATCCTGGGCCTTCCAGATCCTTCGGTTCTCCAGTGTGGGCCCCTTGGCCTGGCCTGCCTCTCTTCTGTTGGTCACTGGCTGTGGCAGCGGAGGGGTCCCAGGCAGAGCCTGTCATAGTGCTGGCCCCACACTTGCTGGCCCGGGGCCTTCCATGCTCGTACTGTGGTCTCAGTGTCCCAGATTCCTTCTTGAAGGCTCCTGCTGGAGCCTGAGCTCACTCCTGTGCAAGGTTTGCACCACAAGTTCTCACAGCGGGGAGGGCTCTGGTTCTGCCCCTCCCCCGCCCCTGGGGTCTGGGACGCTGTCCCTGTGACTCCACCACTGTGACTCCACCCCTGTGACTCCACACATCCCCCCTGCCCACCCCCGAGTGTCTCTCTCCTCTCCCCCACCTATACAGCCACGCCGTGGCTGTCCATTGTCACCTGTACCTGTCATGTGTGTCTTCTGTCCTGTATGTCGTCCCACCCCCCCTGGCATGGAGCACTAACACATGTGTGTTCTCAGCACACGCCCCCCGCACCCCGCCTTGGAGGGGGGCGGGGCATCGGCTACTTGGCCACCAGAATGTACGCCCGGAGGTCGCTCACGGGCCTCTTTTACTAAGCTGAACACTGTGGAACATTAAACACTGTTTGTCATAGATGGAGTGGCGTCTGCCTGCTTGCAGCCCCATCCTGGGCCTTCCCCTCCCCGCCTCCTCTCTAGCCCCACCCCCCGCCCCTGCTGACGGCACCTGTGAGGTCCCCCTGGGGTCAGATTTCCCTCTTGACTTTTCCCAGAGCTGCCTGCCATCTGTGCCATCTGTGCCATCTGTGCCAGCATCACCTTACCTGCCCCGAGCGGGCAGGTGGAGGGTCGCACGGATGGGGGACCAGTGCTCGTCTCTGCCTGGCCAGCAGAGGGACGTCCTCATGGCTGACTGAAAGCATCTGGCTGCTGAGCTCAGGGCCAAATGTTAGGCCTCAGAGGGGGTTGAGTCCTGCACCAGTCTCCCCAGCGGACGCCCCCCTCCAGCAGGAGCAGGCCAAGCAGACAGACTGAATCGGGGCCCCCTTGGCCTTGAGGATTCTTTTCTCTGAGAAGCATGTATTGGCTGGGCATGTGGTTCATGGCCTGACCTCCCAGCCCTGGGGAGGCGGGATAGCAACTTGGAGACCAGTTTGGGCAACACCATGAGGTACACACAGAATGAAATGAATCGAAAACCCACCAGAGTTAAAAGGACAAAAGGTATTCCATCCTGCAGATGACTGTCAGCTACCAGCTCCTGAGGGACCAGGGCTGGGGTACAGCTTAGGCGATGTTGGTAGGCTGAGGACCTCCCCAGGGGGCTAGTGCAGGCTGTGGGCCTGGTGTGGTGGCCGGAGAAGGGTGTCCATGCTGGAGATGGGGCACCAGTGCTGGGCACATGGAGGCCTCCAGGGATGGGGCTGGGCCATGGTTGACAGACTGGTGGGAAACGATCCTGAGCTTAGGAGGAAATCAGAGCTGACATTTTGGGGTGGTGGGTAGAGAGGGAGACAGGGAAGCAGAGAGGGGAAGAGGACTGGATGAGGAGCTCCCCCCATCATTACCAACGGGGGGTGCAAAGAAGGCTTCGAGGCTACCTCTTGGAGGATGAAGCAGACAGTAGGAGAGGAGTGGGGCAGAACCGCTTTCCTGGCGTGGAGAAGGGGGCAGAGCGGAGGACTGGGTTGCAGGGCTTGAATGAGAGCAAGCTGCTGGGCTTGTCGGTTGGCTCCCAGTAGCTGCTGCAACCTCCGTCCTGTGTGCTGAGACTCAGGGCTGGGCACAAGGCGTGGGGTTTGGGCCCCACCATCCATTGCTCCAGAGAGTGTGCAGGTGGGGCAGGCTGCAGACTGGAGGCAGTGTGCGTGTGTGTGTGTGTGTGTGTGTGTGTGTGTGTGCGTGTATGTGCGTGTATGTGCGTGTGTACAGGGTCTAGAACTCCCTTGGTTTTTTTTTCACTCCAGGCTGGTGCTCTACCACTTGAGCCACAGTTCTATTTCTGGCTTTTTGCTGGTTATTTGAAGAGAAGAGTCTCACCGACTTTCCTGCCTGGGTTGGCTTCAAACTGTGATCTTCAGATCTCAGGAATCTACTCCCTGGGGCTTTGTGGTGGCTGTGCTCCTTGGCTTCTGTGATCACTGAGATGGGAGCCAGGATAACAGAGACATGGGAGCAGGACGCTGCACAGAGGGGTGTGTGTGTGTGTGTGTGTGTGTGTGTGTGTGTGTGTGTGTGTGTGTGTGTGTGTGTGTGATGTGCATGCCTGATGTCCAGAACAAGATGGTGTCAGTGGAAAAGGCAGGGAGAGGTAGCCATGGAGCTTGCCCAGTGAGCTGGAGCACAGGGTGAACCACAGCTGGGCTGGTGCCTTGTGGAGAGCTGCCAGGCTTTCACCTGGCTCTAGGCCTGAATTGATGGATGATCATATCCACTCCCGGGATTTCCTAAGAATATAAGAATTGAGAGGGGCCATCAGGGAAGGCTTCCTGGAGGAGGCATCCCAGTGCTGAACCTTCAAGTCCAGAGAGAATTCAGCCTGGGAGGATGGAGGGAGTTGGGCAAAGCACCTGGGAGGAGAAAAACTGAGTGCACTAGGACACCATGCAATAATGTGTGCCTAAGGAGTGGGGGCAGGTCTGTGTGTGAAGGCTGGAGCCTCCCCTTCCCCGCCCCCAGCACCCAACTCTGGTTGCTACCACCTCCAGAACAGCAGCTGGCAGGGCGGGCTGGCCACCCCTCAGCAGGGCCCCCCTGCAGCCACCTCTGGGGCCTGGCCCCGCCCCCAGGGCTGAGCGGGGCGGGGCCACCGCCCAGTGGTGTCCGGCTGGCAGGAGGAGGGAGCAGGTGGAGGGCGGCAGACGGCAGAGCCCGGGCCCATCGCCTCTGCCCTCCGTGCCTGACCCCCATGCCTGCCGGGCTCTGGTGTCTGCCAGGGCCCCCGGCCCCAGGCTGGCCTGTGTCACTTGGGGGCTGAGTCTGGGGTCCCAGGCTGATGCCGGGCCGGCTGCTCCGGGGTCTGTTGGGAGCGCTTCTTGCCCTCCTGTGCATGGGGCTCCTGTCCCTGCCCTACCGCTCAAGCCCGTCCCCGCTGGGGGAGCAGGAGACCCCCAGGCCCAGCCAGCCAAGCCCTGGACCCCGGGTGCTGAGGCTGCAGGACATCTTCATTGGAGTCAAGACCACCCGGGCCTTCCACCGCTCCCGCCTGGACCTGCTGCTGGACACGTGGGTCTCCAGGGCCCGGCCACAGGTGAGGCCACGAGAGGCAGCGGTGAGGGGCTGGGGTCTGCCGGGAGGCAGAGGTGGCGGAGGTTTAGGCGGGGCCTGCTGAGGAGCGGGGCTTCCTTCCAGGCGCCTGGCAGCCCCTGCCAGCCGCGGGGTGGGGCGTGCCAGGGTTTCCTGTGCCTGCTTCCTGGGGAGAGCCTCCTGAGGGGAGTTGTCCTGGGCAGGGGGTGGGCAGGAGGGTGAGGTCAGGTGAGTGTGTGTGCGCACGAATGTGGTAGGCACACGATGAGAGGTGGCGTGGGGGCCACACGGGCTTGTGGCTCCTGTTTCCCAAGAGAAAAGGCTTCTGCACACCCAGCTCATCCCCTCCCACCCCAGCACAGCCATCGATGTGGGAATGCGGGACTTGTACACACACGCACACTCGTGCACATACACACGCATGCGTTTACACACATCCTGTTCTCACTGGCTGCTGGCTCTGTAGGAGGAAGTGACAGTCCTTGGAGAGGATGTCCAGGAGAAGGGGACAGTCAGGTCTTGAAGAGGCCAGGATCCCCTGCCTCGCTTTCCCCCCTCTCTGAGCTCCTCCCCATGAACCCTTTCCCAGCAGGCCCTGGAGGCCCCGCTTGTCCGTGGGTGGGGGAAGGCACACAGCCTCACCTCTTGGGGAGACTCTGGTCCCTGCGGAAGCAGACAAGGCCAGCTCTGGCCGCAGACCTTCCTGTTTCTTGGGGTGCTCCGTGTACCTCAAGCTTGGCTTCACGAGGTCTGGGACTCTTCCTGTCTTGTCTTGCTTACTGGACTGGTGCCTTGTCCCGGATGAGGAAACTGAGGCCTGGAGGAGGAAGTGCCTGAATTGGCTCACCCAGAAGGCCTGAGGAAGCAGAATCCCCCCAGGCAGCGGGTTCCTTCCTTTTCCATGGAGGTTGAAGCCCAGAGAGGCTGCAGCTGTGTGGGCACGAGGGGGACCTGGAAGGCTGTGTCTGGCAGCCATGACCCCTGTGTGCATTCAGACAGCTGTGCCAGGGGACATCTGCTTAGCGGCTTCCCACCTGAGGGTCTGTGTGTCAATCAAACACCTCACTCCGCTTGCCTCTCCCGGCTACCCTCATAGTGGCTATGCATTTCCCATTTGTGGGGGAAGAGCTGGTGAGGGGGAGCCAAGGCAGGAGATGAACTCACTAACTCAGAGCCTAGCGCAAGTGCCAGTCTTGCAATCTTGTCCTTGAAGTTGATCACGGTTTGAAGTCAGCCTGGGTAGAAGGCAAGTCCAGGAGATTCTCACCTCCAATGAGCCACCAAAAAGCCAGAAGAATAGCTGTGGCTCAAGAGGCAGAGTGCTGGCCTTCAGAACAAAAGCTAAGGAACAGTACCCAGGCCCTGAGTTCAAGTCTTCCTGCTAGCACAATTGAGAAAAAGGAAAATAAAAACAACAGGCCAAGAGGAAGGTGGGGGACAGAACGCCCCTGATGTATTGGTCTGTATAGTCCTGGGGCTGTCCCACCCACCCCCCTGTCCCATCTCCTCCCTACACAACACAAGTGCTCTGTCCCGGGCCTGAACTAGTTAGCTTTAGCCTGGGTGCCCTGCTGGTTAAAGGTGGTGGGTGGCAGGCGGCCTTTGCCACAGCAGGCTTTGTCCCAGCAGAGGGGCTGGGCTGGGAGGCAGTTTTGTGTGTTTTGAGCTTGTGGGACCTTTCTCTTCTTGCAGTCTCCCTGGGGAGGGGGCGGGGCAGGGGGGAGGGGGCAGGCTCCATAGCTCCAGTCTTCAGCTGGCAGATGGTCCCAGCTACTCCCCTCCCCTGGCCTGGCAGGCTGTGAGCCCCTTTGTTTGCCCGCCTGTGAAGTTTTAACCATTGTCAGGGTTTTAAACAAATCAAATGCAGCCCCAGGCTTAGGGGGAGGCTCTACCCTCTGTGCCAGCTTCAGTGTTCCAGCAGCAGAAACCACCAGCAGCTCCAGGGTCCCCTCCCGTCCTGGGGCTCTGTTCATCACCCAGCTTCACTATCCTGATTTATTCAAGCGTTTTCAGTCCTCAGCAAAGATTCCTGCAGCCTGTCCAACCCACGCTGCAGACGTGAGAGTGTTTACTGGTGGCTGTTTTTGTCTGGGATTCAGAGTTGAAAAGCTCCCCTCCCGGCTTGCTATGTGCCTAGCCCATGGCCTGACTTCTTTTACAGGCTCCCTTGGGGACTGTGTTGTAAGCAGACTTGGGAGACCAGATGCCACAGGAGGCAGGGAAAGGTGACAGCCTGCTGCCCAGCAGGGGGCGCAGCGGGCTAGTCTGTGGCTGGCCTTGATGGGAGGGGCTGGGGTGGGAAGAGATGTGGAGGATCTCATTTGCAGGGTGGGATGAGTGGGTGGAGGGTATGGGAGGGAGGCAGTGCCTGGCACAATCTTTTATTATTTTTACTATTACTATTATTGGTGTGTGTGTGTGTGTTGTGTCTGCTGCTGGGGAGCTAGCCCTAGGCTTCAGGCATGCCCAGCAAGTGCTTTACCACTAAGCCACAAGCCTTTTGAGAGGCTCACATTGTTAAGCCCTCCAGAAAGGAGTCATAGGCTGTTGGGATTAGGGGTGAATGGACGGGGACTCAGGAGGCAGACCTCAGGGAGAGGAGCTCATAAGGTAGATTCTGTCCAGCCTTCCCCAGTGGAGCCAGGTGCTAGGACAAGGACACAGGCCAGAGTAGGACCGAGGCTTTCTAGTGGGAGAGACCACAGAATAAACCCTTATCATCATGGCTGACCTTTAGGAGACAGGGAGCCATGGAAGGAGGTGGAGAGCAGTGGCAATAGGTGTCGCTATATTCTGGCCTCTGGTCCTTAGGATCTTGCATAGTCCCTGCAGTATGGCGGTGCTCAGAAGTAGGTCTGTGGCCGTGGGCCTGGGGAGGGAAGACCTGGTTCCCTCCTGACCCTTTCTGTGCCCAACCATGTCTGAATTTCCCCTGGAAAGGAGCCTGGCTTCATGGTCCATTCCTCCTTTTCTACAAACCTCATGGCTACACCCGGCAGAAGTTGAGTGTTTTTCAAAGTTAGGTGGTGTGATACGCAGTCACAAAGGGGCACACTGGCTGGGAGAGTGGTCACTGGAGGAGGTCAGTGGTGTGTCCATCAGAAGATGCTCCATGGCTCACTGGAGTCCTGTGTGTCTTCTCCTTTCCAGACATTTGTGTTCACTGACAGCCCAGATGACAGCCTCCATTCCAGACTTGGTAACTGCCGGTGGGGAGGGGGCAGAGCTGGGGCAGAGGTAGGGAGGGCGGAGGGGGGGAGGGGAAGGGAGGTTAGGAAACTAGCTTGGGGGGGGGGGCAGAGCAGACATGGAGAGGGCTGCTGGTAATGGCCCAGGACACCCGCGACAGTCCCCCAGCTCTGTGGGCCTGAGGGCCTCAGTTTGGCTCTTTGTAACCTGGGAGTGATAGTCTCCTCTCCTCTCAGGGCTTTGGGGTGGAGACTTCATGGGAGATCAGGACATTCAGGGCTGTGGGGAGGGGCTGGGAGGCCCCCTGACTCTCCTCTCTCCAGGGTCCCACCTAGTGGTCACCAACTGCTCTGCGGAGCACAGCCACCGGGCTCTATCCTGCAAGATGGCTGCCGAGTTTGACGCCTTCCTGGCTAGTGGGCTTAGGTGAGTGCTGACCTGTCTATTGGGCCGGGTAACCTTTGTCTCAGGCCAGCTCTGGAATCTAGAGTTGTGTCAAAAACTTGAAGACATGCCGGGTGCGGTGTCTCATGCCTGTAATCCTAGCTACTCAACAGGCTGAGATTTGAGGATCTTGGTTCAAAGCTAGCCTAGGCATTGGACTGTGAGACTCTTACCTCCAATTAACCACTAGAAAACAGGAAGTGGCACTGTGGTTCAAGGGGTAGGGAGGTTGCCTTGAGCTGAAGAGCTCAGGGACAGTGCCCAGGCTCAGAGTCCAAGCCCCACAACCCACAAAAGCAAACAAGCAACAACAACAAACTTGGAGACATGTCAAGCGCCAGTGGCTCACGCCTGCAATCCTAGCTACTCAGGAGCCTAAGACCTAAGGATTGCAGTACAAAGCCAGCTCAGGCAGAAAAGACCACAAGACTCTTGTCTCCAGTTAATCAGAAAAAAGCTGGAAGTGGAGCCTGTGAGGTGGCAGGGCGCCAGCCTTGAGTGAGAAGGCTCAGGGCTAGTGACCAGGCTCTGGGTCCAAGACCTCAGACACACAAATGAAACCTTAAAGACACCCCTGAGCTTTTGGAGTCTGATTCACCCCCTCCCAACTAGCAGACAGGGAGTGAATGTGCTGGGTTCAAAGCCTGCTACTCACCAAGTCTGTGGCCTTGGTCCTCATCTATTAAATGGGGATTCCTTCCTGTCCCGGCTTGCACAACCCAGGCCTGACTCAAAATCCATGCCTTAGTTGGTAGCCAGTCCACCGGAGACGGTAGCTACGAAGGGAGTGGGTTGGCCTGCTCCCACACGCCTGCTGTCCCCCTTCAACTCCGCAGGTGGTTCTGCCATGTGGATGATGACAACTACCTGAACCCCAGGGCCCTGCTTCAGCTGCTCAAGGCCTTCCCGCAGGCCCACGACGTCTATGTCGGCAGGCCCAGCCTGAACCGGCCCATCCGCGCCTCTGAACCGCTGCCCCACAACCGCACGGTGGGTCTGGACCCCAGGCACCTGTCCTCCCTCGGCCTATTGCTGCTGCTCACGGGGCGTGGCCTAAAGGGGCGTGGTGATGGCAGGGGTGGGGCTTACATGAGTGGGGCTATAAGGGACTGAGGCCATCTCAGGGGCAGAGCTAGAGTAGAGAAGGAGAGAAGGGAAGTCTAGTTTGTTGCTGGTGGTTGTGGGATTTGAACTCTGGGCCTGGTCATTGTCCCTGAGCTCTTCAGCTCAAGGCCACCGCCCTACCCCTTGGGCCACAGGGCCACTCCTGGTTTTCTGGTGATTAATTGGAGATGAGAATCTCAAGGACTTTTTTAGTGCCTGGGCTGGCTCTGAACCGTGATCCTCAGATCTCATCCTCGGATTACAGGTGTGAGCTAGATTTTTTTCATTCGACCCATCACTGCAGGTTTGGGTGGTGGCTTCCCTTTTTGGGCCTCAGTTTCCTCTAAGAAATTGGAAGACAAAGTCTAAGTTAGGGGCTCCTTGGGGAAGTCGTGAAGTACCCAGGTAAAGTGAGGGACCCTGGGCCAGGAGTTTGGCCTAGTGGTTAAAGTGCTTGCCTAGCATGCACAAAGACCCGGGTTCGATTCCTCGGTACCACATATAGAAAAAAGCTGGAAGTGGTGCTGAGGCTCAAGTGGTAGAGCTCTAGCCTTGAGAAAGTCCAAGGACAGTGCTCAGGCCCTGAGCTCAAGCCCAGGACTGGGAAAAAAAAAAAAAAGTGAGGGACCCTGACTCCATGTCTGGGCCCCTTACCACCTGATGATGTTACCATGCAGCTGTGGTGCAGATTGTAAAAATGCTAGAGTACTTGTGGGCCGGGTGAGAATTGCTGGTACTCTGAGTGGCAGAAGGCTTTCTTCACAGGAGCCACTCCCCCACCCTCCACCCTTCTTTCCCTAATCAATAACCAATGCTTAAATACCTGGAGAAACAGGCTCAGAACCAGCTTCGCCAGCAGACTCTGACTAGGGCTGCGAGATACAGCATGCTAACTGATGCCTGGTTAAGTTTCACCTCTGGGTAAATTCTGAATTAGTTTTTAGTCTATGTCCATCAAATTGCCAGGGGTCTTCCAGATCCCACGAGGCTGGAGGTGTTGGAGTGGCCCAGGTTCTGAGTGCTCTGCTGCCCCAGAACCCCCAAGTAATAGGCAGCTAGGAGGTTCCTCTCTGGAGGCCGGTCTGGTGCAGGAGCCAGGCCCGCTGTGGGGTGCGCGATCCCTCCCCAGGTCACCATCTGCTTCACTGGGGAAACCAGAGCCTTCATTATCGCAGCTCGTTAGCTTCTGAGCCTTAATTAAATCCTCTTGGGCCCCAGGGTGTGTGTATGTGTGTGTGTGTGTACACACACACATGCACGCGCACGTGCACGAGCGCAAGCAGGCAAGCATTCCCCCAGATTCCCTACTGTTTCTACTCTGACCAAGTCACTGGGCTTGAACAGTTCACCTCAGGGGTTGAGACCTGCAATCTGGAGCCCGTCTTCCTGGCTTTATGTGCCAGCCCTGCCACTGCCTTACCTGACCCAGAATGAAGTCATCTGACTGTGCAGTCTCTACTTGCAGTGTGTTCTGAGCACGGGCACACTGAAGTGTGGCCCACTCTCTAGTTCTTGGGCTGCATGGGTGTAATAACTGCCAGCAAGCTTAGCCACCAGAATCCGATTCAGCTCTGCTGTTTCTTTTGTTATTGTTGTTGGTGGTCATGGGGCTTGAACCCTGGGCCTGGGCACTGTCCTTGAGCTCTTCAGCTCAAGGCTACCACCCTACCCCAGAGCCACAGCTCCACTTCTCATTTTCTAGTGATTAATTGAAGATAAGGGTCTCATGTTCTTTAATGCCTGGTGAGGCTTTGAACTGTGATCCTCAGATCTCAGCCTCCTGAGTAGCTAGGATTACAGACCTGAGCCACCGCACCCCGTTTAGCTCTCCTGTGTTTCTCAGCCACATCTTTCCCATGCTCTTCAGTGGCCTACTGGATATGCTTCAGCCTGACCCCAAGGGGTAGAACTTAGAATCCCGGAGTAGCTGGGCCTGCTCAGATGCTGTTTCGGGCTCCTTGTTCTCATTGCTGCATCCTGGCAATAATGACCCCATGCAACTTGAGATGTGGAAGAAGCTAGCCAGGGGGAATTTGTTAAATCAAAAGATGGCACAGGGGGGCAGGGAGTTTGACCTAGTGGTTAAAGTGCTTGCCTAGCATGCACGAAGGCCCGAGGTCGATGCCTCAGTACCACATACATAGAAAAAAGCCGGCAGTGGAGCTGAGGCTCCAGTGGTAGAGCTCTAGCCTTGAGAAAGTCCAAGGACAGTGTTCAGGCCCTGAGCTCAAGCCCAGGACTGGCAAAAAAAAAAAGATGGCACAGTCCTGATGGGTACCCATGGGTCACACCTATTATCCTAGCAACTCAGACTGAGAGCTGAGATCTGAGGATCCTGGTTTAAAGCCAGCTCAGGCAAGAAAGTCCTTGTGAGACCCTTAGCTCTAATGAACGACCAGAAAACTAGAAGTGGTGCTGTGGCTCAGGGAGGGAGAGTGCTCACGCTGAGCCAGATCCCTCAGGGATAGTGCCCAGGACCCGAGTTCAAGCCCCACAGTCGACAATTTTTTTTAAAGATAGCACAGTCCAAAGGGTAAAGTGTTCTCCCAAAGCTTTAGAGAAATCCATGGGTAGATCTCCAGAAAGAGCTTTGAGGGAGTTGGGGAGGGGTTGGCGTGGGTGAGAAGGGTGAGAGGGTTGAAATCCTAAAGGATTACATGATTATATGATTGAGACGGCAAGGAGTTGGCTGGGTGCTAGGGCTCCCAAGACCAGAGAGAGGGAGAGACAGAGACAGAGACAGAGACAAAGACAAAGACAGAGAGACAGATACACAGAGAGAGAGACAGACAGAGAGAGACAGAGAGAAAGAGACACAGAGAGAGAGACAAAAACAGAGATGGAGAAGAGAGGAGAGGAGAGACAGACAGACAGACAGACAGACAGACAGAGACACAGAGAGAGAGAGTTGATCCTATGGTTTGAACTTAAGGCCTAGACATTATCCCTTGGCATTTTTTTTTTTCTCAAAGCTGACCCTCTATCCCTTGGGCCTCAGCTCTTCTTCCAGATTTTTGCTGGTTAATTGGAGATAAGAGGTTTGTAGGCTTTCCAGCCCAGGCTGGCCTTGAACTTTGATCCTTGGAACTCAATCTCTTGAGTAACTAGGAGTACAGGATTGAGTCACCAGTGGAAACCAGCCTGGTTTTTTCCTAGGCAAGCTGTGATGTAGAGAGCCCTGGGCTGTGCTGGTGAGGTGAGTGGGGGGGCCAAGGGGACGTCTGGATGTAGCATCTCTTGTTCCTATCTCACTAGCTTGACATGTGTCTCTGCAGAGGCTGGTACAGTTCTGGTTCGCTACTGGGGGTGCGGGCTTCTGCATCAACCGCAAACTAGCTTTGAAGATGGCCCCGTGGGCCAGGTAAGCCAACATCCAGGACAGAGGTGTGTGATGGGCCTGCCATGACGACAAGCTACTGTGGCCAGTGCAGCAGAGGGCGGGAGAGGCCACCCATCACTAGATTTGAGTCATAAGTGTGTGGAGAGGAAGTCATCTACCAATCTTCCCCCACTCAGAGTTATACAGCCCCGAACCCCCTGCCATCCCCCGGGGTCGGGGAGGGAAACTTTGGGAGCCTCAGTTTGCACATCTGTAAAATGGACCTGAAAATATAACGGCCTGTGGTAGCATAAAAGTTAAGTGAGCGAATGTCTGGGCTTCATCTTCTAGGAGCCAGGGCCACCTCGACCACTTCTGCAGTCCCCCCTCTTCTGTCTGAGCAGCCATTGCCAAGGGTAGAGGCTCTCAGAAGAGCCTCTCAGGAGAGGGATGGCTTCCTGGAGGAGGTGGCCTTTGACATAAGCTAGCCCTAGGTGAGCACCAGAAGCCAGGGCACCCAGGGAAGCAGATCTTGGCTCTGCGGATGAATTCTGACATTCTCATAGTGCCCAGGCCTGCCTCCACGCCTGTAATCCCAGCTGCACAGGAGGCTGAGATCTGAGGATCAAGATTCAAAGCCGGCCCAGGCAGGAAAGTCCATGAGACTGTTATTGCCAATTGACCACCAAAAAGCTGGACGTGGGGCTGTGGCTCAAGTGGTGGAGTGCCAGCCTTGAATGAGGAAGCTGAAAGACAATGTGGCCATGGGAGCAGGTGCTGGCCTTGTGGGAGGCTCGGGGGAGGAGGCTGGGAGGGAGATCGCAGCCGGCTCTGCTCCCACCTGCAGTGGCTCCCGCTTCGTGGACACTTCGGCACTTATCCGGCTTCCTGATGACTGCACAGTGGGTTACATCGTGGAGTGCAAGTTGGGCGGCCACCTGCAGTTCAGCCCCCTCTTCCACTCCCACCTGGAGACCCTGCAGCTGCTGGGGGCCGCCCAGCTCCTGCAGCAGGTAAGCCGGCCGCAGGGCCTGTGACCATGCAGGGTCCCCGGGGGAGCTGGAAATCAGTGGGAGGACGGGGCCTGGCTGTGCCCCCTGGATGGGGAAACTGAAGCCTAGGGTGGCCAAGGATCCCAAATGACAAATACTACCCATGCCTTTGAGATGAGCCGGTCTCTTTGTGCTAGTACTGGGCCTTGAACTCAGGGCCTGGGCACTGTCCTTGAGCATCTTTTGCTCAAGGCTAGCCCTCTACCACTTTAGCCACAGTGTCACTTCCAGCTTCTTCTGTGTATGTGGTACTGAGGAATTGAACCCAGGGCTTCATGCATGCTGGGCAAGCACTCTACCACTAAGCCAAACTCTCATTCCTCCTGAGCACTTTTGCTCCAGGCTAAAACTCTACCACTTGAACCATAGCTGTACTTTTTGGTAGCTCATTGGAGATGAGAGTTTCATAGATTTCCCTACCTGGGCTGGCTTAGAACCATAATCCTAAGACCTCAGGCTCCTGAGTAGCTGGATTTTGGGCTTGAACTCTGGCTCTGTCCCCAGGCTCTTCAGCTCAAGGCTACTGTCCCATCCTCAAGCCATAACCCAGTTCCTGTTTTCTAGTGATTAATTGGAGATAAGAGTATTGCCCTGGCTGCCTTTGAAGAGTGCTCCTCAAATCTCAGTCTCCTGAGTAGCTAGGATTATTTTGGGGTGTTTCTGACGGGAAGTTGGAGTCTGGAAGTAGCACAGAGGCAGACTGTACAAACATTGTACAGACGGTGACATGAGGTCCAGAGAAGGAGTGCTACCATGGCACCCAGCTACTGCGGGCAGAGGGGGATGGGCCCCTACCTCGGATGCCAGGTGCTCCAGTCTCTTTGCTAGAATCCTGCCCCACATTCTCCTGCAGCTCAGCCTCTGTAGAGGAGGTTTGCAGGGCACAGCTGCCCTGGCTGGTGGGACAGGGGGACCCTGGGACTGTGGGCATGCCACTCTCACTGTCCACGGTCCAGTACTGTTCCTTGCCCAGCAGCTGTGCCCAGGGTAGGGGTTCTGTGTGGAGGCCGGCTGGCTACGCCCCTCCCATACACCTGGCAGCCTCTGCTGCTGTCCTACGCTGCCCCTCTGAGGGGTCCCCGGGTGGACCTCCCCAATAATGTCTTTCCCTGTCCAGGTCACTCTCAGCTATGGGATCTTTGAGGGGAAACTCAACGTCATCCAAATCCAGGGCCCCTTCTCTCCTGAAGAGGACCCTTCCAGGTGGGCGTGGTGCTTCACTTATAGGATGGGACTGGGGGCGGAGCCCAGCGCTCCCAAGATGGGGAGCCAGGGGGAGAGGAGTACAGCAGTGGACTCCAGGCCCTGCTCCACCACAGCTCTGCTGTGTGACCTGAGGTGTGTGTCTTGCCCTCTCTGGGCTTGCATCTCCTCAGATGTAGCTCTGGGAGGCTGGAAATGGTGGCTGTGAGGGACTCTCCCATCTCTGAGCCACCACGCTAGTTCAGGAGCTCGTGGAAGATTGTCCTGTCTGTCAGCGTGAGGAAGGGGTTTCTGTCCTAGGGCTTCAGGCTCTCAGGATGGGGTGGGGAGTTTTATTTGTGATTTGGAGGGTCTTTGCTCTTAAATGGTTCTGTGTATATCCTAGTATTGTAGCATAAACTCAGGGCCTGGACTCTATCCCTGAGTATTTTTCTCCCCCCACCCCACAAGGCTAGCATTCTACCACTTGAGCCACAGCTCCACTTCTGACTTTTTTTTTGGTTCAGTCCTGGGCTTGAACTCAGGGTCTGAGCACTGTCCTTGGACTTTCTCAAGGCCAGAGCTCTACCACTTGAGCCTCAGCACCACTTCCGGCTTTTTTCTATGTATGTGGAACTGAGGAATCGAACCTGGGTCTTTGTGCATGCTAGGCAAGCACTTTAACCACTAGGCCCAACTCCCAGCCTTTTTTTTTTTTTTTTTTTGTGGTTAATTTGAGGTTAGAGTCTCAACCTTTCCTGCCCAGGCTGGATTTCGACCACAGTCCTCAGATCTCAGCCTCCTGAGTTGTTAGGATTACAGACGTGAGCTACCAGGGCCTGCTTTAAATGTTGTTTCCTAGATGGAAGAGGGTTGGGGGGGACAGCCACTCTGCTGCCAGCAGCCCAGGGAGATGAGAGGTTGAGCTGAGCCCCTATGGGTACAGAGCAGAGCCCAGAACTGAACCAGACCCCTCCCCCAGCATCCTGGCCCCCAGCAGTTGGCTGAGCCTGGCAGGCTGGGCTGACCGTTCCTGTGTCCCTCTGTCTCTGTCCTCTCTGCAGGTTCCGCTCCCTTCATTGTCTCCTCTACCCAGAAACACCCTGGTGTCCCCCGCTGGTGGCCCGATGACCTGAAAGTGCTGGACAAAGGTGGACGCAGGCTTCAGGCGGCCCTTCTCCCTCCCAGGGCGTCACCAAGGGCCCTGGACAGGGCTGTGGAATAGTGGTTAAGCCCCGGGTCTGAGTGGTGGCTGGTACTGGAGGCGTGCCAGCCCGGGGGCGGGGGGCAGGCACTAGCCACAGAGGCTCCTGAGACTGGCAGGTCACTGCCTGCATTGAAGGCAGGAAGTATGGATACTGGGCTGGGGCCCCGGGTCCTGGCCCTTCAGAGTGACATAGGTCCTGGTTGGGTTTGGCTGTGACTCCGGTCTGTGTGTCCCTAGTGCTCTGCTCCTGGGTCAGTTTTCATGTCACCTAACGAATGCAGAGCTGGTGACTGCTGCAGGCTGCTGTCCTGTGCTGTTCGTCCAGTTCTGCTGAGAAGCTCAGCATCCTTGGCCCTATGTGACCACTCATGGTGGCTACCAGACCGTTGAGACTGGGTGTCTGCTTGCTTTCCCAGCCTCCCTGGCTATGAAAAGCTGCTGTATGACCCAGCCTCTGACCAGTGGAACCTAAGCAAAGCTGACAGAGGAGTTTTTGAGGGTGTGGAGGGGGGGGTTGTGAATGTAGATGTGATGGCTGGATCTGGGGAAGCCACTTTACCACCACGAAGGAAAGACCAAGACAATCACCCACAGATGTCTCCTCCAGTAATGGATTCCGTAGGAAAGTAAAGCTGGGCTTCATTAAAGTCTCTCTTGGTCCAGATTTCTGCTGTCTACCAAATGTCTCAGTCTGGCCAAGGTCTTTGGCAGGGGATCCTGGTCTCCGGAACCTGGATACTGCCTGCCTGTGGCAGTGGTGTGAGAGGCAGGTTGTGCAGAGCCGGCTTAGGGGGCCATGAGTGGGCCTCCTGTACGTCTATTCGGAGGGATGCATGGGACATGTGTGCATCACACGTGTGCCTGACATGTGCTGAGGCCCATGCTGGGTGTGGCTTCTGTTTTGCTCCGCCCTCGGCGTGGGGCTCAACCCCCCCTCGACGTCTGATGGTGACCACAGAGCCCGGGAGGCAGAAGTGCGGCATTTGACAGCCGGGGCAGGCGCTGAGGAAATCCCATGATTCTCTGGAACTGCCCGTCCCAAACCGAACATCAGTGGTAATCCTAGCTACTCAGGAGGCTGAGACCTGAGGATCGTGGTTCAAAGCCAGCTCAGGCAGGAAAGTCTGGGAAACTCTCATCTGCAATCACAAAACCGGAAGTGGTGCTGTGGCTCCAAGTGGCAGAGCACTAGCCTTGAGCAGAAAAGCCCAGGCCCTGAGATCAAGTCCCACCATCAACAACAACAAAAGCTGGAGGTGGCGCTGTGGCTCAAGAGGTAGAGCACCAGACTTGAGCAAAAGAGCCAAAAAGCTAAGGGAAAGTATAAGCTCAGGAAAAATAAAATTCTGGTCCTAAAGAGGCTGGGGTACGGAGGCCTCTCTTCCCCGCCTGTGTTGTGTGCAGGCCAGTTACTTGATCGCCACACCTGTGGCTGACGTGTCTGTGTCCATGAAACCTTAGCCCTCCGTTTTCTGGGAAGGAGGATCCTTGAAGTCCCGCAAGGGACTGTGGGCTGCCCTTCCGGTCGGGTAGGGCCAGGCACAGGCTGGGGCACATGGGCTCCTCCAGGCCTGATCTGTAATACGTGGCGGTGGGTGTGAGTGTGGCCCTGGTGGCCCCCAGGGCCTGCAGCTGGGGGGACAGTGTGATGCCATCCCCAGCTGCTGCCTTGCTGGGCACCAGCAGACTGCTGGCTGGCTGGCCTGGTTTTTGAAGCAGCAGCAGATTTAGGGGTTATTGAAGGATCACGAGGGTCGGCTGAAGGGAAGAGGGCTCTGACCATCTGCTGCCTCCATTGTCCCCGAAAGCTGGGGGAGGAGGGAGAGCCAAGTCAGCAAGGGTGGAGGGAGGAGAGGGCTGGTGGGGGGGAAGCCCATTTAACCCTCTGTCTGCCCATGTGCTGTGTATGAAGCTGCCTGTGCGTGTGCTAAGGGACCATGGGGTGTAAAAGGGGACCCCAGTGGCCTCCTAGAATCCTTTTGCTGTGCCCTGTAGCTTCCTCAACTTTTGTTTTGTTTTTTGGTGCCCATTGTGGGGCTTGAACGCAGAGCCTCGTCACCATTTCTGAGCTGTTTGGTTCAAGGCTGGTATTCTACCACTTGAGCCACAGCTCCATGTTTGGTGGTTTTTTTTTTGGAAGTTTAGTGCATATAAGAGTCTCATGGGGGCTGGGAGTTTGGCCTAGTGGTAGAGTGCTTGCCTAGTATGCACGAAGACCCGGGTTCGATTCCTCGGTACCACATACATAGAAAAAAGCCAGAAGTGGTGCTGAGGCTCAAGTGGTAGAGCTCTAGCCTTGAGAAAGTCCAAGGACAGTGCTCAGGCCCTGAGCTCAAGCCCAGGACTGGCAAAAAAAAAAAAAAAAGAGTCTCATGGACTTTCCTGACAAGGCTGGCTTTGAACCCTGATCCTCAGAAGAGGTCTGCCCTGTCCTCCCTAGAGTGGAATAAGTTTTGAGCTACAAGTGACTGTCCCTTGGGTCCTGAGATGAGATGGGCAGAGAGCAGAAGGCTGCACTATAAGGAGGGGCCTGGTCTCTCCCAGTGCAGGGATGGGGGGGGGATGGGAGGAATGGGCGTGGCCCTGGGTGAGCCCACCCCTTTCCAGCCTCTGCCCCTCTGGTGAGCCAGCCTGGAGCCTAAGTGGGCGGGGTGGATGCCCCCCTGAGGCTGGGGTCTCAACTTGACCCTGATGCAGACATAGATGTTGTTGGAAGTAGAGACGCTAAGATCATTCGATGCTGGCTGGGCCTCAGGCTCTGGCTTGAGCACTTGACGTAGGTTGAATCACTTCAACTTTGCCTGTTTGGAGCAGGTGCTCTCATTACTGCTATTTTACAGATTAAGAAACTGAGGCACGGGGCGGGGGGAGAGGCCCTGGGTCCAGGTGGCAGGGCTCGAGTTTGAGCTGTGTGGGGGTCTTTGGAGGAGGCAAGGAAGCCTCACCAGGCCTGGACAACCCCCCCCCCCACTTCCACGCCTGCTGTGTGGACACATGGCAGCTCCACGACATGCAGAGAAGCTTCCAGATGCTTCCAGAAAGCTCCGATATGGGCATTGCTCAGGAAGATGGCCCTCCTGTCCTCCCTGAGCCCAGTGATGAGGGGGTGACATTCCTCTCCAGAACACAGCCCCTCCTGTCTGGCCAGTGTGCACTGGTCAAGCCCCGTCCCTCCCCTGACCCCTCCTGTCCCTTCCCTGGGCCTCTGCCCACCTGCTGCCCCACGGGTGGGACTACCACCTCCCCCTGGGCCCCAGAGATCCCGTGGGTCCTGGCTGGCATGGCAGATGCCCAACATGTACTTGCAGGATGAAGGCAAGCGTGGAAGGGCATTCTAGGCCGCTTGCTGCTGTGTGACCAATGCATGGTTCAGGATCTGTGAAAGGTGGGGACAGCTCTGGGGGTGGGGTGCCGGGAGACTTTATAATGCACGACTGGGGGCAGCAGCAAACCCGCTGGTCATTTGTAGTATCCCCCAAAGGGAAGACCTGACCTGACCCTTGTCTGAGCCAGGGGAGGATGGGCACCGCCTGGCATGTCTGGTTGCCCCGAGTTGGATCAGAGAGGGTCCTGGGTCTAAATAGTATGTCGCAGCGTAGCTGGTTAAATGACACTCCAGGGTCCATCTGGCTGACCCTGGGCGATGTTCTGGAGGACGGAGGACCTGCCTTCCCCCTCCCCTTCCCCTCTCCTTACCTCCCTCTTCCTGTCCTCCCCTCTCAGTCCTGGGCATTGGCTCAGTCTCATACTTGCAAGTCCCTCTACACTCAAGCTACGACCCCAGCCCCTTTGCCTTTCCTGTATCTTCAGACAGAGCCTTGGGCTTTTGCTCAGGCCGGCCTCAGCCCACCATCCTCTGACCCCTGCTTCGCTCGTAGCTGGGATCTCAGGGGTACACTACTGTGCCAGGCCGCTGGCAACGAGCAAAATGGCATTTAAAGGGAAAGAAAGGAGAAAGAGATGAAAGGCAGGACCAGCAACAAAACAGCAGCACAATGGGCCTGAGGCCTGGCTTGGCTCCTGATTCCCCGCGGGCTCTCAGAGGGGGAGGAGAGCGGGAGCAGGGCCGTGTTCGGTGCGGTCCGCTCATTAGGAATGACAATGGAATTGGGTTATGTTGAGGAATGTTCTCATATGTGAGCGACACAGCCTAAAATATTTATGGTTGAAATGCTGGGACGCCTGCTGGGAAGGGCTGACCCGAGGGGGCCTGAAGGGAGCCTTGAAGTGATGGCGAAGCCGTGATTGGAGCTTGTGGGTTCACTGCACCCCACCATGTGGGTTCCAAACTTCCTGGGTAGAAGTACACAGGTGATAAATCCCGCCTGTGGGTGCTCCTCATCGCTGGTTGTACCCACCGTCCCCTCCCCTGCCCTTCCCCCTCCCCCTCCCTCCCCTCCCCTACTCCTTACCCCTTCTTGTCCCCTTTCCTCTTCCCCTTCCCCTGTCCTTCCCCCCTCCCCTGCCCTTTCTCCCTCCCCTGACCTTTCTCCCGCCCCTGACCTTTCTCCCTCCCCCTTCCTCTTTCCCCTCCCCTTCCTCTTCCTCCCTCTTGCCCCTCCCCTGCCCTTCTCCCTTCCCCTGCTCCTGTCCCCTCCCCTGCCCCACTTTCAGGCGTAGGGAACATCTGCTTCTATCAGCTCAGCTGTCCTGGCTGTGCTTCCTGTTCTCCCCTGCACCTAGAGACGATGGTTGCGTGTCACCCTGACTGACTGGCATTTGGCCCATGGCCTGTTTGCCCCAGGCCCACTCTGGTTTCTTTGAGGTTCTGAACACTGGTCCCAGCTGCTTTGCAGCCCACCATCTCACCCCCCCTTCCTCCCCTTCCTCCTGGTCCCCCCAGTCAAGCTCCAGTGAGAGTTCACTGCCCCTGGGGGTGGGGTCAGCGGAGGGCAGAGGCGGCCCCATCGTGGATAAGGTAAGGCAGTGTGGATGGTGGGGGCAGGGGCTTGGGGAAGATCCAATGTCTCCCCCGCTGTGGGAAAGGCCAGGTGTGCCCCACTTGGTGTTCACACAAAACAGAATCGGAACTCTCTTGCTTTCCCCCTGCAGGGGCCCAGTGCCTCAGTTTCCCCTGATATAGACATCTGTGTGAGGCAGTCCTCAGCACCCGCCAGTGTGGGGCCAGCAAGCGGGATGTGAGGACCAGGGGATGTCCAGACACAGCCTGCTGCACGGTCTTGCTGGCCAAATCAGAATCCAGGACCCAAGCAGGTGCTGGGGGCTCTCCGCATGCCTGGTGGTGGGGAAGCTGTGTGCCTGCAGCTGCTGGGTGAGGAAATCTCACGTGGAGATGGAGGGGCGAGGTCAGCACCACGGACAGAGCCAGCACCACATGGCCAGCCTGTCCTGGAGCTCTCTGTCCTGGAGCTGGCCCTGACCTAGGCTGAGGATTTAACCAGATGGGGCCAGGGACACCACCAGTGTCATCCATCTCTGTATCAGGAGTGACATTCCAGGAGGCCACTGTCCCTCTCAGCTCTCAGCTGACCTGTGTCCAGGCTCTGAGAATGAGGGGGTTCTACCTGGTGGCTGGACCCCACCTCATGCTTGGCCCACCAGAGGTGGACAGAGGGGAGGTGAGTGGCCCCCACCCAGAGGGATGAGGGATGGACCTGCGGATGGGTGGGGCCAAGCCCAGAGCCCATGCAGCTAAATTATGGAGCACTGGGGAGAACTCAAGTCAAAGTGAGTCCCTGGGTTTGGGACATTGGTTAGAGTGCTTAGACCATGTGGGCTAAAGAAATATGAAGCAGCGGTGTGAATGAGCAAGCTCGTGTCAGGAGGTGAGGGGCTGAGGAAGGAAATGAACAGGATGCCCATGGAAAATCTGTGGGGGAAGGCCCAGTCCAGATTTAATAATAATAATAATAATAACAACAGCAATAACAACAACAACAACAACAACAACAGGAGGAGGAGGAGCAGTCAAAGTGCCAGCACTGAGAATCGAACTCAAGACCTTGTGCATGTTATGGAAGAACTCATCCCAGAGCTATATCCATTGCCCTCCACTTTACTAATTAAAAACCTTGTACATAATTAATCTACACATCACACAACACATGTGTCTAGTCTTATTGAATCTCATGAAATTGTCACTTTAATCATGTGTACGTGTACACAGCTGGGTAGTGTTCATTTCACTCACGATGCTGTGTGATCATCACTGAACAGTTCCTCATAGGTCTTGGTGTGCTGTGTTTTGGTTTTTTTGCCAGTGTGGGGGCTTGAACTCAGGGCCTCGGCACTGTTCTTAGATACTTTTTGCTCAAGACTAGCTCTCTGCCACTTGAACCACAGTGCCACTTGCAGCTTTTTCTGTGTATGTGGTACCAAGGAATTGAACCCAGGGCTTTGTGCATGTTAAGCAAGCACTATATCACCAGGCTAAACTCCTGGCCTCGGCATCCTGGTTCTGAAAGTCACCTGAATGGTCATCTATATGACAACGTGTATTCCATACGTTCCATTTTTACCACAGCGTAATATTCCACTGGCTGTAGCGATCACACGGGTTTATCCTTCACCGTGGATGGCCTGTGTGAGTTACTCCCAACTCTTGGCTACCATGCACGACAGTGCTAGGAGCATGGAAGTTATGCATCTCTGTCCAATCCCACCCTTCAGTACTGTGTGAACAGTGGGATTTCTGGCTCATAGAAAAATGAATCTTGATCCTGTCTTCTATGGTGACTACCCCATCTTGCATTCTTGCCAGAAGTGCGCAGAGATTGCCCTTGCTCTGGGTTTCATGGCACTCATTCTCTGGCATGTGTGGGTTTCATCTGGGAGCCATGGCAGTGGGTGCACAGTGGTGTCTCCCTGTGGCTTTCCTTCGTGTCTCCCTAGTGATGAGTGACGTCAGAGGTCTTTCCAGTCGCCATTGGCTGGTCTGAGGGTCATCACTGGAGGAATGCCTGCTTCAGGCCTTTGCCTGGCTTTCACAGGGCTGTTGCATTGCAGATGAATCCTTCTCTTGGCAGCTCTGCAGGGTTGGAGGTGATGGTGATCCTGTGTTCCTCCTGATGGCTTTTCAGGGTGTACACAGTCCTGTGCTGCTTGAACAGTGATACCATGTGTTTTGTGGTTCACACGTGAGCACAGGAAGGCTGGGTCCCCAGCCTAGGACAGTGGCTTATAGATGGGGATTTACCACTCAGGGTATCAGGAAGGGCTGTATCAAATGTTAGTCCCTTTCCCTGGTAAAAGACTGAGATGCAACTTTGAAACAAATGTGTCCTTTCTCAGCGCACCACAGACTTGTCTTCCTTGGAGGCACTAAGCTGACATTTCCTAATGCCCATTAAAACACTGGTCTAACACTGTACTGTGAAGGGATTTGCAACTTAATTGCATTTATTCATAAAGCAGAATTAACTTGCCATTCAGAGAACTAATTCTGACCCTGTACTATGACAAATCTATTTATGCTTTTAAATCCTCTCAAAGGAAAAAAAAAAACAAAGAGTATCCATTTGAGTAACAGAATGACACGAAAAAATCAGACTTATTCACTGTATGTCTGCCAGTTGTACTACACATAACAGTTTATTTTTCTTCCCCCTCCCCCCCTCCCAGTGGTATAGCTACAAACATTTCCAGCTGAAAATTCTTTTTCTCTTTTCAAGAAGGTCTAATGAGACTGGGTGCCAATAGCTCATGCCTGTAACCCTAGCTACTCAGGAAGCTGAGATCTGAGGATTGTGGTTGGCTGAAAAGTCTGCGAGAGTCTTTTCTCCAATTAACTAGCAAAAAGCTGAAAGTAGAGCTGTGGCTCGAGTCGTAGAGTGCTATCCTTGGAAGAAAAAGCTAAGGGACAGCACCCAGGCCTTGAGTTCAAGACCTACTGCAGACACCTCTCTACCCTGCACGATAGGAGAGAGCATCCATCAGCTCTCACTCATGCACCCCGCACTGGATTAGAGACAGCCAGCGATCTGTGTACAAAACCCACACCTAACCACACACGCCTTCAACTTTAATCAAGAAGGGAACTAAACCTTGTTATGAGCAAATCAGGACCCAATTAAAAGAGAGAAATCGATTACAAGCACATTAACTACATTATATTAATGTATGTTTGTAATTAACCACTTACAGTTTTCAAGACGAAGGGAGATATTTTTTAAGGAGAAGAAAGTCTCATAAGTGAACTAATGTATAAATAAAGCCAGGAGGGCAGATCCCGCATGCTCTTCACAGCAGCTGATGTAATATTTATACTAATAGATAATAAAGATGTATGCAAATGAAGTGTGATGGAACAGCCCAATCAGGATCTATTAAAGTCACAGAAGTCACCATGGGCGTTGTGCTTGGGAAGCATTCTGTGATCTCGCCTTGCCTGTTTGCTTGCACAAAGCCTTGCAGTTTATCTGGCCAGTCTCCTCCCCCCCTACCCCCCCCAGAAGTTCCTCCCGTGCCCCTGTCCGGCCTGGCTCTCCAGTGACACATTCCATTCTCTCAGATGGCTCTGAAGCCAGGCACTTCCTCATTCTTATCCAAATGAGGTGCCGGTGGCCGTGCACTTCCTGCTCTCTGAGCATGCCCCAGGATGCTCCCGCCCCCTCCGCTGCACTCTGGGGATCACACACAGACTCGCTCAGGTGACTATATGCTGCCAAGTATGGGATCCGCTGCTCTATAAAGATCACCCAGAATCTGCTCATCACCCATCATCCACCTGTCCATCCATCCATCCATCCTTCCATCCATCTACTCATCCATCATGTATCCATCCATCCACCACCCATCCATCCATCCATTATCAATTCATCTATCTATCTATCTATCTATCTATCTACCTGTCATCAGTTCATTCAACTACCCATCCATCTACCTACCCATGATCCACCTACCCATCCATCATACATCCTTTCACCATTCTTCCATCTCTGAATTCATCACCCATTTTTCATGTATTCATTCATCATCCGTCTATCCATCCATCACATATTGGTCTATATATCTACCCACGTACCCACCCATCCATCCATCCATCCATCCATCCATCACCCATCTACCCATCTATTACCCATCCATTCATCATCCATCCATCTACCAACCCATCCATCTACCCACCCATCACCTATCCATTCATCATCCTTCCATATATCCAGCCATTCATCCACCCATCCATTCATCTATCCATCTATCATCAATTCATCCATATGTCCACTCACCCACCCATTCATCCATTACCCATTAATCATTTATCTGTCCATCCATCCATCCATCCATCCAGCTATCAATTCATCTATCATCCTACCTATCCATCTATCCACCAATCTCTAACATTTAGTGATACCTGTACCAGATGCTGAGTCTGCACAGTTTTAATTTACATTTAAATTAAAATTGTGTGTGTGTGCTGGTACTGGAGCTTGAACTCTGACCTCACACTCTTGTATAGGCTTTTCACTCAAGGCTTTGACAGTTAAGCCACAGTTCTACCTCCAGCTTTTTGCTGGTTAATTGAAGTTAAGGTCTCACAGACTTTCTGCCTGGGCTGGCTTTAAATTATGATCCTCAGATCTCAGCCACATGCATAGTTAGGGTTATAGGCACAAATTTCCAGTTTCCAGCATACATTGAACCTAGACAGTTGCTTTAAATACCAGGGGTGTGTGGGGTGGGTACAGTATGTCTAATATCTATCAAAATAACTTTTTTTAAAAATTTAATTAATTAATTAATTTTTGCCAGTCCTGGGCTTGAGCTCAGGGCCTGAGCACTGTCCTTGGACTTTCTCAAGGCTAGAGCTCTACCATTTGAGCCTCAGCACCATTTCCGGCTTTTTTTTCTATGTATGTGGTACCGAGGAATCGAACCCGGGTCTTCATGCATGCTAGGCAAGCACTTTAACCACTAGGCCAAACTCCCGGCCCCTCAAAATAACTTTTATTTGTATTTCTCTAGGAGACCTGGGGATTGAACCCTGACCCTTGTGCTTACCAGGTAAGTGCTCTACCACGTGGGCCATAGTTCCAATCTCTATTTGTATTGGTTTTCAAGGTAGGGTTTCTCTTTACCCCTGGGTTGTCCAGGGCTGGGATCCTCCTGCTTGTGATTTCCTGTGCCACTGGGATGACAGGCATTGCTACCATGCCCAGCCATTGAAAGAGTACTTTCTGTGTGTGCAGGTCCTGGAGCTTGAACTTAAGGCCTAAGACTGTCCGGAGCTTCTTTTGCTCAAGGATAGTGCTCTACCACTTGAGCCATGGCTCCACTTCTGGCCGTTTGGTGGTTAATCGGAGCTAAGTGTCTCATGAGCTTTCCTGCTTGGGCTGGCTTTGAATCACAATCACCAGATCTCAGCCTGCAGAGTAACTAGGATTATAGGCGTGAGCCACTGGCGCTTGGCTCCAGCAATACTCTCAGATCAACAAGTTTATTTGAACATGGCCTTGCAAGTATTAAGAAACCGAGAGTTAATTCATTCCTTCATCCCTCCTTCCTCCCTGCCCCCCTTCCCTGTCCCCTCCCTCTACCTCAAGCTCCATGCTGGGGGTCTTCCTTGCCCTTTCTTTTGGTCACACCTGGTCCTCTTGCCACCCCAGCCTCATGGGTGTTGCTGGCACAGAGATGGCAGAGATGGAGGGTTCTCTGAGTGGTTGGGCCTCTGAAGCTTCTCTAGCTCTAGGCTCTGCAATGTGAGGATCCCTGCAGAGCCCGCACGGGCAGCTCAGGAAGCTGCCAGCAGGGGGCACTCTCACCCCACTGGCCTCTCTCCAGGCCAGGGGATAAAGGACTCAGGATGCCCTTTCCCACCCCCGTGAGACCAAGGGGACCAGGTTGGGGCCAGGCATCGGTGAAACAGTGCCACCAAAGTTGCTTCCTGGGCCACTGTCCTCTGTGCATCCCGGGGAGGACCTGGGGCCTGAGACGAGGCTCCTCCTTCAGGAGGAGAGGGGCAGTGGGGCACAGGCCACCGCCGTCCTCTGGGACCTGGGGCCATCTTGTTGTCTACCTCCAGCCAGGAAGAGTGGCCTGGCGGAATGGGGCCTCACCTAAGTCTGGGTCTTATGTGAAATGGAGCTGCAGTTGTGCCCACCTTGGGTGGGAAAATGGGTTTGAATGTTTACCACAGAAAGCAGAGAACATTAGAAATAAAAAGACAAGGGTCTAGGATGGAGCTCACCTGTCCCTGTCCTGTCCAACCCTCTCTGCTTTGGAGTGTGTGTGACTGTGGACTAAGTGTGAAGTGGCCTCCCTCACATGCCCTCCATGACTGTCTACTCAATCCTGTGTCCTCTGAAACTCTCTGGGGAAAGCAGAGGTCCTGCTCCGAGGGAACGGAGTGGGGGACATAGGGGTAGAGGGCCAGGCGCTTGCCTGTGGCTGTGAAGGGCACAGGACCATCCTTGGCTCAGAGACATTATGGTGAAAGTGTGAGCAAGTGCAGGAGTGCCAGTGCGAGTGCCAGGGCTCGGGTCATGGAGAAGGGGGTCAGGGAGCCTCAGGAAAGGCTATCCCTTCCCAGGATCCAGAGCAGTGGTGGGATGCAAGGTCTGTGTGCACCCTGTGCTTCCGTGGCTTCTGGGGTTCGAGCCTTGGGGAGATCCTGTGAACAGTGCGTTGTCTGGCTGCACCCCCATCCCTTCCATCCCCTCCTGGAGCCTTTGGGAACCCGCTTTGGTACAGAGGTGGCCAGAGCAGCTGGGGACGTGGGTGGGGCTGGCTGGGAAAGAGGCTTAGCCCTCAGTGCCAGCCAGGGGATTACATGTGTGTGTGTGTGGGGAGAGGTGGAAAGGGAGAACACAGCCTTTGCAATCACCTGCACAGATAGCTTTTGCCCCCTCTCCCCCGCCTGTTGACCCGGCTGCCCCCACACCCTGAGCCCCTGGATTGTGTTCTCTTGGGGTTCACAGTGACACTTCTGCCAGGGTTGAAGGGAACTGCCTGATGCCGCCTTCATGATGAGGTTTCTTGACCTTGGGTTTGACAAATGAATCCCTGCTAATCCCTACTTGCTTGTCCCTCTGCAGTGGATAGGAAAGGCTTCAGGCTGTGCCCGAAGGCCACAGGAGCCTGGGGTGTCACCAGGGCAGCGGATGGGACTGGGATGTTTCACAGAGGCCGGGTGTTCTGCCTCCAGCAATGGGAATTCACATTGTCCCCTGAACGTGGCCACTGGCCCCCATGGTATGTCATTTTACAGGAGGCGAAAGTGGACAGAGGCAGGCGCTGGGCCTTGGCAAGGGAGAATGAAGAAGAGAAAAGTGGCGAGCAGGACGAGGTCAGAGCAATCCAGGAAAGCTTCCTTGAGGAGAGGGAGGCAGAGACTGTCAAGGACAGTCAGGAAAGCAGCTCAGTGGTCCACCCAGAAGGCAGGAGAGTAGATCTGAACCATAGGCTTAGGTTCAAATTCTGGAGTTTCCATTTTCTCCCTGGCTGGTCTCAAGTGAACTCACCCAACTCCCTTGGGGCTGACTCCATGTTTTCCCACAATCATATCGGCAACAAAGTTTCACTGCGGATTTGACAAGCAGTAAGAAACTGTCAGAGAGTGGGCTTTTTGTTTATTTGTTCATTTTTTGCATTTATTTTATGCTAAATTTATTCTCATGCCATAAGGTTTTGTTTCTTGTTTTTTTTTTTTTTTTTTTTTTTTTTGCCAGTCCTGGGCTTGAGCTCAGGACCTGAGCACTGTCCTTGGACTTTCTCAAGGCTAGAGCTCTACCACTTGAGCCTCAGCACCACTTCCGGCTTTTTTCTATGTATGTGGTACTGAGGAATTGAACCCGGGTCTTCGTGCATGCTAGGCAAGCACTTTAACCACTAGGCCAAACTCCCAGTCCCGTTTCTTCCGTTTCTTTTGGGATACCTTTTTCTTCTGTGCAACTTCCTCTTCTGGTTTAGGAACCATTTGCTCCTTTTCAGTAAGGACCGACTCAGTGCAGTATGGATTAATCCTACCATGGGCTCTGTAAGCATGTTTGTTTTGTTCACCTGGACGAGTTCAATGTCCAGGGAGTCTCCATCTACACACTTCGGTTCAGCATTCCTCTCTACATTCTTAAGCATGTGCAGCAGAAACTCAGCACTTTTTTGGATCACTGACCTTGTGTTCAACCCCACTGTTTGGCCTGGGCACATCTGCCAACTCCACCATTGTAACCCCATTCTGGTACACATTGTTTCTTTAAAGTTATGTCTTTCAGATACTTTGTAGCTTTTTGGATATACATACCCTTGATGGCCTGGGCGTTTCTCTGGTGATCTTAAAGTGAAAAGGAAGATTTGAGCCTCTTGACTTGCATGATTTTGTGAGGTTTTCTGGGTCTAGAGAGCAGCGAACTATCTTCACAGGTCACCTCAGCCAGTTACAGGAAGAGTGTCTATTTTTGATTATGATCTGCATGGGTCAGACTAGACTCAAACTTGTGATATTCCTCCTTCAGCCTCCTCCTCCTCCTCCTCCTCCTCCTCCTCCTCCTCCTCCTCCTCCTCCTCCTCCTCCCTTTGCTGTTCATTGAGCTTGAACTCGAGTCTCTCTCTCTCTCTTGCTTGGCTCTTTTGCTCACAGCTGGCACTGTCCTACTTGAGCCATGCCACGAGCTGGCCTGCTTTGGCTGGTTAACTGGAGATGGAGTCTCTCGGACTTTCCTGCCCAGGTTGGCTTCAAGACCCAATCCTCCAGAGTGGCTAAGACGATGGGAGGGAGCCCCTGGCATCCGGGTGCTCCTGCTCTGAGTCTTGCCCGGGCCGCCCCGTCCACAGACGCAGGCGCTCTTTGTGTATGTGTATACTAGTCCCTTTTCTGCGTCGGTGGCTTTTCTTCTAATACTTCTTTATTTCTGGCCACGATTCTTCACTGTAATCAAGCCTGGTTCCTATCTATGGCTAATGCTTCAGTGTGCTCCCGTGAACCATCCATTCCCGAGCCGAGCCGTGGAGCTGCTCTCCACCCTCCCCGCGGCCGCGCCAGGTCGGTCCAGGCCCCGGGTCGGTCCAGGCCCAGGCTTCCCGAGGGCGAGCTGCCGTGGAAGGTCTTAGCCCCCGCGCCCCGGGACCGCCATCTAGTCCCCCACTGCCTTCCTTCCCTGGTGTGGGATTTGGATTTAGGTTGAGCTGCCAGATTAAAGTCAAAGAGATTAAAAGATTACCCGTGGCTGGAAGATAAATTCTGCCTTTTCCCGAGGAGTCATTGGGGATGGGGCGGAGGCGGAGTCCTGCCCGAAGGCCCGCCCCTCCCGCGGAGGCCCCGCCCATTCAACCCACGAGCCCCCTTCCGGCGGAGGCCCCGCCCCCACCCCCTGGGGCCCGCCCCTTCCCTCGGGAAGCCCCGCCCATTCCCCCCACGAGCCCTCCCCTTTCGGTGGAGGCCCCGCCCATTCTCCCCACGAGCCCCCCTTCCGGCGGAGGCCCCGCCCCCACTCCCTGGGCCCGCCCCTTCCCTCGGGAGGCCCGGCCCCTGGGAGGCTTGAGACCACTCCTGGCCTGGACTCAGCGTCCTGAGGTTGGGAGGGTGCGGGGAGCTGAGCGGGCTGGCTGGGCCCCACCCCGGGGCTTCAGTGCGCTCTAAGACGCCTGTGCCAGCTTCAGCAGGGAACTGGTTGGAGAGGCAAGCTTGAGTTTCCCCCATTCAGATAGCTGAGACAGACACCTGGCGGACACGGGGGAGGGGCCGCACGTGGCTTTTAAAGACACCCCCTCCCCCCAGGGAATTCTGATCCAGAGGTCCAGGGTGCATTCAGTAACGGTGACAACTGGTGATTTTAGAGCCTTGTAATTCCACTCACCAGTGGCCTCTCCCCCTCCTCCTTCTCCCTCCTCCTCCCCTCCCCTTCCTCCCTCTCCCCCTCCCCCTCCCTCTCCCCCTTCCCCCCTCCTCCTCCTCCTCCTCCTCTGCCTCTTCTCTTTTTTTTTTTATTGTGCTGGTGCTGGGGCTTGAATTCAGGCCCTGGGTATTGTCTCTGAACTTCTGTGTTCAAGGCTAGCTCTCTGCCACTTGAGCCACAGCTCCACTTACAGCTTTTGGGGTAGTCAATTGAAAATCAGAGTCTCAAAGACTTTGCTGTTCAGGCTAGCTCTGAACTGCAGTCCTCAGATCTCAGCTGAGTAGCTGGGATTGCAGGTGTGAGCCCCCATGCCCAGCTCACCAGTATCTTGTAAAGAGCAGTGTGTTCCATCACCTACTTTGCAGGAACAGACTCACTTCTCTGCATGCCATGAGTTGGAGGCAAAGCCCTCTCCCATCACACTGTGGGACAGAGGTAGGTCTTGGAGGCTGGGTTGCTACCCCTAGTTCTGGATGATTTCCAAGTCTCAGAGCTGCCAGTCACTGCTGGCTCCAGCCTATAATCCTATACTCAGGGGGCTAAGGTGGGTTTTTTTTTTTGGGGGGGGGCAGTCCTGGGCTTGGGCTCAGGGCCTGAGCACTGTCCTTGGGTTTTTCTTAAGGGCCAGAGTTATACCACTTGAGCGACAGCACCACTTCCAGCCTTTTCTGTGTATGTTGTACTGAGAAATCAAATCTGGGTCTTTGTACATGCAAGGCAAACACTCTACCACTAGGCCAAACTCCCAGCCTGAGGCTAAGATTTTAGGATCATGATTGGAAGCCAGCCCCCTAGACAAATCTGAGACATTTATAACTCCAATCAACTAGCAAGAAGCCAGGAGTGGAAGTGTGGCTCAACCCAGCCTTGAGCCAAAAAGCTGAAGGACAGTGCCCAGATCTTGAGTTCAGAGTTCAAGCTCTAGTACGCACATGAGTATGTGCATGTACACACACACAGACACAGACACACACAGACACAGGGAGGTTTTAGAGCTGAGTGTCTTGGGCTTTGTCAGAGGCCCACACCACCACACTCAGGTGCTCCAAGGCACGAGGGGCTACAAAGGGCTGAGTCCTAGGCACCTGGCTGTCAATGTGCCCAAGAAAGTCCTGTGCCCTTCCTGTCTGGTTGGGTGGGTACAGTCCTGGAGCCCCTGGGCTGAGGCTGGTGCCCACCCAGAGGGAACGGGAAACAATTTGCATTCATTTCTAGTGGCTGGCTTCCAGCCCCCTCCTGTGTGGGAAAGTGATGGGAAGCAGCATCACTGGAGCCTGGTCAGGGCAGGGCACCAAAGATGGATGGAGGCCCCCCACCCTCTATCAGGCCTGGACCCAGGGCAGAGGCCTGGGTTCTACTGCTGGACTCCTGAGCTGGCTGTTAGAGTATACACATTAGGCACAAGTGTGTTTGTGTGTACATATTGTATATGTGTGTATATATGCTGTATGCACTTGTTTGGAGGTATGTTTGCACCGATGCGTGTGTCTACACATGACTGTGCATATGTGTGTACATGCCTGCGTGCACATGTTTGTGTGTACATGTGGGTGCACACTACCACTGGCAGCCCGGAGCTGCCATGCTCCTTCTCCCTCACCCCTCCAGCTTGGGTGCAGCTTGGCTGGTGGGCGTGGCCAGGACAGGCCCCGCCCCATTCCCCCACTGGTTATTTATTGATTAATTCTGCTGCCAGCTGATGGATTCCAAGCCTGAGCCAGGCCCAGGCCCTGGGCTGATTTACATAATTAAAACCCATCAGTAACCGAGCCAGGCCTCTCCCGCCAAGAGCTCACTGGAGCATGACAGCAGGCTGAGCCCTCCCGGCAGCACCCCCTCCATCCCCAGAGCTCCCTTGCCACCAGCCCCCGCTGGCTGGCGTGTGCAGAGCCCTGCAATCTGGAGTTTGCCAGTCTACAGCTCTGAGATTCTATTAGCTGGTGCTGGAAGGCTCTTTGATGGAGAATCTCAGATTATAAGATTCAGCCACGGTCCTCAGAGAACGTGATTTTTCAAGAGTCTATTACTTCATGTGACAGAGGGGAGAGATATTTGTTCTCAGAGCTGACTGCTCGGAGGAGGGGTTGCTGCAAGGATTTAGCATCAGCGTGTGGAAAGTGCTTAGGTTGGGGTGGCTCAGCGTGGACCCCAGTGAGTCCCCAATGAACAGTGGCTGCTTGTGGGCGGCAGTGATTCTTTTGGGTGGGGAGAGCTTCTACTTTAAAAAAATTTTTTTTTGCTCGTGAGCACCTCTTCGGGCTTTTTCAGTTTATGTGGTACTGAGGAATTGAACCCAGGGTTTCATGCATGATTAGGTGAGCACTGTGCCACTCAATCACATTCTCAGCCCTGGGGAGAGCTTCTATGTTACCAGATGAGCCCATTCCCCTCCGCCCCCATGCAGCCAGCCAGTCATCCAAATGACAAGCTTTGCAGGTATATGTTCACAGGTGGTTAAAATGAAGACATGAGGGCTCAAATCTGCCTCCCTAGGGACAGGACTGAGGGTATTTATGGGATAAAAAAGTAAGGGACTGGACTTGATGGCTCACACTTGTGATCCCAGATACGCAAGAGGGAGGCAGAAATGGGGAGGATTGTAATTTGAGGACAGTAGGGGTCAGAAATTCACAAGGTTCTCCTAGCAACAAGCAAGCTTGATACAGTAGTGTACATCTGTAATCACAGCTAAGTGGAGACACAGGTAGGAAGATTGAGATCTAGGCATAAACACTAGGCCCTATTCAAAACATCAAGGAGGCAAAAGGGCTGGAGGTTCAGCTTAAGTGGTAGAACGCCAGCCAAGAGAGCAAGCAAGCTGAACAATCTGGAGGCTCTGAGTTCAACTTCTGGTGCCAGCAAAAGAAAAGGCAAATTAAGTACAACACAGCTTCAGGTGGCTCGAAGGGCCAGTGTGTTTGCAGTCTCGCTGCTGTGTGTGCTGCTGTCTGGGGCTCATTGTGCCTCGTGTCCCAGCACCACCAGTCCTTCCTCCTTTGTAGCAGGGGCTGTGGCTGTGTGCATGGGGGGGGGGGCAGTACCTCAGCTTCCTGGGGCTCCTTCCAGTGCCCCTTGGAAGAGGAAAGGTCGTGTATGGCACCCTGAGGCATTGCAGGCTGGGGACTGCCTGGCATGGCTGGCTCGGGTCTGGCACTGCTCTGCCTCCCATGGGAGGGCGAGGATCTCTGCACACTTGGCAGCCAAGCTCGGATGTGGTGTCTGCCGCTCCTTGCTGCGTCACTGAGCTTCCCTGAGCAGTGGAGAGAAACGGCAGGGCCCAGAGAATCAGCCTTCTGGGGCCCAGCGGGTTCATTCCCTCCCTCCTTGGTTCACCATGGCGTGGGCATCGTGGTGAAGGTCGTGAGGGAGGGCTGTATCTTAGCACCATGGTGGGCCAGTCCCATTTGTTCAAGTCAGGGATGGCTTTCCATGGTTTGGGCCTTGTTTCCAGGAGCATGGGCACCCTCTCACTCTGTGTGCTTATGACTTGAATGTGAAGACTGGACCCGTGCAGGGGGGCTCAGAGGAGGGGCTTCATGGATGGTGATTGGACCAGGAGAGTGCCGACCTCATTGATGGATTTATGTACCTATCAGTTCCCAATTTGGGCCTAATAATGAGAATGGTGGAAACTTTCAGAGGCAGGAAGAAGGCTACTGGGGGCCTGCCTTGGAAGGCTTTGATATCCCCCTACCCTTTCTCCCTCTCCTCTCCTCACCCCCCTCACTGCCCAGACCATGTCCCCCCTGCCTCTGATGGTTGGTTGTAAAGATGTCTAATTGATCTGATCATACTTTTCTCAGTTTCTCTCAGCACCAGTGGAGACGGAGGCCCCCACCTGCCCACCGGGTGCTGGTGGGAGTTGGTGCTGGGTTGTTCTCTGGGGTCCTGGAACACGAATTGCTCAGCCACATGGTACCGTCCTGCCTGGCCTCGTCATTACAGTCATGCTGCTAGCCTGCCTCCCGGTGATCCTTTCCATGTCGTAGCTCACACTCCTCATCAGTTTGCTTGACAAATGCCCTCCCTCCTCCCTCTCCTGTCCCCCTCCATCTACGTCAGAAGCAGGAGGCTGGAAGCAGTGCCCCCATCTATGTGGATGAGTGGAGAGGAGAAACTTCCTTAGCAAACCCAGCTTTCTCCTCCATCTCATTGGCCAGATGGGGACACGTGGCCATCCCCACTGCAAGGGATGCTGGAAAATCAGGGACCAGATTCTTAGCCTGGGCCTAAAGCTCGGGCACAGCCCCACCCCCTGGCTCCATGAAGCCAGGGCTCAGGTATGAGATAGAGGCGGATATGCCTGCCACAGGAGCCTGTCCAGGGCCAAAGTCGGGGCGGGGGGGCTTGCTCTCTAGAGATTTGGAGAGAATCTATAATGGAGATACGTCTTAATATGCATGGATGAGAATTGTGCATCTTTGGTAGTGAACCTTCCCCCATCTGTGCTGCTGGATACAAGATAAAATAATAGCTTGACCCGGGTGCTGGGATTTGTGTGACCAGCTTCACAATTACCTTGGCTCTTCTACCCCGCCAGCCAGGGAATGAGTTGTCTGCATTTTTTGTCTCTCTTCTGCTTCTAGTGGCCAAAGTCATCCATTTTGTCCCATAGAGCTTTATTTTGTTTTGCTCTAGAAAACTCTCCTGGCTTCCTGGAGCGATGCTTGGGTGGTTTTGTAGGCACCTGGTCACCTGACCTCCAGACTGGTCCTGCTCTTGCTCCCACTCCATGTTCAATGTGCACTGCACTCCTTTCTATTTTTACATATCTTTTATTTCTTTGGTGCCAAATCATACATTTCTTAATCAGCACATTCCACAAGCAGGTAAAAATCTTCTTTCACTATTTATAATTAGAACAGAGTACTCTGAATTACAGAATTGTTTCATTTTATTTTATTTTATTTTTTATTTATTTATTTATTTTTTTGCCAGTCCTGGGCTTGAGCTCAGGGCCTGAGCACTGTCCTTGGACTTTCTCAAGGCTAGAGCTCTACCACTTGAGCCTCAGCACCACTTCCGGCTTTTTTCTATGTATGTGGTACCGAGGAATCGAACCCGGGTCTTCATGCATGCTAGGCAAGCACTTTAACCACTAGGCCAAACTCCCAGCCCCAGAATTGTTTTATGACTTTTATCTTTGAGGCAGAGTCTCATGGTGTCGTCTAGGCTGGCCTTGAACTTGAGTACTCAGCCAGCTGAGGACTGAGATTCAGTGCGCTAGCACGCCCAGTCTTCAGACTTCTTTTTTAGTCTTTTCATTCTTGCCTGCACAGTGGCTCACATACATAATCCTCAATACTCCGGAGGGTGAGAGCTGTGGATCTTGGTTCAAATCCAACCCAGGCAGGAAAAAGGTGTGAAGCTCTTGTCACCCATAAACTCCCCAAAATAAAAAAGCCAGAAGTGGCACTGTGGCTCAAGTGATAGAGCGCTAGCTTTGAGCCACAACAACCACAAAAGGTTTCTATCCACTGATGAAACCAACGGGTTAGTTGTGTCCGTCCATTTTGTGTGCTGGGCTGAAACGTAACAGCAAATCTGTGGGGGCAGTTATCTGCTGCCTGCTGGTCCCCAATGTCTGCTTCCCTTTTAGAGAGGCGTCTATGCCCTCTCCCCGACACTGGAGCTGGACCTGGTCATCTGCTGGATGTTGGACGCTAGTGGTGCTTGTGGCCTCCAAAGCCACCTGTTCCTGCCTGTTCCCTGGGGTTGCTTGTCCAGGGGATGCCTATACCACAGGAAGTGCCTGCCTCCCTCATCTGCCATTCCAGAAGTGCCAGTCAGTCAGCCAGCTTGAGCCCCAGGGGACACGTGACCAGCCCAGCCTAACTGAGCCATCAGAGGGTGGCCAACATCTGAGCCCACATGTGAGGGTGACCGAGCAGAGCCCTTCCAGAATACCCCCAGACTCAAAATGCTCAGCAAGCCGGGCATGGTGGCTCACGCCTGTAATCCGAGCTACTCAGGAGGCTGAGATCTGAGGATCAAGGTTCAAAGCCAGCCAGGGCACAAAAGGACCTGAGACTCATATCTCCAGTTAACCTCTAGAAAACGGGGAAGTGGAGCTTGGCTCAAGGGTAGGGCGGTAGCCTTGAGCTGAAGAGCTCAGGGATAAGGCCCAGGCCGACCAGTACAAGCTCCATGACCCCCCCACCCCCAAACACAAAAATCCTTAGCAGAGAAAATGTTCACTTGTTTTTATTTCTAGCATCAAAAAAATTTAATGATCAGGTGAGATGCCTGTAATCTCAACTTGCTGAGAGACTGGGAGGGTCGTGGTTCAAGGCCAGCTCAGCTCAGGTGAAACCTTCATGAGACTCCAGCTCAAGGAACAAGCTGGGCGAGGTGACACATGGCTGTAAATTCTCCCACTGTAGGAGCCGTGGCAGGTGGATCCCCACCAGAGGTCAGCCCTGGACAAAAAGTCAAGATAACAGGGGAGATCAAAATAAGTAGGCAGGGAAGAGCATTCATGGAATAAGCTGAGGTGGCCCCAGGCCCCTGGTGAGGTGAGGAGGGTCCCTTGGGGATCATTGGAGTCACACACACACTCCTGAAAGAGATGAGCGATGCCAAAACCCTCACAGTAAACTTGCATTCCAAATTGGTCAGCCATTCACTGAATAAGATTCTTATAAGTTTTTCCCTTTTATCTACCAAACTGCTGAAGCATCCTGGGGGACCCTGACCCCTTGGCCCCCAGAACTCATGGGCCTTCTGGTAAAGATATTAAAACTATAATTAAAGAACAGGCCATGGAGTGTCAAGGGCAGCTTGGAGAAGATTGAGTGTGAGCTGGTGCCCGGGCACGGTGAGAAGGTGTTGAGTGCCCGCTGGGCCTGGTGGCCTGTGATGCCAGCCCAGAGGCCTCTGCGGGGCCTGGGTTGAGAGATAGGAGGGAAGAGCCTTGAGTGTTCCAGAGGTGAAGGGAGGACATGCAGCCCTCTTGTCAGAGGAGGCGGGGACAAGCCCCTGGGCCTGAGCTGGGACCTGGTCATCCCCACCCCGCAGCCCCCAGGGGATACCATGCTGTGGTCCCTCACCTGTGCAGGGGTTACAGGGCACAGCTTGGCAAGGCTCTGTCCAACTGTGGTCTCAGGGTACATGGCCTGTGGCTGGTTCCTCCTGGGTACCCCTCTCCACCTCTTCCTGTGTGAAAGGATGCCTCTGCCCACTGCTCCGGCCCTGGCCCGGGGGACCCCTGCACCTTTCCTTCCTTCCACACCTTGTGGCTGTTTGGTATTGACAGTGTGAAGGGAGCTTTGCCTCTGTCACCAGGTGTTTGTGGGTGACCCCTGTTCCTCCCGGAGCCCCAGGTGATTGACTCAGGTCAAAGGGCACAGAGGCAAAGTTGGGGGAGGGCACACTGGATGTCTGGATTTTGTCTGTTGTTAGTGAACTTGTGGGCTCCTGGAAATCAGCTTTTGCGTTGCCTCTTAAACGAACAGGGCTCATCTAAAACATCAGAGTCTGTCCTGTGGTCATTACTGGGTAGAAGGAAGGAGGCCATGACTTCTCTCCTCCTGTGTGCCCTGAGGGGAATGTCTTGACCTCTCTGAGCCTCAGGAGTGGAGAAGAGCAGTCAGTCTCGCAGAATGTCGTCATGAGTTCTTGGGGAGCACTTGGCATAGAGCCCAAAAGCTAGTAAATGCCCCTATTTCCAGCTATTTCTGCCAGTCCAGTGGAGCTCTGTCAGATGCCAGGGAAGGAGCTGGCGATTTACCCCAAGGACTTAGAGCCTGGATGGTGTTGAGAGGAGTGAGAGAGCAGGAAGAAAACAGCCAGTCAGCAGCTTGCTTGCACCCTCAGAGCCGGTAGCAGGTCAGCAGCGGCCAGCTGGCCACAAGGCCAGTGAGTCCAGTGCCCAGGGACCTCCTACTACTCTAGTTCTGTCCCCTCCCAATCCTGCCCCCGGCAGAGTCAGATAAATGGTTTAATAAGGCTTGGGTGACCTGTGGCCACTGAGCCAGCTGAGGCCTGCGCCACTCCCTGTGGGTCACAGGCCAAGGAGACACGGCTGCCCTCGGGCGGGGGGAGCTGCAGACAGCATCCTTGTATTTTGTCTTCCGCCCACAGCAGGAGGGAGGGGGGGCACTGAGGCACCATTGCAGCCCTTGATGGGCTATGAAAGATCTGGTGAGCCAGGTGCCATGGCATTCACCTGTAATTCTAGCTATTCAAGAGGCTTCAATCTAAGGACTGAGGTTCAAAGCCAGCCAGGGTAGAAAAGTCTGTGAGACTCTTAGCTCCAATTAACCAGCAAAAAACTGAAAGTGGAACTGTGGCTCAAGTGGTAGAATGCCAGCCTTGAGTAAAAGAAGCTCAGAATAGTGCCCAGACCCCGAGTTCAAGCCCTAGTACCACACACACACACACACACGCACACGCACACAGAGGCACACATGCATATATGCCCTCCCCCAATATCACCTCAGAATGAATTCCAACATAAAACATTTTGCTTTTTTAGTCTAGATCCGAAACAGGAGCATCATGCATTATACACACTCTGGAGTGTGTGTGTGTGTGTGTGTGTGTGTGTGTGTGTGTGTGTGTGTGTGTGTATGTGTGTGTTATTTCTTTAAAAGAATTGCTTAACCTAGTTTTCTTTTCATGAACTCAAAGTGGCAGGCAGACCAAGTGTAAAAACTTTCACCTGAGTGTGACAGGCTTGTCTTGTTATAGAACCCAGACAATGCATGAAGCCTTGAGCATTCGTGTGTGCCTCCTCTCTTCTCCAAGCCCTAAAGAAGGAACATTCTGGAAACATGCCCTTGTGGTGATGGCAGGCTGGGAGGGTCATTGGACGAGTGCCACACTGGCCAGCTCATGGGCAGAGGGCACTTGTGGGGGTGGCCAGGGTGCCTGTGTGCAGGGCGATTCCACAGTAGACCCCTTGGGGTTAGTGCAGGGGTCAGACAGCAGGCATCTGGCATGGAAATTTCTGGAATGGTTCTGAGCAGTTGTTTTTCCTGTTCACACATCATTCCACCTATGATCAATCAGCACAGAGCTTGGGGCAGGGAAGGGCACCTTCTTGGCAGCCCACAGGCCATAATACCCTCCAGGAGAAGAGATTGGCATTCATTGTGAGAGAAGGGAGAGATGATGGGAGCCCAGGATAAAAAGCCTGAGTGTGCATTTCCATGTCCAGACACACAGTGGTGACAGAGGGGGACACACAGTGAATGTGTGTGAGATGTGTTGTCACCAAGGCACTGTGGGAACCAGAGGAGCAAAAAGACACCTGGCCGGCTTAGCGAGGTGGTCAGGGTGGCTTCACGGTGGAGGCGGCCCTTTGAATAGCTCTTATGATGGACTGGAAGTAAAAGAGGAGGAAAAGCACGGAGGCATAGAGATGCTGGGGTGGCAGATTCCTGGAACATTCTGGAAGGGGCAAGCATGGGTGTTGTGGGACCCAGAGCGTGCATGCAGTGATGCTTGCGCTGTAGGGAAAGGCCAGGGCCTGTCTGCAAAGGGTCTTAGGGGGCAGGTTAGGGAGTCTGGACTTCACTTTCTAGCAGATGGTACTTTTGTGCATGCCTGAAGCCACAGTCCAAACCAAGGGCAGACGTCACTAACCAATCAAAACACATTCTAGGGAGCCAGCACCCAGGCAGCTGCACGCTGCCTGGCACTTGGCACTATGAGCGGGAGAGAGTGACTGTTCCATTTTGCACCAGCTCATGGGCACCACCATATCATTTACCAGTGGGAGAAGACAAGGGTTCATTACAGATGACCACCAGGTCAAAGTGGTAAGATTCCAATGCATGGCCTGTGACTGGCCTGCTGGCGCCATCTCCATGGCCTGGCCAGAGTGCCTAGGGTCCAGTGTGTGTGTGTGTGTGTGTGTCCCTGTCTCTAGACTTTTTTTTTGGCCAGTCCTGGGGCATCAACTCAGGGCCTGGGTGCTGTCCCTGAACTTTTTCTCACTCAAGGCTAGTGTTCTACCACTTGAGCCACAGCTCCATTTTCAACGTTTTGTTGGTCTCATGGACTTTCCTTCCTAGGCTGGCTTTGAACCTGGGTCCTCAGATCTCAGCCTCCTGAGTAGCTAGAAGGACAGACGTGAGCCAGCAGGCTCAGGAAAGAGGCAGCTGTGTTTCTGGGTCTTCCCCGCTCATCATGGTAGCCACAAGCCCCACATGGGACTTAAATGTCAATCAATAGAAATAATAATGAAGAGTTCCGTTCTGTCTTTCCAAAGCCACAGCTGGAACCTCGCCACATGTGGTCAGTGGCCGTGCCGTGGGCTGGGGAAACGCTTCCACCAGAGTCTAGGGAGAGCCCAGCCCAGGGTCCCAATGGCCCACTGTGACCCTCAGGGGGGCCAACTCCATATTCCCGGTGTGGTCAAGCTAAGAGCCTGGCACCCTTGCTGATTTGCCTCTGCCTAGCAAGCCAGCCTCTCCAAAGGGAAACCCAAAGTGAGATCTCCAAGGCACCCTGGAGCTTGTCCAGCCAGCCCTGGGGGCCCCAGGGGAACGGGAGGTGCACTGGTGGGTGCCATCCTCTCCTTTCCCACAGGGAGGGCAGCTCAACTTGTGTAGAGGGAAGCGTTAGAGGAGGCTCGGCTCAGCTTGCCGGCCGCTGGGGGCCAGGTCCACCAGAGGGCGCAGGCCCGATGCGTCTGCACATACTGGGGCCGAGGTGCTGAGGAGGTTCTGCGGAGGGCAGACCCTGCTCGGGGGGGCCTAGCCTTGGAGGGGGCGCACAGCGCTCAGTACCACCGCTGCCTTCCAGATGGGGAGGATCACCAGGTCTGGGGGCCAAGGCCTCGTTAGGATGGTTTGGGTCTGCAGCCAGAGGCCTCGAAGGTAGGGAGAAGTGTGCAGGCAAGCCTGAGGGGCATGTGCTGGACCTAGGTGTCCACTGCCCGCCCAGACCCATCCTGGGCCCTTTCCTGTTTTTCCCGGTGACAAGAGGAGGACTTTTTTCCGCTCTGGTAATACCCAGCCCCGTGGAGTTGCCAGCACACACCCGCGATGCCCCAGGCCTCTGTGCCTTTGCACATGCTGGCCCACGAGCATGGACACCTTCTCCACCTTCTTCAGCTGGCCAACTCTTACTCGTCCATCCAGACAGCCCTAGCAGTGACCTCCCAGGCCTGGATGAGAGGCCTCCGTGAGGGTTTCTGTGGTCCCTGCCGAGCTATGTGGTCACCCCAGGACAGGCAGGTGGCTGACCAGTGAGGCTCCCCGGAAGTGACTGAAGCCCAGGGTCTGCCGGCCACTGGGCTCGGAGGTCTGGAATGCGGGCCACAGGCGTCAGACGAGGCTTTGACGGCTCCTCACCAGGTGGTCCTGTGCCAAGTGTGGGCAGGGGGCGTGGGGCCGGGGCCCAGAGCCCCGCGCCCGCAGGCAGCCGAGGCCTCGGACTGCTCCCAGGCCTGGCAGCCGGGGACGCCCAGCCTCCGTCGCCCGCCCGCCGTCCACCCGTCCTGGCCGGGGTGGGCCGGGCGCCCAGGGCAGGTGGGGAGTGAACCGGCGGACGGGGCTTACGGAGGGGAGCCCGGCACGCGGGGTGGCCCGGGCGGGAGGGCGGACGGGTCCGGAGGGCGGGGTCCCGCGCGCCCCTCGCCCGCTGCACGGTGGGCGCTGGCTGTCGAAGGCGCCGCGCGCGGGGGCCCGGAGGCGAGCCGGGGGCGGGACGGGGCGGGCGGGACGGCGCGGGCCGGCGGCCACCCCCGGGGCCGGGCGGGCGCGCGCGCGGCGGGTGCCCGGGGCTCGGCCTCGGTCGCCGGCGCCGCAGCCCGCGGGGGAGCCGCGCGTCGGGAGCGGCGCGGGCGCGCGCGTGTCGGAGGCCGAGCGGCGGCGGCGCCGGCGGAGGGCGGGGCGGGCGGCGGGCGGCGGGGCGGCGGGGCGGCGGGCGGACCACGGCGGCCCCTGACGCAGGGCGCCCGGGCCCCTCCCGCGTGCGGGGGCGGCGGCGGCGGCGTCTGCGCGCGCCCGCGCCTCCCGGACACCGGGCCCCGCCGCGGACCAGGACACGCGCGGCGCCCGCGCCCCCCGCCCGCAGGCCCGGCCCGGCCCCGGCCCAGGTGAGTGGAGCGTCCGGGCGCCGCGGACGGGCGCGGGGAGGTTGCGGGGGTCGTCGACGCGGAGCCCCCCCCGCCGCTCGGCTCTCGGCGTGGGGTCCCCGAGGGCCCCGGGCCGCTGCCCTGCGCCGGGCGGGCGGGGCGGCTCCGGGGTGGCGCAGAGGCGCGAGGGCGGGCGGGCGGGCCAGCCGGACGCCCTGCCCCTCCCCCGGTTCTGTCGGGTCGGGGCTCGTCTTCCACCGGTAAGGCCGCGGAGACCCGGCGGCTGCGGGGGGCGGTGTCCGCCGGGGCTCACGCCCCCGCCCCGCGCTGGCGTTTTGGGGTGACGGTGTCTGTCCCGGGGAGCTGAGGGGGTGAGGGGCCTGCGTCCCGGGGACTCAGGCCCCTCCTCGGGGGCTGTGGGGTGTCGGGGTGGCTCTCCGGGGTTCACCCCCCACACCGGAGCTCTGGATTGGTGGAGGGGCTGGGGCCCCTGGTCACGGCTTCACCCCTTCCCGCAGGGCTGGCGTGGGGCACGCGGTGGCAGGGAAGCGGGGAGCAGGGGCGGTGGGCAGACCGCAGCTCTGGCAGGCCGGGCCGCCGCCGCCGCCGGCCGTGCGCGCGTGTGTGAGTGCGTGTGCGCTGCGCGTGTGAGCGCTGCATGTCTGCATGCGTGAGCCCCCGTAAGGGGCGGGGGTGTGCACGTGGGGAGGACGGCGTGGACTGCCCAGACCCCAGGCTGCGGGCACACGAGGCACGCGCACAGGGGCGCAGCCCCGCGGCTGTGGAGGGCGTGAGCGCTGCTGTGTGTGTGTGTCTGTGCGTGTGCGCACGGGGGAGTGTGTCCTCGGGACAGAGGCAGGCTGCCCCGGCGTGCCCAGGGACAGAGGCAGGCCCTTGAACGGGGGCACTTTCTGCAGCCCTCCCCGAGATCGGCCCAGCCTTTCACTGACACACAGGTGTCGGGCTGGTGTGTGTGTGTGTGTGTGTGTGTGTGTGTGTGTGTGTGTCACTGTCAGCAGGCCGGGACTGTCAGAGGGAGGTGAGAAGCTGGGGGAAGGGGCAGATGCTGGTGACACCTGGAGGATTTGAAGGAATGTGGCAGAACCCCAGGCCTGGCTGCCCGCTTCAGTCGTTTTAACACCAGATTGGCATCCGGGGGGCTGTGTGTGTGTGCTTGTGCGCGTGCACGCGCGTGTGCACATCTCGCACCTTAGCCCCGCAGCCTGTGGACACCTGTGGGACCTGTCATGTGTAGCTAGCTCATCAGCATGTGGGGTGCACGTGTGTGTGGACGTGTGTCCTGGGAGGCGGGGCTGCCCTGAGCTAGCTGGGGTCGCTACAGCTGTGATCTGTGGACAAGCAAGGGGACCTCTGGGTCATTGTCGCCTGAGAGGAGGAGGAAGGAGGGACAGCAGGGGGACACAGGGAGAACTGTGACGTCAGTGAGGACCTCCGGGTGTGACATGGGCTCCGGACTGTGGGTGACGTCACTGGGAGAGTGATGTGAGCCCCAGTGTGTGTGTGTGTGTGTGTGTGTGTGTGTGTGTGCGTGCGTGCGTGCGTGCGTGCGTGGTCACTGCGAAGTGGAACGTGGCCATGTCTTCAGTGGATGCTGAGCAGGGGAAATGGACCAGTGGAGCCTTATGGTGGTCCCTCCACAGGGACCCCCCATTTTTCTGGTGATCTAAGTGGGTATGAGACACTTTTTCTTAATGTCCCCTGAGCAGTGCACCTCTTCGGCCCCCCAGGGACCCCCCCAGCTGACCTTTGCCCCCCTTCCCCATCCCTATTCTGTTTCCTGTCCCAGCCAGGTAACACACCCACGGGCACGTGTGTACTCCAGTGAGTGTGAGTGTGACAGGAAGCAGCGGCAGGCAGGGCACTTCAGGCCTCGAGTTCTGACTGCAGCATGTCCCTCTTCCACTCTCAAGTCTCTCGTCTGCAGGGGAGGTGGAGGGGAGCACAGCCGGGGGGGCTTTCTTTGTGTGTGTGTGTGTGTGTGTGTGTGTGTGTGCCATTCTTGGGGCTTGAACTTAGAGCCTGGACACTGTCCTTGAGCTTCTTTTGCTCTACCACTAGAGTCACTTCTGGCTTTCTGTTTATGTGGTACTGTGTAATCGAACCCAGGGCTTCATACATGCTAGGCAAGCTCTCTACCACGAAGTCACATTCCCAGCCCAGGGGCTCAGTTCTTACACCAGTCTCCCCCTGCTCTCCGCCCGGCACTGCCCTGGGTTCGGTTTGCATCTCACTCTGGAAAGACAGTTCCTTTCTCTCCTGGGATGCCCCCAGCAGTCCTGAGAGGTGCCCGGATGGATAAACTGAGGTCGGAGCCTCCAGTATTTATTGAATACCCTGCTGGGTGTCTGACACACACACACACACACACACACACACACACACACACACACACACACACACACACACACACACACACACACACGCACGCACGCACGCACCAGGTTAAGCACTGTTCCTTCCTGGAGGGCTGGGGCAGGGGTGAGAGGAGCCAAGTGGCTTCTTCCCGCTGGGGCTGGGGCTGGGGGCCCTGGCAGCTCCTAGCCTGTGCCCCAAGGTGGTTCTGTTGTTTCTGGAGGATGCAGGATATTGGCGGAAGAGGCATATGGGGCTCAGAACCACCTGTGCCGCTCAGCTGCAGGTGACACCTGCTTGCCTCTGGGGGTTGATGAGGGAAGTGCATTTGTCCTAGCTAGGTGTGGCATCCAGGTGCAGGACCCTGTCCCGACATCCCTACCTTCCTTACCTTCACCTCCATGATGGGGTCGTGTCCTCCTTTCTGTCCCCCCCAACCATTTCCATGGGAGGATGAGACCCACGGAGTGTGGCCAGGTGCCTTAACAAGCGATCTTGTGGGGTGGTGGGGATACTCCGGAGAGCAACCTCAGTCCTCGGGTGTCCTCTCCCGTCCCTGATTCAATCAACCTCCTCCTGGCTCAGTTAGCACTCGGCAGGTGGCTCTGCCCTTGCAGCTGGGGACACAGGGGCGATCCCTTTCTTGTTTATCTTTTGCCCTAGCCCCAGGGGATTCGCAGAGACACCCTGAGGGCCGGGGAGCCCTGAGATCAGAGGAAAGGTCTGGGCTAGTGATGCTGCCCAAAGCCAGGATAATAATTACAGGGACATTGCTGACCATCGCAGTGGCTTGTGGTCACAGAGCTCCTCCCCAGGAAGCCCCTTCCCGGGGCCCGGAGCTCTTTGAAAGTGGCTTTGAGCCACTCATGAATCCCCAAAGCCTCCTGCTGCAGGAGTTGTTGTTTTCCCTCTCTCAGACAAGAAACAGAGAGGGTAGAAACCAGCCCAGGGTCACACAGCACCAGAGCAGGACTGCAGTACAGGTGGAGTCACCATTGAAATCTCTTGCCCTTCAGTCTTGGGGCGTCTCCCTCCTGCCCCACCTCCCCTGCTCTGGATCTGCTTATGTACAAATAGAGCAGCAGGTGAGACGCTGCCTGCAGGGTGTGCAGGATCAGAGAGGCTGTGAGAAGGAGGCCCTGAGGAGGAGGAGGAAGAGGCCTTAGGGGAAGCCTCTGCGTCCTTCAGCCTCACCCAGGAGACCTGTGGCATTCCTGAGGTAGCTGCACAGTACCCCACAGGGCCGCTGTCTCTGGGCACGTGTTTAGGGAGCTCCCCTGAGGCTGCTGTGTCAGGGTCTGCGTGTTTGTCAGATCCTGAGTCGGGACCAGGGGTCAAGGCCCTGGACCTGCCTGGCCTCCCTCTCCCCATCTTGACTATAGAAAGCCAGGGGCCAGGTCCTGCCTCTGCCCTCCCCCATCAGCAAGTGTGGCTGGCAGGTGGGCTCAGCTCCCCAGGCTGTTTCTTTGAAAGTAGGGTAATGGTAGGAAATTCTGTCTGTACCTTGCCTGCCGCATAGTGGGTCTGGGATTACTTCCCTTAGCCTTTCCCCTGATGCTTCGTTTGTTCTTGGTTCCTCTGTGTTGTGTGCATGCTGGTGTGTGTGTGTGTGTGTGTGTGTGTGTGTGTGTTTGCTTTCTACCCTTTCCAGCCTCTGCTTCACACAGGATCACATACAGACTGACTCCGGCTTAGAGCTGCCTCCCCCTGCTGGTGTGAGCGCAGGGCTCAGGGAGAGGTGGGGAGCACGTCCCCCTCCTCTCTGGGGGACGTGGATCACGAATCTTAAGGGCTGCCTGAGCAGTCGGCTGTTAACCAAGCCCTAAGACTCGGCGTTGATTTAGTTTCCTTCCTTTACTTTGATCTAGCTCTGTGTCATCGCTCTCTAGTGCCGTCCTCCCTGGATCTGGGGAGACTGAGGCTCTGGGGTGAGCCTGCCTGCTTTACCTCCCTGGGGAATTTCCTATTTCATGGATCCATTGGTTGAGCCATTTCCTGCTTGTCTCTCCTACTGTAGGTTCTTTAAAAAATGCTCATTGAACCAGTGCCTTTTATGTACATGCTACTGAGGGTGGTTCTAAGTGTTTGCTACCATATCATAGGCATATATAAAGTGTGTGTGTGTGTGTGTGTGTGTGTGAGAGAGAGAGAGAGAGAGCAAGAGAGAGAGAGAGAGCGAGAGAGCGAGAGAGCGAGAGCGAGCGCGCGCGCAAGCATACATGTGCAGACTGGGGCTTGAACTCAGGTCCTGGGTACTATCCTATAGCTTTTTTGCTTAAAAGTTAGTACTCTACCACTTGAGCCACAGCTCCATTTCAAATTTTTGGTGGCTCATTAGAGGTTAGAGTCTCAAGAGACTTTCCTGCCTGGGCTGGCTTGGAACTGGGAGCCTCAGATCTCAGCCCCCGAGGAACCAGGATTACAGGTGTGAGCCTTGGCATCTGGCTCACATGGCCTCACTTTTCTCTTCTGAGCATCTTCACCCAGGGAGAGAGCTGTTGAGGTAGGGGTGGGGTGGGGAAGGAGCAGCACTCAGGCAGGACCCCCAGAGGAGAGCCCCTGCCAGGAGGAGGGGTGAAGACCTGAGGAGCCTCTGTGAATGCACACAGAAGGGTAGTTAGGCCTCGACATTGCTCCCTGGGCAGGCGGGGCTTCAGCTGCGGGGTGGGGGCAGATGCGCTGCGCCTTCTGCACTGGGATTGGAGAACTAACTCCATCCAGCTCCTGCTCTGCCAGGCAGAGCGCAGGCTGCTGTTTGCTCCTTAAGTTTTGGTTGGAGGAAGTGAGACCCCCAGTGAGGGGGGGAGGCGCCAGGGCAAGTGGCCAGGGACAGAGCCAGGCTGAGGAAGCCCGAGGGGGGGGAAGTCCAGTGTGGTTTTGGGAATTCTTGGGCCTTCTGCAGTTTCCACCCAGCCGGTCCGTGGGGGCCCTGCGATCCCCACTAGTGATACTTTCCTGGGAGACGAGTTCACCGGTGCTTGTGGTTGCCTGGCAGCAGTGTGGGTTCTGGCTGGGGTCTCTGGGACTCGTGGGGGACAGGGAGGCCATTCTCTAGAAGAGGAGCCTTGCTCTGGGGCTCCGGGCAGTGCCTGCAGTGAGGAAGAGGCTGATACCGACTCCCTGTTTTTCCTGGCCCGGGCTGCTGAGCCACCAGGCCGCCCTTGTGCATGCGCAGGGAGGAAGTGGAGGCCGAGTCTGTGGTCCTGGGGTTCAGGTGCGCAGCTGGCCAAACTTGGCCCCGCGTGGAGGGGATGATGAACAGGGCTGGAGAAGGCCGACGCTTGGTCTTGGCCAGGTCCTGCCTCGCTGTCCCTAACTTGGGTGGAGCTGGGCCTGCAGCCATGCTGGTGAGCCGAGGCCACAGGCAGGCGTGGAGCAGAGCAGAGCCAGGAGGACGTCTCGGAGGAGGTGTTGCGGGCTGCTCATCGGAGGAGGGCGCAGGCGGGGGCTGGGCTGGGCCTGGTGGGCGGCCGAACCCCACCCCCTGCGCCCGGCCGCCTGCCCCCCCTCCCCTGCCTCCAGCCCGGCTCCCACCGCTTTCCGCCCGGCTTGCCGGTGCTTAGAATTTGCAGGCGCAGCCGCCAGCGCTCGCAGCCAATTTCACGGCTCTAGGCTCTAGGCGGCGTGGTGGAGGGTGGATGCTGCCAGCGCGGGCTGCGGCCTGGCCTGCCGCAGGGTGGGGGGGCCGGGCCCTGCCAGGCCTGGGAGTGCCCACAGGCTTCGGGAGCGGCTCCCCGGGTAGGGACTGGCCCGGGGAGGGGCGCCCACCTCTGCAGAG